>NW_027176976.1:436568-466568 GCF_023349555.1 Cebidichthys violaceus | reverse complement strand
CCTAATCAGAGTTATTCCTCCGCGTTCTCTGAATGTTACTGTGCTTGTTCCGTCCCGTTCTGACGTCATAAAGTCATTTTATTCCATTCCAAACGTGTTGAATACAAGCGTCTCTGTCCTCTTTCTGTCTCGTTGTCTCCTATCAGCAGTGCCCGTGTCCTTCCCTCTGTCCTCGTTGTCTCTGCAGCCGGCCGATCAGAGGATGCGGGCGGCTTTCCTCAGGTGTAAGTAGCCATGTCTGTCTCGAGTCGGATGTCTCTCCTTCCTCTGTGCGTCTCTCCTCTTCCTGTCCGGTGACCGTCCTTGCATGTCATTCCCCATCTCTCTCTCTCTCTCTCTCTCTCTCTCTCTCTCTCTCTCTCTCTCTCTCGCTCTCTCTCTCTCTCTCTCTGTCTTTGACACTCCGTCCTCCCCTCTTTTCCGTCCTTTTTCTCTTCTCTCCGTGCTTAGAGGTTACAACATGTTGTCCTGTGGAGTAATGTGAGAGCCCAGTGTGGATCCTCATCCATGATGGATGGCCGTTCATACTGTATGTATGACAGAAACAAGCCGGCAGACAGCTTAGCATCACCTTGTTAGGCCTTAATAATTGACTCGTTCAGAGAAGGATTACGGTTATGCGTGTCATTTGTAACAACCGCGGATGGATTACCAAAGTGTCGGGGGGGGGGGGGGGGGGGGGGGGGGCCCGGCGCTCAAACGGTGCATCCAAAGTCTTCCTTTCCGTCCCTCCCACCGGGGGAGGCAGAGACACAAGGAAAAGACACAAGTGAAGGAAACACAAATGCAATTTAACTCAAAAGAGACGCATAGCGGCCAGGAAGAGACTCAAAATGACCACAAAGAGACTCAAAACTACTATGAAAAGGGGCAAAACAACCACAAAGCAACTACAAATAGAATCAAAGAGACTTCAGAGAGACTCAGGGGCCCATTGTCTCATAATCCACCCATGGTGCCGTCACTCATGACGATGACTAGTTCACAAAGCTCTGGATAGCCAATTTGCATGGCTTCTGTTCTGCAGAATGTTGTTTTTTTTTAAATTGCTGCCTCTTCCGGTTTCCTCTCCTCCAGGTTCCTGTCGTCTTTCCTTGGACCCCGATACGGCCCACCCCACTCTGGTTCTCCTGGAGGGCCCCCAGGGTGCCCACTGCGGCGAGGAGCCCCAGTCCTACCCCCCGGTCCACCAGCGCTTCGACTCCGTTGCCCAGGTCCTGTGCAGGGAGGGCCAGTTCGGCGGCGCCAGCTACTGGGAGGTGGAGTGGCGGGGCGGCGGCTGGGTCGACATCGGCGTCACCTACCGAGGCATCGGACGCAAGGGCGGCGGGAAACCCTGCCTGCTGGGGCGCAACGACAACTCCTGGCGGCTGAGGTGCACGCACGCCGGGTACGCCGCCTGGCACGACAACCGCAAGACCACGGTGGCCGCGCCACCTTGCCCCCGCATCGCCGTGTTCCTGGAGCGCCAGAAAGGGGCGCTGTCCTTCTACAGCGTGTCGGACAGCGTGGTGCTCCTGCACACCTTCCGCTGCCCGTTCTCTCAGCCGCTGTACCCGGCCTTCCGCCTGGACCTGGACTCCACGCTGCTCATCTGCCCCCACGACGGCGGCAATGGGAACCCAACCTAACCTCATCCGGGACCCTCTAATCGAACTACCGCAGGAAAAGGGCTGTTTGAGAACATCCACGGGAAAACAATGTTGCTGAAGAGGTTGCCGGTGAAGAAGCAACGACATCAGGATGAACCATTACAATAAGGAATCAAACCGTCTTTTTGCATTATCTAAAATATTTCCCTTCAGTTGTAAAACACTTAGAAAAACACGTTTTTTTTATGGTTTAAAACCCGAAAAATACAAAATATTTAATTTGCCAATTAACCAGTATGTGGGGGATCTGAATCAACAACACAAAGGTTCTGAAGAGTATTCAAACCTGGTTTTATTTTTTTTCTACATTGAAAAATCGTTTTTTATTCTGCTCCTTAAGCTGAACATTTAGTTCCTGCGACTACTTGAACATGGACAGCAGTAGGTTTTAGTTTTCTGATTCATCCTCGCTGCCGTGGGACCAGGGAGACCTCACCCACTGTGTCATGGTGGACCTGTCGCCTGCAGGAGATTTAGACCAATCAAAGGCCAGGTTGTAGCGGAGGTCCGTGTTTATTGAGGTCATTTTTCGTTTTTTTTGTGCAGGTCTTTAGAGTAGAACACCATGAATTTAAGGAGACGTTTAAGATCTGGGAAATATGCTTTCTTGCAGAGAAGACCGATTACGACTTTACTTTCTGCACCAAACGTAACAAACTCCGCCTTCCTATCGGATTATAGAAATGAGATATGACGTGTTAGCTAGGCTAGCCGTTTCCCCCCGTTGTCAGTCTTTGCGCTAAGCTAAGCTAACCAGCTGGCCGGCGAGCGTCTCCGTCTTTACTGTAAGTTATGATTGGAGCAGTTATTTATATTTCTTTGTAAGTTCATGGAGAGCAACGTGTGCACATACTGGACCGATGAAGGCGACGCGTTCTTCCCAAAATGTGGAATTATTCCTTTAACACTCACACCGCAGGTCTTCAGTCCCAATTTAAAATGTCTGTTTTGAATTGTTTTTACAAGGACTATCATATCTGTGTCAGTATGTAACTAACAATAGATGATTACATATTTTAAATCATTATCTCTCCACTCTGCTGATGCTGCGTCAGGAAAACCACACGGTCTGGGGACTTTGCATGCTTTTCAAATCCAATCCCATCATTATGTCATATCTAATGAAGTCCAGTCTCATTATAACATCATATTATCCATTCAGTCTAAGGTTAGCTTTGAATAAATGTGACTTTAAACGGTTGGCGTCGGTGCATCAGAAGAAGAACTTGAACATTTACCCGTCTCCTCTTTGATTGTAGCGTTTTAAAGGTTCCTCTCGCGTCGCTGGTCGATTTCCTCGCTTCCATCTGAACGGACGCCGTCCTGTAGCCGCAGGTTCTGTTTTGATTATGGGATGGCCGTTTGCTTTGCCCGATTTGTAGTTTTTTGAGTGGTGCTATTCCAGACGTTTAGAGGCCTTTTGAACCAACGGTCTAACTGAGGAACAACTATTTTAAAATTCCAGAGACACAACACAACCACACGGGTGCATTCAATCCAATTATGAACTTTGTGAAACAGTTTTTCGAGGGAATGTTCAAGGATTCAAGGATCATTTGTTGTCATTATGAGGAATGTAAGCAGCAGAAACAATCCTCTGGTCAGATAAAATGGCCGACATCTTCACATGCGTCTTATAAAAAGCAGCAAAACAATAAAAAATGTACTACACAAAACCTAAAAGATACAATTCCATACAAGCAATTCTGGAAACGACATTTTCTTTTTGCCATGAAGTGCTTTATTCCACAAGCTGTAGCGCTTCAACATGAACTGTCTGTAAAGTTTTCTCTTGTAGCATTTTCTCCATCTGTGCTTCGGTTCCTTAAAGTGAGTGTAAAGTATGTTGTAATTGTCTGAGTGCTGCCTTTTTCCAAGATGCGTTCACTCCATCTTGACTCGCAATAAACCGATCCAAAGGGGGTTCTGAGTCTTCTTTGTATTGTGATGGGAAGCATCAGTACACAAAGTCTTAAAGCTGCATTCTCTCTAGTGTCCACCAGGGGGCGACTCCTCTGGTTGTATAGAAGTCTAGTCTAAAATGACTCTACTTCTCTCTTGATTTATTCCCTCAGTAAACATTGTAAACATGAGTTTATGGTCTCAATCTCTAGTTTACAGTCTTCTTCAATACAGCATGATGTTCATTTAGTACATTATGGAACATTTAGAGTCAAACAGACCAGAAAGCAGGGGATGATTTCGGGGCGGGACTACACAGTGATTGACAGGTCTCTACCAGAGACGTATACGACGTCTCTACGTCACTCCTCCTCAGTCTAAATATGGTCACTTCCATTAATTGGCTGTAAAAACGACAACATGGCGACGGCCGTAATCCAAGATGGCGACGCTGAAATTGCTGAACTCAAGGGTTCAAAAACGTCAGTAGGTGATGTCACGATGACTACGTCCACTTCTTAGGTACAGCCCATGTTTTTTTTTCTTTGTTATGCACTAAATTGAAGTTGTGGCGTCTATCCATGTATATATGTATATATGTTTATATGTGTGCATGTACGGTTCCACGTACTGGCCTTCGGGTAAAGTGAAAACGCGATGTTTGTTAGTGTTTGTCTTTTCACTATCTCACATTTTTGAGAAACTGAGATAAATCATGTCTGCCTGACGATTACTAGTTAATTAATTATCATGAGATTCTCATAATACTCGTTTGCCTCAGGGTTGTTTTTTTGTTTGTTTTCCTGGTGGTGCCTTTGAGTCTGAACTGAGGGAAAAAATACTTCGCGCTTCTTCATGTAGTGTCATCATGTGACCACAGTGAACATAAACAGATGTCACATGATTCGCGGTTCATTTTTTTTTTTCTTC
This sequence comes from Cebidichthys violaceus, assembly GCF_023349555.1. Taxonomy (NCBI): domain Eukaryota; kingdom Metazoa; phylum Chordata; class Actinopteri; order Perciformes; family Stichaeidae; genus Cebidichthys; species Cebidichthys violaceus. The sequence continues at coordinate 462,084 of NW_027176976.1, read as the reverse complement.
CAACATGGCGGCCGGGTCGCTGCAGCTGTCCGTCGCTCTGCTGGTCCTCCTCTGCGGGGCTTCGGGCTTCCCTCTCGGCCAAGAAGAAGACAAACTAACCTGCGGATACGAGGTGAGATAAGTCCACGCGCCCGCCGCCTCGTGGGGTTGTTTCAGATGTTTAACGACGACAAAAAGCTCACTTTCAGTTTCTGTCATCCGGGGGGATTTTTCTATGAGGAACTTATTTCACAATAATAAACTATAAACTGAAATAATATGAATTTATCCTTTTTTATTCTTAATATTTATCTTCGTACTGTGTGCCTTCCCTAACGAGAGTAGTAGTAGTAGTAGTTTATTGCTCTGTAGATGTGTCCTTAGTGTGTATTTGTGTGCGTGCGTGTGTGTGTGTGTGTGTGTGTGTGTGTGTGTGTGTGTGTGTGTGTGTGTGTGTGTGTGTGCGCGTGCGTGCAGTCATGTCATGCCACCAAGCCCAACATGCTGAATGTCCACCTGGTCCCTCACACACACGACGACGTCGGCTGGCTCAAGACTGTGGACCAGTACTACTATGGAGGTCAGTCTGAGACACACACACACACACACACACACACACACACACACACACACACACACACACACACACTGTAATAAGAGTTTTATAGTTTTAGTGCGACCCGCTCTTTTGTTTCAGCATCACATGTCTTTTTATTTGTTTTTTAATAGAGAGCGGTCGCGTGTTCTACAGGTGATCGTCTTGTGTTCATGACCTGTGTGTGTGTGTGTGTGTGTGTGTGTGTGTGTGTGTGTGTGTGTGTGTGTGTGTGTGTGTGTAGACCGTAACGACATCCAGCATGCGGGGGTCCAGTATATTCTGGACTCCGTGGTGGATCAGCTGCTGAAGAACCCCGACAGGAGGTTCATCTACGTGGAGACGGCGTTCTTCTACCGCTGGTGGAAACAGCAGAGCTCCATCATGCAGCAGACGGTCAAACAGCTGGTCAATGAAGGTCCGTCAACCTGACGCCGTGCACCTACACTGGAAGGCTTTCAGAACCACAACCTAAACCCCCCCCCCTTCCTCCAGGCCGTCTGGAGTTCGTGAACGGCGGCTGGTGCATGAGCGACGAGGCCACCACCCACTACAGCGCCGTCATTGACCAGATGACCATGGGCCTGAGGTTCCTCAACGAGACGTTTGGGCCTTGCGGTCGCCCCCGCGTCGCCTGGCACATCGACCCCTTCGGCCACGCCCGGGAACACGCCTCCATGTTCGCTCAGGTAGTTCGTCTTGAAGGAAACCGTTCGAGTGTCTTAAAGCTGCATTCTCTCTAGTGTCCACCAGGGGGCGACTCCTCTGGTTGCATAGAAGTCTATGAGACAATGACTCTACATCTCTCTTGATTTATTATCTCTTTAACTGAATGTTTCCCGGGTGTGTTTTTCCTCAGATGGGCTACGACGGCTTCTTCTTCGGTCGTCTGGACTACCAGGACCGGGCTCGCAGGATGAGTGCTCGGGAGCAGGAGCTTCTGTGGAGGGCTTCCGAGAGCCTCGAACCCCCCGTGGCTGACCTCTTCACCGGTAAAACAAAAACTACCAGATGAGCACAAATGCTGCTGCTGCTGCTGCACTTCAGGTTCACTGTGTTTTTATGCATCCACGCTAGCAACGGAGGGATTACGTTTTCACCACTGTGACCTCACCAGGAGGCAACCTCCAGTTCTGTGTTGAAGCTGCATTCTCTCTAGTGTCCAGCAGGGGGCGACTCCTCTGGTTGTATAGAAGTCTAGTCTAAAATGACTCTACTTCTCTCTTGATTTATTCCCTCAGTAAACATTGTAAACATGAGTTTATGGTCTCAATCTCTAGTTTACAGTCTTCTTCAATACAGCATGTTCATGCCCCCCCCACCCCCACCCCCCACACACACACCACCCACCTGACAGGGATCCTTCCCAACGGGTACAACCCTCCCGAGGGCTTCTGTTGGGACCAGTCCTGTGACGATCCACCGATCAGAGACGACCCCGACCTGGAGGACTACAACGTTGACGACGTGGTGAGGCGCTTCCTCGCCATCGCCAAACATCAGGTAACAGACACACACACACACACACACACACACACACACACACACACACACACACACACACCCACACACACACACACACCTCGTAGGTGAATGTGTGAAAGATATTATGACCTAAGACGATCAGGTCATTATTTAATTTCAAAGCCAGAGCTAGTAACGTTAGCAGCACCGCTAACGGCTAACGAAGGAAATATGCATAAAACACAACATGTAACACTTTTGTAACCATTAAGTCTCCCCCACCCCCCCCCCCCCCCCCCACCCCCCACCCTCAGGCTGAGGTGTATAAGACCAACCACATCATCATGACCATGGGCTCAGACTTCCAGTACGAGAACGCCAACCTGTGGTACAAGAACCTGGACAAGCTGATCCGCTACGTCAACGCCCAGCAGGCCAGCGGCGCCGCAGTCAACGTGCTGTACTCCACCCCGTCCTGCTACCTGCAGGAGCTGCACAGAGCCAACCTCACCTGGTAGGGTGAACCTTTTTATTCATCGTGTGTGTGTGTGTGTGTGTGTGTGTGTGTGTGTGTGTGTGTGTGTGTGTGTGTGTGTGTGTGTGTGTGTGTGTGTGTGTGTGTGTGTGTGTGTGTGTTTCTGCCGCGACTTCATTCCCCCTCTTTTTTTCAACGCAGGGCTGTGAAGACGGATGATTTCTTCCCCTACGCGGACGACGCTCACAATTACTGGACCGGCTACTTCACCAGCCGACCGGCGCTGAAGCGCTACGAGAGGATCAGCAACAGCAACCTGCAGGTGGCTTAAAGGCTCACTCTGAAGACGGACAAACTACACTGAGGACTCATCTTTGTGGACCACAAACTAAATCTTCTGTCACTTTGTGTCTTTGTTTGTTCACAGACTTGTAACCAGCTGGAGGTACTCGGCGGTTCGGTCTCCAGGAACGGACCCTTCGGAAAGGGCGACAGCCAGACCATGAGTGAGGTTTAGTTTGTCTTCATGTAGTGGTCACATTAACCCTCCGAACCCCAAAAACAATAAGAGTCTTTATCGTGAGATTGTCACCTTTCCGACGGTCCTTGAACACATCACGTGTGACAAACGCTTCCCACAGAAAAAGCGACCGAAACGAAGCTTAAAAATTTTGATATTTCATCGTCTCATTTAAAATCTCGCCATAAATAAACCGTTTGTTCTAAACAGATTCTGTAAAAAACATAAAATTCTGAGCTCATCAGCGCAACTATGAAGCCGTGATTGACTCGTCTGAGACCAACAGTCATGTGACAAAAAATCTGTGAAGCTTTAACTGAACTTCAGGAAGTGAACGCAGAGCAGTGAGGAGAGGTTGTAAACGTGTGAATAGATTAATATTTATTACACATAGAGCCTCTATTCCTTTCCAATATTGGTAACATTTGTGGACACTTAACCAAATGTTGGTTTTCTAGATTCAAACCACAGAGAGGAAAATGTGACAGAAGCAAAACAAAGAAAATGCCCGAAAACTGCTTCGGGCTTCAGAGGGTTAATATCTGAATAAATAGATATTAATGAATGAGACCGGATGGAGGACGGAGGACGGACTGACGTAGGTGTTGTGTGTTCTCTCCGTCAGAGAAGGCCATGGCCGTGGCTCAGCACCACGACGCGGTGTCCGGCACGGAGAAGCAGCACGTGGCCAACGACTACGCCAGGAGGCTGGCCAACGGCTGGCAGCGCTGTCAGGTAGATCATCGCGTCTCGATTATCAGTAGAGGACAAAACGCTCCAGTCCTCTGTGGGTTGTGACTCGTCTCTTTGTCCCTCAGGTGTTGGTCAGTAACAGTCTGTCCGCTCTGAGCGGCTCGTCTGCAGAGAGAATCTACTGCGACAACCTGAACATCAGCGTGTGTCCTCTGACCGAGGCCAGCGAGAAGGTACGACGAAGACGGACAAAGACAGAGTCCAGCGTCATGTGTTGTTATTGAACTATTCTCTCTCTCTGACTCTCTCTCGCTCTGACTCTCTCTCGCTCTGACTCTCTCTCTCTGACTCGGACTCTCGGACTCTGACTCTCTCTCGCTCTGACTCTCTCTCTGACTCTCTCTCTGACTCTCTCTCTCTGACTCTCTCTGACTCTCTCTCGCTCTGACTCTCTCTCTCTCTGTCTGACTCTGTCTCTCTCTGACTCTCTCTCGCTCTGATTCTCTCTCGCTCTGACTCTCTCTCTGACTCTCTCGCTCTGACTCTCTCTCTCTCTGTCTGACTCCGTCTCTCTCTGACTTTCTCTCGCTCTGTCTCTCTCTGACTCTCTCTCTCTCTCTGACTCTCGCTCTGACTCTCTCGCTCTGACTCTGTCTCTCTCTCTCTGACTCTGTCTCGCTCTCTCTGACTCTCTCTCTCTTTCAGTTCTCAGTCAATGTGTACAACCCTCTCGCTCGCCCCGTCACTTGGCCGGTCAGACTGCCGGTGAATGGATCATCATACGAAGTATCGGATGCTGAAGGAAGATCTGTGGACTGTCAGGTGTGTGTGTGTGTGTGTGTGTGTGTGTGTGTGTGTGTGTGTGTGTGTGTGTGTGTGTGTGTGTGCATCAAGTATGAGACTGTCTACAACAAGCTCTGCAGTTGTTGGACACATGATGGAGACGATGCTAATTAGCCTCCAATCTGCAAAGAGTCTTTTCTCTGATCAGAGCATTTTCTGGCATAAATTGGTAAAACACAGACGGCGCCTCCTCTGCGTTCCTCTCCAGGTGGTTCCGGTGTCGGCACAGACGGCGGCGGTGAGGAGAAACCGGGGCTTCGCCGTCAACGAGCTGGTGTTCCAGGTGCGAGCTCCTCCTCTGGGCTTCACCACCTACTCCGTGTCCCTGCTTCCGGACGGGCCTCCTCCGGCCTCCGCGCGGCGCCGCGTGCCCGCCGCCATCCAGAACCAGGTCAGAACCCCACGGCCCGCTCACACACTGGCTTTGTGCTGCATCGCGTTTTACACGCAGGAAACCCACGATGATCTACGACTTTATTTCAACATACTTCTTTCTTTTACAAATATTAAAATCTATTCCTCTCTTCTCCTCTCTGTGAGTCTTTGACTGAACTTCAGGAAGTGAACACAGATGTGTTGTCATGTGACTGTCACGTGACTGTCATTGTTCCTCGTTGCTCTGATGAGCTCAGAATTTAATGGTTTTAACACAATCTGTTTTGAGTAAACGGTTTATTTTATTTGTAGGATAAAGTGATTTTGATGAAATATCACAACTTTGTTTCCTCTCGTTTCCTGACTGAAGCGTTTTCGCCACATGTGATGTGTTCAAGGACTGTCGGAAAGTTAAAAATCCAACGATTATCTGTTTTTAATGGTGTCATTTCTATTTAAAATTAAAAAATGCTTTTCAAAGCCTTCTTCTGTGCACGACCAAGTACATTTATTTATATATATAATATATATTGTGTCCTCGTGATCCAGTTCCTACGAGTGACCTTTGACCCCGACACCGGCCTCTTGAGCAGCCTCACGAACCTGGAGACCAAACAGACCATAAAGCTCAGGCAGAACTTCTACTGGCAAGTATAAATATTGTATATTTTGAAACATTTGAAATAAAAATCAAATGCAGAGCTCTTACTTTGACTTTTCTACCTTCTCTACCGTGTCTTACGTGTTCTATGTTACATGTTGCGTGTTCTATGTTGCGTGTTCTATGTTCTATGTTGCGTGTTGCAGGTACAACGCCAGCGACGGCAACAGCTCAGTCAGTGACCAGCCTTCGGGGGCCTACATCTTCAGACCCAACTCCTCCACACCGTTCATCATCAGCAAGACGGCCAAGACGGAGATCGTTCAGGTCCAGATCGTTCCACTACAAACACTATTATTATTAATAATATTATATTTCTGTTGGAAAAAAAAGTTAATGTCCTATGCATTAATGCAGCCAAAATGATTTTTAAGAAAATGTCCCGGGTGAGGTTACAGTGCGTCCCTGTCTCCTGCAGACCCCCGTGCTGCAGGAGGTGAGGCAGTGGTTCTCCCCCTGGGTGTCTCAGGTGGTCCGTCTCCACGACAACAGCAGAGCTCTGGAGCTGGAGTGGACCGTCGGACCGCTGCCCATCGAGTGAGTGTCTGTGTGTGTGTATATATAGATGGATAGATAGATAGATAGATAGATAGATAGATAGATAGATAGATAGATAGATAGATAGATAGATAGATAGATAGATATTATATAGATAGATAGATATTATATAGATAGAGATATATCTATATTATATATATATATATATATATATATATATATATATATATATATATATATATATATATATATATATATATATATATATATATATATAGATATATATATATAGATATATATATATAGATATATATATATATATATATATATATAGATATATATATATATAGATATATATATATATATATATATATATATATATATATAGATATAGATATATATATAGATATATATCTATATATATATATATATATATAGATATATATATAGATATATATATAGATATATATATATATATATAGATATATATATAGATATATATCTATATATATTCTTAATGCTCCTTCTCTCTCTGTAGTGACGACCTGGGGAAGGAGGTGATCACTCGTCTGGACACCAGCATCAGAACCTCTGAGTATTTCTACACCGACTCAAACGGCAGAGAAGTGCTGCAGAGAAAGTAATAAATCCTTAATCTTTAATAGATGTTAGTCAGTAAGACTCTAGAATGAATTCATATTGAATTAACAATAAAAAGTAACGTTTGACTTCATGAATCTGTCGTTTTGTCCTGAAGGAAAGATTTCCGGCCCACTTGGAAGCTTTGGCAGTCGGAGCCCATCGCTGGAAACTACTATCCCATCAACTCACGCGCTTTCATCAAGGTGATGAATGACGTTCTATATGTCCTACGTCCTTGTTGCTCCGCGTGCGTCCTCTCTCCTCTCTCCTCACTCCCTCTGTGTGTTCCAGGATGACGTGGACCAACTCACGGTGGTGACGGATCGCTCTCAGGGAGGAGGCAGCATCCACAACGGCTCTCTGGAGATCATGGTCTGTCTCTCTCACTCACTCACTCACTCACACTCACTCACTCACTCACTCACTCACACACACACACACACACACACTCCCTCCCTCTTACCCCCTCCTCCTCCCCCCTCAGCTCCACCGCCGGCTGTTGTACGACGACGTCCGTGGCGTCGGCGAGCCGCTCAACGAGACGTCCTCCGTCTTCCCGGAGGGGCTGGTGGTCCGGGGTCGCCTCCTGCTCTCCCTGGACCGCCCCGCCGACGCGGCCGACGCGCACCGCCCCCTGGCCCAGCAGGAGGTACTGCAGCCGACGCTGACGTTCGCCGACGGAGACCTGCACCCGACCGCTCGGCTGGAGGTGAGCGTACGCTGGTGTAGTTGTTGAACGTGAGGTGAGGATGCTGCGAGCTTCAAGTCTTCCTCTCTGTGTGTTTGTAGTTCTCTGGGCTGCAGGCTGCGCTGCCCCCTGCTGTCCACCTGCTCACACTGACGCAGTGGGACGAGGACTCGGTGCTGCTGAGGCTGGAGCACCAGTTCCAGAGCGGGGAGAGCCGACGGAACTCGGGACAGGTCACCGTCAACCTGCAGGTCGGCCCGAGCAGAGTTCTGGTTTTAATTGAGCTTAAAACAAAGATTTAAATGGAATGTAGAGTAATCTGATGCGTTTGCTTCCCGTCTGTGTAGAAGCTGTTTTCCACTCTGGAGGTTTTGGGCGCGTCGGAACTGAACCTGTCGGCCAATCAGTGGAAAGACGAGATGAAGCGTTTTCACTGGACGCCACAGACGGGTAGGTGACAGTAAAAGTTTTTACAATCACAACCGCGTTCAGCTGCTGCTGATTGGCTGCCAGTCACTGATGGAGCGCCTGGCTGCTGGCTGAGCTCCATCAGTGACTGAAACTGTCTTTAAGTCTAGCGGGCCGGTGATCACGGCTCCAGTACAGTCTTTAACGGTAAAGACCGTTTCCCCCGTAATGAGTCACGTTCCTGTTAAGTCTCTACAGCTGGTTTAATTAGTCTGAGGACTGAAGTTCAGTCGGGTTTCTGGACTCTGTGTGACGCTGCGTCTCTGTCCCAGGTGAGAAGCCCCTGCTGAAGACGTTGGGAGACCCCTCTGCGTGGGAGGTGACTCTGAGGCCGATGGAGATCAGAACCTTCCTGCTCAGGGTCCAGCTCAGATAGCCGACCGTCCATTAGTTCTCTCGCTGGATAGACGTCTTCCTCGTCTTCCTCCTTTTGATGCAGTCTGTAGTGAATTTGCTGAAGCTGCCTTCTTCTTCAGCACCAGCACTTCAAATCACACGAATCCTTAAAGACGTTTTACAGAACAAGCTGGTGCTGACCATTACTGACGTGTGCAATAAGTGTATTTCTGCCAGTGTGTGTGTGTGTGTGTGCGAGTGTGTGTGTATACATGATTTCATACTGATCAAGCAATTGATAATAAAGTTTATCATTCTTACGTTGTGTGGACCTGAACTTTAATGTTACAGCGACACTAAAAAAGCATCCTGCTGCTCGTCTTCTGGACAGGAATACATATTTATATTAAGAGTTTTACTATGTGGATGCATCCTGAATAGTTTTTAATGACGCTGTAAATGAAGTCGGTTCATTTACAGCTTCCCATCTGTTAATTAAAGTCAGCATGCGGGTCATTTCATCTTTGAGCTCAGCTGAAGAACGGAACACATTTGAAGTGAGCGTGAGGACTTTATTGAAACGAGTCAAAACAAAAGATGTTACAACGAGGAGCTCTGGAGTAAACCTGATGACTGTCGACCGGCTTCTGCCTTGATTGTAGCGCTTCATCCAGGCTGCACAGAGCCGTTCAAACTCCAGAAATAAAATTATTAAAAAAGAAAGAAAGAAAAACTAGAAAACAGGACTGAGGAGATCACTCGGTTTTCTCTTGGTTTGTCTGCTGCAGGTCGTGAGAGTAGCAGCATCTGTCTCCATGTGTGCACGTTCCCTGAAAACACAAAACCAGTTCTCATTGAGGCTGAGGTCACGTCTGACTCAGCATGTTTCCTCATTGTTTGAATTAGTTCATTAAGTAACTGTCAACAGGCAGCAGCGTGTCGTAGATACCCAGAAAGAAATGCGACTCCTCCACCAGACTCCTTTGACAAGATCGGTTCGTTTGTTCTATTGAGGAACTCTGAATCCACAGTAACCCTTTAAAACCACTAGAGGGCAGCAGCAGTACTGTTCCATGTTGGGTCATTTACAAAGCTAGTTAATTATCTATCTGAATGTGCTCAAAACTTAAGACGGGTTAGGATCCGACATGTCAAATATGAAGGAGTTCCTCTGACCTGTTTGAACCGTTTACAGTGAATGTTTTTCAGCTCCGAGTCGGTGATCTGGTTCTTCCTCTTGTTCTGGCACTTCTTACTCTTGTCCTGCAGGTCGGTAGCAATACCGCCACTGGAGGAGGGGGAGGGGGGGGGGGGAGAGAGAGACGAAGGTGAAGAGGGGGAAGCAGCATGTGTGAGGAGCGAAGTTTATTTAGGGTTTTATTCGTGTGTGTGTGTGTGTGTGTGTGGTCGTTACCCAGCTCTGGCGCGAGCTTTGGGTCCCCAGAAGGCCTGCGGGTTCTCCTGGAACCGGGTCAGGTGGCGTTTACGGGACTGCGGGTTGGCGTCCTCCCTCACAGTGAAACAGACTTCTGAGCTACACACACACACACACACACACACACACACACACACACACACACACACACACACACACACACACACACACACACACACACACACACACACACACACACACACACACACACGTTGACTATGAATCGTCATGTGCGAGACTTTAACGTCTAAAGTGAGCGGCGTAGTTCTGATGGACTCACCCGGGCTCAGTGGAGAGGATCTTGAAGGCGGGGCTAGTCTCTGACAGCTTCTCCCTCTTCACAGGATTGGTCTTCTCCTGTGTTGAGGTAAAATAAAACACGATGCATTGAGAGACATGTTTTAAAAAGAACTACTTAACTTCTGTTCTCATCCGTAATGTTTACCCAGCAGCGCATGATGTCCCAGATCACTGCAGGAGGAGCGTCCGTCTTGATGCCGTTCTTACAGGCGTGAGAGAGAGACACTCTGTGACCAGCATGAAGGAGAGCCGACCTGCAGGAGGAGGAGAGGTTAGATACCACTACAGTTTTGTGTGTGTGTGTGTGTGTGTGTGTGTGTGTGTGTGTGTGTGTGTGTGTGTGTGTGTGTGTGTGTGTGTGTGTGTGTGTGTGTGTGTGTGTGTGTGTGTGTTACCTGAACTGCAGCAGGGGTGGAGTATTGCAGTGGATGGTGCTGCTCAGACTGTCCACGGTGTAATAAAGAGGCACGTCGTCCAACTCCTGATCCAAACAAACGGTGTGTTAGAAAAAGCACCGGTCAGACTTTTTACAGAGAGGTGTGATGAGAGCTGAATACCTCCGTCACCATGCTGAGCATGCCCTCGATGCGTTTGGACGTCCCGAATCGGGACGGGTTCCCCGACACTGCCGACAAAACCTTCTGGACGAAGGCCAAGTCGTGGATAGGCTCCGCCCAGATGGGACCGCCCAGCTACAGGAAGGACAGACGGGCTTCAGTGCAAAACACATGACGCACCAACAACAGAGTGTGTGTGTGTGTGTGTGTGTGTGTGTGTGTGTGTGTGTGTGTGTGTGAGCGTGTGTCTCACCTGATGTCTCTGTCCACAGTGCTCACACTCTGGTCCAACAGGAGGTCCGGTGGCAGGAGAGTACTTCACACTGAAATCACATCAGAGTCTTCTTTAACTCACTCACTCACTCACACACTCTCACACTCTCACACACACACACACACACACACACACACGACAGGAAGCTGATACATGAAGCGGTGACTACATCTAAGAGGCGGAGCTTCAGTGTGGGCCGGCTTACTGTTTTCCGTTGCTGGACCTTCTTCCCATCCGCTGGAGGTGGAAAGAGCCGCAGCCGACACAGTTGTAGACCAGAGCCTGTTTACTGCGACACAAGACGGGAACACGTCACACACTGTCGACATGGTTAAAGAGACCCCATTTACAGCCGACGTCATCAAAAACGTGTCTTTATGAAGCACGCTTTAGGGCGGGGCTTACTGTGATTGACATATCATTATTCATCATTATCTACAATGATGAATAGTGAGTCTATATTTTCATTCAGACTCACCAAAATAATCAACATTACATTTTTATTTCTTTATCTCACAAAATTCTGCTGCTGCTGACATTCTATCAGTCTATCATTGTATCATTCTATCATTGTATCATTCTATCTTTATATCAGTCTATCATTGTATCAGTCTATCATTGTATCATTCTATCTTTATATCATTATATCAGTCTATCATTATATCATTCTATCATTGTATCATTCTATCATTGTATCATTCTATCTTTATATCAGTCTATCATTCTATCATTCCATTACTTTAGTATTTGTTGCTGCAGTGACCTAGTTTCAGGACAGACGGTTCAGCTTTCATCATATATTCTTTGTTAGGAGACGACGCTCTGTGCGTGTGTGTGCGTGTGTGTGTGTGAGTACCTGGCAGAGTTCTTGACCTTGGCCTGTCCTGTGAAGACTCGTACAAACACTCTGATGTAGAAGTCGACGCTGACGGACAGCAGAGGCTGGATGTAGCGCTGGTACACCCCCGCCCGCTGGTCCAGACTGTGGAGGATGATACGAAGAGCCTACACACACACACACACACACACACACACATGAATGCAAATACGTGGACGTGGACGTGTCTGTGTGTGTGTGTGTGTGTGTGTGTGTGTGTGTGTGTGTGTGTGTGTGTGTGTGTGTGTGTGTGTGTGTGTGTGTGTGTGTGTGTGTGTGTGTGCGCGCTCACCATCTCATGGCAGTATTTGGCTTTGATGGAGACTGAACCGTATTTGCTGTAGCAGGTCTCTCCACTGTTTCCTGCCATCACCGCCATGTCTGTACACGTTATACACAACAGACCTGAGAGACACAGAGACAGTGGGTGTGTATGTGTGTATAGCAGCAGGGCGGTAGAGACAGAGGAAGGACAAGCAGGAGAGTCGGCGGCTTTATCAACGGGCCGAGCGACACACCTCCCTCGCTGACTGCCTGCACGGCGGCATCCAAGAAGGAGGCGGGGCTCCCGTAGGGATCCAGATCGATGACGTCGTAGCGCTCCCTCTTCCCTCGCATCTCGTACATCAGCATACTGGAGGAGAAACAACAAAAGGAGAGAGGAGACGGGGTGACGAAAGACAAGGCGACGAGACGAGACGAGAGCAGAGAGATGACGAGAACAAGAGATCAAAGACCGGAGGAGAGGAGGAGGAACACACGGAGAGCACATCAGCGAGGCGGGTAGCGAGCGCCTCCTTACCTGGCGTCCCTGCAGCTGGCGCGGAGCAGGTGGCCGACCCCGTTGTACTCGGCGTTCCTGGCGATCAGCGCCGCGGCCTTGGTGGAGAAGTCGTTGGCGGTGACGCTCTGCAGGCCCGGGACCTCCAGGGCGAAGCGCACCGAGCGCAAGCCGGACGCCGACAGACCCTCCAGGACACGGAGGCCGAGCTGGAAGGCAGAGTTCTCGATTACCTCCCTCTACCACCTGAAGTGTGAAATTACCTCGTGCCACATTAACATAAGTCCTTTGATGGAAGCCCTTATCTAAACTGCTGGGTGTATTTTTAGCAGAGGAAACCCCGGTGGGACTCAAACCACCGACCCTTCGTACCTCACATCGTTCCCCCACCACTGCGTCTACGGTCGGACCCTCGGCTCCGTTCTCCTCCTCCGTCTGGACGTCGGCCTCGTCGGCCTCCTCCTCCTCCTCCTCCGACAGAGAGGCCGCCGCCCCCTCTGTCTCCCCCTCTCTCTCCCTCTCCCTCTCTTTCTCACCCGGCACCACCAGCGTCACGCCGCGCTGAGCCAGCAGGTCTCTGGCAAACTCTGTGATCACCGCACATCTGTGGAAGATGAAAAGAGTTTAATATATATAAAAGCATGCATCAAACTCAACTTTGGTGATTCTGGACAAAATGAAAGACACTAATTTATTCTGCCAGTATTTTAAAATCATAATGACTTTATAAATAAATGAATTAATTAATAATATATAAATTATAATACATTTTATAAAGCTAAATAAAATAAATTATAATACATTTTAAAATCATGATGATATAATATAATTAAATATAAATAATATTATAAAATAATATAATAAAATCATGACTTTATAAATAAATGAATTAATTATATATAAATATAAATTATAATAAACTTTATAAAGCTAAATAAATTATAATACATTATTAAATCATAATATAATAAAATATAAATAAAATATAATAAAATCATAATGCCTTTATAAATAAATAAATTATATAGAAATTATAATAAACTTTATAAAGCTAAATAAAATGAATACATTTTTAAATCATAATAATATAATAAAATAATATAAATAATTAAATATAGATATTAAAAAAAATACAATATAATAAAATCATAATGACTTCATAAATTAATTATATATAAATTATAATAAACTTTATAAAGCTTTACTGGCACGCTGTGAGTGACAGGTCGACTGTGTGACACACTACTCTCATCATCGGTCACATGATCGGTCACATGATCTCAGCACATAGAGACACCTGTCCTGAAAGGCCCAGAGTCTACAATGCCTCTAAGCAAGACCGAGCAGCTCTCTAAGCACGAAGCTCTGGAGAAGTACAGATCAGGTTTGGGTTTAAATATCTGCTATCCATTAGAAGACAGAGAGGACACTATGAGGTAAACCGTGTACTGGATCGTCTCCACTGTACTGAACTCATGTCCTTCTGATGTCTCTTCAGGGTAGAAGCCGAAGCAGCTGAAATGAAACGCTTACGTCAAGTCTCTGTTAAACTCCTGGACTGGGTTGTAAAACACCTCGTTAGCGCTGGGAAACAAGATGGCCGCCTTGCCCTCCTTGACCACCGTCTCCCCAGGTAACAGTCCCGCAGGACGCGTCTCCTCCTCCTCCTCCTCGGCCGCCGGGCTCACGTACTCGCAGGGAGGCTTGGCGGTGGGGACCTCTGGGGTCGTGTTCAGGGGCTCCATGGATCTCAGTCCTCGGCTGGCAGCAGCAGCAGCAGCAGCACTGCTGCCTAAACTCCACCGAGACGTGCGCGTGGATGAGCGGACGCAGGACGGATGCAGAGGATGGGAGACGACGACGATGGGGAACAGCCGAGCTGTCCGCACCAGCATCAAGGGACACCGCCTGGACGAAGACAGACACGTCTGAGTGAGATCAATGGAGGTGTAGAGCAGGATTACTGAAGCTAATGTCAATAATTACCCAACGCACAAACATGTTTGATTATAGAATTATGACCCAGATATTAACAGTTAAGAATAACTAACCTATTTAAAAAGGGAGATTTCACTGCTTTCTTTAGACCTCATAATAAAGGTTTGACCAATCTGATCTGTGTTTGGCTTCTTTAGAATAAAGTGGCCTCAGAGACGTCATCACTGTGGGACAGTTGTGAAATCTCCCTTGTTTTTGCATTTTCACAAATTTGAAAGTGGAGTTCAGCATTAAAGCTTTACCCTAAATGTCTTAGACACTTTAATAACACTAAATCAACAACAACGTTCGTGAATAGAGTCCAGCCCAGAGATTAACACTAGACTAATCTGACCCGCAGCTTCAGTTTACTGGATTTAAACACGATAGTAGCAGTGGCTACATGAAAACTAACTATTAGCCCAGAACTGAAATTATCCTTAAATGATTAGCTTGTTTGCTAGCTATGCTAACCCTAATAAACGTAGTTTTACCTGTGGCGCCTCCTTTTTAAGGCGGACACTCCAGAGGTGTTTAGTATATGAGGCGATACGTGTGACCGTGCCGGTAACCGTTTCCTCCGCGGAGACTCTCTCTCTCTGCTGGTTAATCTCACGTTAGCACATGGAGGCAGCCATGTTTTTGAGCGTCTCTACGGAAGCCCGCAACGGCTGACAAAGAGCGAGGCGCGCTGCTCGCCCCTCCGCCCCCTACCGGCGGAGCCGCGAAATGTCAGGGAAACCGGTGTAACGTAAGGACACGGGAGGGAGAAAGAGAGAGAGGGGGGAGAGAGAGAGGGGGGAGAGAGAGAGAGAGAGAGGGAGAGGGAGAGGGAGAGAGAGAGAGGGAGAGAGAGAGCGAGAGAGAGAGATGGAGAGAGAGACAGAGATGGAGAGAGAGAGAGAGAGAGAGAGCGAGAGAGAGAGAGAGAGGGTCGATCAGTCAGCCGCTGCACACAGGCGCTGACTGGCCTACTTTTCTCCCCCGCAGTAAACATGTGAGGAGACTGGAAAACACATCAGTCCGCTTTCATGAATAATCAAATTTAATCTCACCGCGCCTGAAGTTGGTGATGCGTTCAGATGCAAAAGGCTAAACATAGCCGATGGATTACACTCGAAATACTCCGACTCATGATGTGAGGACGAAAAAGAGGAAATAAGGTCAACGCAGGTCAGTGCTGAGCAGCTCGGCCTGTATCCAGTGAGGTTATAGGATGCAGTGATGCAGTGAGGTTATAGGATGCAGTGAAGTTATAGGATGCAGTGAAGTTATATGATGCAGTGAGGTTATAGGATGCAGTGATGTCATAGGATGCAGTGGGGTTATAGGATGCAGTGAGGTTATAGGATGCGGTGAGGTCATAGGATGCGGTGAGGTCATATGATGCGGTGAGGTCATAGGATGCGGTGAGGTCATAGGATGCGGTGAGGTCATAGGATGCGGTGAGGTCATAGGATGAGGTGAGGTCATAGGATGCGGCGAGGTCATAGGATGCGGCGAGGTCATATGATGCGGCGAGGTCATAGGATGCGGTGAGGTTATAGGATGCGGTGAGGTTATAGGATGCGGTGAGGTTATAGGATGCAGTGAGGTTATAGGATGCAGTGAGGTTATAGGATGCGGTGAGGTTATATGATGCGGCGAGGTTATAGGATGCGGTGAGGTTATAGGATGCGGTGAGGTTATAGGATGCGGTGAGGTTATAGGATGCGGTGAGGTTATAGGATGCAGTGAGGTTATATGATGCGGTGAGGTTATAGGATGCAGTGAGGTTATAGGATGCGGTGAGGTTATATGATGCGGCGAGGTTATAGGATGCGGTGAGGTTATAGGATGCGGTGAGGTTATAGGATGCAGTGAGGTTATATGATGCGGTGAGGTTATAGGATGCAGTGAGGTTATAGGATGCGGTGAGGTTATATGATGCGGCGAGGTTATAGGATGCGGTGAGGTTATAGGATGCGGTGAGGTTATAGGATGCAGCGAGGTTATAGGATGCGGTGAGGTTATAGGATGCAGTGAGGTTATAGGTCGATAAATAAAACAACATTCTGCTCTTGATGGGCTTTATGTTAATCATCAAACAGGAGCTGTATGTGTTTTATTATCACTGCATGGAGCACCGATGGATTATCCAGAACCCTGAGAGTTGCAGGTGGAGGTTACACTGAGTATTGAAAAACCCAAAATGAAGTGATATAAGGAGTCCTGCTGTATTACAGCACCTGTAGTCTGTCTAGAAGAGAGACAGTGAGTTACTTAGTATGTTGCATCATCTTAGATTATACATATTTAATCACATCACTACCCAGCAGCCCTGGGGCCATGCAGTGTTTAAACACATGCACATCGTTCATGTGATCTGAACACCGTGTGTGTGTATGGAGTCGTGTATTTATACAGTGTTTAGGTCCTCTAGAGGTAAATAAACGTTATACTCATTGTCACAGATTAAACTACGGAACACAGAGCAGAACATAGAACATGGAACACAGAACGAAACACAGAACGGAACACGGAACAGAACACGGAATGGAACACGGAACAGAACACGGAACACGGAATGGAATATGGAACAGAACACGAAGCGCGGAACACAGAACACGTACCAGGACACGGAACACGGAATGGAACACGGAACATGGAACAGAACACGGAACACAAAATGGAACACTGAACAGAACACGGAACGGAATATGGAACAGAAACGAAACACGGAACACGAAACGCAGAACACAAAACAGAACACGTACCAGGACACGGAACATGGAACGGAACAGGGAGCGGAACACGGAACATGGAACGGAACAGGGAGCGGAACACGGAACAGAACACAGACCGCGGAACGGAACCCGTACCAGGACATGGAATGGAACCCGGAACAGAAAACGGAACACCGAACGGAACACGGAACACTAAGGACAATAGATACAACAGTGTGTTGCTCCTCACACAGGAAGCTGCCCCTGACTGCACACACACATGTACAAATAACTGTGTTTTATCTGCTGCATTAAATGATGCTAAATGGTGATAAAGTGACTCAACTCAAGTGACAATCTCTCCCTGTGATGTTTCTGTACTTCCACTTAACATCAAGTACTGTCCTGTTTATTTTTAAACATAGAGGTTCAGCAGCAGCATATTTAGGCTCAATGGGACTAATTCAGGCTCAGCAAGGAAATAACTGAAATATGACTTGTATAGTTTATTTTAAATCATTTTGACTTTCACAAGAATGAAACACCGGACCATGACGGACTCAGTATTTCTAAAACCCTGTGACTGTGGTACATTTACATGATGAGAATACTTCTGCTGCCCGTCTGTAATAAATACTCCACCGTCACTGAGAAGCATCAAAGTATTTCACCATAACGTCTATCATCTTTTATCATCGCTTTATTTGGTGCTTTTGCACCTTTCACATGAGACAGAACGACTGTGGGAGAAAGGAAAAGGAAGAAGAAAAAAACCCCGACTCTACTGTGTGTGCATGCGCGCGCGAGCCTGAACATCTGGATGGGGGCGCTGTGACAATAAATGCCCAGAGAGCGTGGCGCTATACATCTGACACAGGAGAATTATAGAGTTAATAGTATTTGGCATGACGGGGGAGAGAGAGAGAGAGAGCGGGGGCGCGCAGTGCCGTGCCCGAATGAATGCAGTCTCATCCTGTTCAGCATTCTGTGAGCGCAGCACCTGGAAGGCCCCCGAGGGCTCACCTGTCCGGAGTCTAGACGCGCGCGCGGCTATCGCGGACACACGTTGAGACAAGCGGAATCGCCGGTGAGTGTAGTGTGTGAGAGAGAGTGTGTGAGTGTGTGTGTGTGTGTGTGTGTGTGTGTGTGTGTGTTGAGTGGGTGGACTGGTGGGTGGGGCTCCAGACGGTCGGGTCGGCTGGGGACGCATGCACGTCTACCTGGCTGCAGCGGCGCGTGCGGGGTCCAAAAAACCTGTAATCCGTTACTCCCTCAAAATGTAATCTCATTACATTACCTCGTTACATCGGATATACATACAAAAATATATATATAGATATATCTATATATAGATATATCTATATATATCTATATATATACAATATACTATATATTATAATGTCTAGCCTCTTTTTAGGCTGGATTCATAATACTATATAAAAGACTAATTTAAAATGAAATAAAAATAAATAATAATATGATTAATTATAGTTATGTCACATTTGTTGTGACTGGATACAAAAAAAAACAGTATTTCCACGTGCACTGAAGTCAACTTTTCTGCCATTACTCATCCAAATTATTGTTCAGCTGCCAAGTTATTGTTGTTTTGGGAGGTGAAATGTGTTGAGGTAAACAAAGTGAGCCTACAAATGAAACCACCGAAGGTACATTTGCTTTAAATAATTACAAAGCTTTATTTTTGACGTGATACATGTACCAGGTGTAGTATTATTTACATGTTTTGTATGGAGGAAGTCTGGGAATATAATAATGTATTATACATTATTTGTATCCTAAAATGAGCCCACAGTACAGAAGGTGCTAATTCGGTTGCAGCGCTGGCAAATGAGACGATGCAGAATGTCTGTCTACCTGTCTGTCTACCTGTCTGTCTGTCTACCTGTCCGTCTGTCTACCTGTCTGTCTGGCCGATCAGTGGCTCTGCGATCTGTCTGCAACCCCTGGGAGAATTAAACAAAAAACAGAATCCCTCCTCTCCTCCTCCTCCTCGATAGCTCTGCGCTCTCTCTCCTCGCCTGCATGCGTGAGTGTGCGCGCGCGCACGTGTAATCGCATGTATGTGTACGCATGATATTGTGCGCGCGTGCGTGCTCCGGCTGCTGGTTCACGGGGCTTTTTTTTTTTTTTTTTTTTTTTTCTCTTCTCCTTACAGTCACAATGAATGGCTGCCTGTAGCGAGGCGGAGGGGAGACGTTGGACCGCTTTAATTCTGCAGCTGGGGCCCCTCCATTGAGTCACTTCTACCGGCGGATACATACGCGTAGATACAGCCCGAGAAGGGGTGAGTTGAGTGCGGCGGGTCAACGAGGACAAACGGTTCTCGGAGGGTCGGTCAGTTGTCCCGAGACCCGAACTGTGTGTGTGTGTGTGTGTGTGTGTGTGTGTGTGTGTGTGTGTGTGGGGTGCCATCATGAATTCGGATGGGTGATTTTGGTCAGAAGGGTGTAATGGTGGCGGTGTGTTGGAGTGTGTGTGTGGGGGGGTTTAAGCTATTGTTGTTTTATTGTTTTTAGGGGATGGGTGGTAAAGTTGTGTGTTAGCTACTATCTATGGGGGGATGGGCTCACGGGGACCGACCAAACTTTAACCACTTCACCGGCTCCTCTTCTACTCGTCTCCTTTCCTCCTCGGTGAGTGATTTTTTTTTTTTTTTTTTTTTTTTTTGTAACCCTGCATTCCTTAACTTTCTTCTAAAAAAAATAGTGGTGCCGTTTTAAATTTCTTAATAAAAAAAATTAAATAAAACAACCGTTAATTCGCCCAAATATCTCGGTGTCCTGACAGTAAAAAAAAAAAAAATGGGGGTTAAGATTATACAGCCTACTTTTCCTTCCCTCCTTTCCTTCCCTCTTCTTCTTCTCTCTCGCCATGCCGGGATCCATCCGTCCTGTCTCGCGCATTTTGTGTCCCGGGATGACCTGTTGATGTCGGGCTAAAAAAAGAAAGATGGAGTAGCAGACAGACTCGCTTCCTCACCGGCGGTTAAAATAAAGACTACGTTGAACGTAAACGTTTTTTTTTTTACAACCGTGTGACTTATTACGATTTTTAATGAATAATTAATTCGCTGTGATATATCATAGGCGACATCTTTTTTGTTGGGGGGGGGGGGGGGTTTCGGACAACGTGTGTCTGTCCCGTAACGGTCGGTAACTGCCGTTAGGAGGAAGGAGACAAGTCTTAACTGACAGACACGCGCTTGGCACGGAAAGAGAGAGAGAAGACCTAAATATTTTATCCTCTCGACTATTTTTGTGGCAGATTATTTTGGTGGCAGAATTCGTGTCCCCCCCCCCCTCTATCGGACGATACACGTGTGTGTGTGTGTGTGTGTGTGTGTGTGTGTGTGTGTGTGTGTGTGTGTGTGTGTTGCGGTGGTTCTGCCAGTCTCTCTCTCTCTCTTTTCATGTGAGATTATAATTAATGTATAATTAATGTGGGTAAATAAAAAAAAAAAAAAAGTCTGAGTCGAGCTCCAGGGAGGCTACACACTTTAGCCACATTCTGGTGGCTTGTCTCCTCCCACGAGTGTCGGTGCTTAAAAAAAAAAAATGTTAATCCTTTAAATGCCTTTTAAAAACCAAAAGGCCACACAGGGCTGGAGTTAATAATAAAAAAGCGATTTTAAGGGATTTTTTTTGTTTGCCAGTTACGGATGAAGTGAAGTGTTTTACTCGTGTTAGCCTACAGCGTTAGCTTGCTACTTGCTAACAGGCCACCTTTTTAACCTCCCCAAAAACCCCAGGAAACTGAACGTGATTATGTTGTGATTGATGCTGATGTCGCACGTGTTG
The DNA here is from genome assembly GCF_023349555.1 of Cebidichthys violaceus. Taxonomy (NCBI): domain Eukaryota; kingdom Metazoa; phylum Chordata; class Actinopteri; order Perciformes; family Stichaeidae; genus Cebidichthys; species Cebidichthys violaceus. The sequence goes on along the minus strand of NW_027176976.1, from coordinate 441,123 downwards.
TGTTGGAGTCGATTCAGAATGATTCTATAGTGACAGCTAGCTGAATATCAAGCTACTGCTGCTTTCCTGTTTTTAGGGTGTTAGCTGGAGCCTGTGTGTTAGTCTGCATAGAGTAAACAGAGTGTGTGTGTGTGTGTGTGTGTGTGTGTGTGGGGCACTGGAAGTGAACTTTAAAAGTTGTACAGGACACACACACACACACAGAGAGAGAGAGCATATAATAGGTCACATGGGGACTACAGGCCAAGGGTCAAGTGGTGTGAATTAACTCTCCTTTTATGTTTCCTGGAAGTTGTTGTGACCTCTGTGACCCCGTGAGGAGTTAAAGGTTTCTGCTAGGATGTGCACGCTCCACTGTGTGTGTGTGTGTGTGTGTGTGTGTGTGTGTGTGTGTGTGTGTGTGTGTGTGTGTGTGTGAGAATCACAGTGAGATGTGTGCGGTTCACTCGGGTGAGAGAGAGAGAGAGAAAGTTGTTGCCATTCGAGCTACAAAAATAGCACCTTGGAAGTTGTTTTGTTTTGTTTTTATCACAAATGCTGGCGCTGGTGTGAATCGTAGAACTTGCTCCGCTGCTTTTTTGAGGGAAGATTTTTCTCTCTACAAATGCTTTCGTCTTGCTCATTATTCATGGCGATTTGCACGGATTTACACCTGGAAGCAGCCAGAGGCAGCTGCTGTTGGTCCCAGAGGAGCTCCACTGGGACGCTTCAGTCGGGGGGGTGCAGATGTTAAAGGAGCAGACGGTGCAAATCACGCTTCTTTTTTTTTTTTTTTTTTTTTTAAGTACTTAAGTCGTTTAACCAGCCAGTGCACAGGTCAAATCCAGCTGTTTTTAAAAAATCTTAATCCTGCTGAAAGACATAAATCCACGTCCCGATGTAATAATAATCCATGTAAACCGACCCAGAATGCACTGAGAAAATGTCACTTTCAGTTGGACAATATTCACATTAACGCGACGGATGTAATGTAAAAAAAAAAACCACCATCGATTTTCAACAAGTAGTTGAAAAGTGTAATTTATACACTCGGGCGCTAATAGTGTTTTGATATGATTGCATATATTATTCAGATCATATTGTACAAAGTGCTCCCAATCCAGTAAGCACTCTGTCTGCAGTCTTAATTGTATTTTTGTTGTTGTTGTTGTTGTCCAGAATATGGCTGCCCAATTAATTAAGCATGATTATATTATAATGTCACAATCAGTACTCAAACTAGATATTAGCATTTGTCCGATCTTTACGAGACTTATTCTGTCAAACACCCAGAGATGCTGATAACCAACTACTGCTGTTCTAACCTTAACTGTGTGGGCACTAGTCCAGATTAATAAACACACATATATATATATATATATATATATATATATATATATATATATATATATATATATATATATATATATATATATATATATATATATACACACACACACACACACAGCATATTTATATATTTATGTATATATAGAGATGAAATGTGTAGCGCTGGACTGTAAGTAGCCACGCTTTACTCTCTCTCATAACCCAGTGCCACACTTACTCGGTGTATATATATCTCAGAATGAACGGGTTGCTGTGAACCTTTTTAAATTAATTATGATGAAATGCTGACGGCCCTCTTTAATCCTCAGCGCTGCTCTGATTGTAGGAGTTCAGTCTGGAGCACACCTGTATTCATCAGCTGGGAACACTTTTGCTGAGCGTGCACCGCACACACCGCACACACCGCACACACCGCACACACTGCACACACCGCACACACCCGTACACACCGCACACACACCGCACACACCGCACACACCGCACACACCCGTACACACCGCACACACACCGCACACACCGTACACACCGCACACACCGCACACACCGTACACACCGCACACACCCGTACACACCGCACACACACCGCACACACACCGCACACACCCGTACACACCGCACACACCGTACACACTGCACACACCCGTACACACCGCACACACACCGCACACACCAGCACACACCGCACACACCGCACACACACCCGCACACACCCGCACACACTGCACACACTGCACACACCCGTACACACCGTACACACCGCACACACACCGCACACACACCGCACACACACCGCACACACCCTACACACCCTACACACCCGTACACACCGCACACACACCGCACACACACCGCACACACACCGCACACACCGTACACACCGCACACACACCGCACACACACCGCACACACACCGCGCACACACCGCACACACCAGCACACACCGCACACACCAGCACACACCGCACACACCGCACACACCGTACACACCGCGCACACCAGCACACACCACACACCCGCACACACCCGTACACACACCGTACACACCGCACACACCCGTACACACCGTACACACCGCGCACACACACCGCGCACACACACCGCGCACACACACCGCACACACACCGCACACACACCGCACACACACCGCACACACACCGTACACACACCGTACACACCGCTTCACCCGGAAGCTACAACCACGACGTTGTTGTTGTTGTTGTTGTTGTTGTTGACGTACAAACAAGATGAAGTGTGAAGAATCAGAAAGACAAAGTTTAAACTCAGAGATGTGACCATTAAACCTGTAAACCAACCTCGACAATAACTCGTATCTCATATTCATAAACTACTTTATTACCTTCATACAAACCCTGTAAAGAAACAAGTCAGGTATTAAATGTGTTAGGAAGAAACAGAGGTTGAATATCCTGTAAAATATTTGATTTGGCTGCTAAATATTCACTCGCATGTAGATGTTGAAGACCTCCTTCTTCATCCCTGAAGACTGTCCTTCTTTATATGATGACACTAATGATCGTTGATGATCCATGTTGTTTGATTAGAGCAGCTGGTCTACGATGATTCAGGCTGTTGTCCCAAAAACACAATCATTTCAACCATCAGAAATACTGAATGTTGTACTTTTACTTTGTTATAGAACGTATTGTATTGAATACATTGCCCCGTGTTTGTGACTTGTAATTCACCGTTTAGTCGACTACTAAAGCACCAAACGTCGTCCCTGAATCAGAGTTAAGAGGTCTGCTGTTCAGAGACGAGACGTGCAATTAACCTTTATTTCACATTAAAGTAGATCAAAGTGTGCATTTATAGACAGAAATAAAAGGGTCCGGCCCAAAGCAATGCCCTCTGCCTTTGAGCAAAAATCAATTGTGAGAGATAGATAGATAGATAGATAGATAGATAGATAGATAGATAGATATATATATATATATATATATATATATATATATATATATATATATATATATATATATATATATATATATATATATATATATATATATATATATATATATTCCCCTTGTTTTGTTTTTCTGTCACTGGTTGCACAGTTCCTCCTCCAGGAAGGAGACGAGTGAAGGAGACGAGTGAAGGAGACGAGTTATGTAAGAGGCTGTGTTTTGACTGAGAACACAACAAAGTAGGCCAGAAACCACCAAACACTTTATTAACTGTGAATTAGATGTAATGAAACGAGGTTAAAGAAAGATGGCTTACATAACGGCTGGTGGCCCAAAGTTCTCTTTCATTTTTCAAAGTTGGAGTTTTGAATTAAAGTTGTTTACCAAATACTTTAGTCATTAATCATCATATGCTTCAATTACCCTGTTTATGCATCTCAAGTCTCTCTCCTCTTCGTTTCTGTCTCGTTTGCCTTTTTGCACATGTTCCAGCTTCCTTTCATCTGTTTCTTCTTCTGTGGTGCTTCCTCACCGTCTCCTCCTCACCCTCTCCTCCTCACCCTCTCCTCCTCACCCTCTCTTCCTCACCCTCTCTTCCTCACCCTCTCTTCCTCACCCTCTCCTCCTCACCTTCACTCATCTATCCGTCCCACCGGTGCTAATTTTCTTCTCGGACTTTCCTTTGTCTCGGGGGAATTACCCACAATTCATAGCGATGTGACATTTGAACGCGGGGCAACCGGTGGAAGCCAGAGAGGTAAACGAAGCGGTAGGGTGTCCCACACGCTTCAATGCTACCACTCCTCAAGACCCAAGCCCCGCAGGGGGGTCAGACGACTCTGGTTCACTTAAGGTGGACGGAGCTTTTTAAGGTGGACCAGCTGTTCTCATCGTAGTGACACGCCACTACTCTTAAAACCTTTTGTTATGTTGTCTTTTTTTTTTTTATATCTGATGCTAATTGGTCAAAATTAACAGTTTAAACTTTTAAGAGTTGTCCCGGTGTCAGAAAGGCCTCTGATGCAGCCTAAAAAGCTGGATCGGGTGTCCGCCAGTTTATGCGCCCATGTGATGTATATTATATATATTAACTGCTCCGTGTTGAGATCGGCAGGAGGAGAGCTAGTTAGCTGTTAGCTCCATTATTTAGCAGCTAACAGCTAACGTCAGCGGAGGTTGCATCGTGATGCGTTCGAGCTCTGCTCGGTAAGAATTGAGTATATCGCGATGTGTTCAAATGTGATCTTGTAAAATGTAGTTTTGGTGAGAAGCTGTCTGAAGGACATGTTGTCTCAGCTGTA
>NW_027176976.1:414068-429068 GCF_023349555.1 Cebidichthys violaceus | reverse complement strand
CGCTGTCAGCCGCATCAGCTACAGTACAGCGGAGCAGCATGGGAATTAAAGGGGACTCGTCGCCCGCCACACGCGAGCGCTCGCCTTACATTCAGTTAATTCAAAGGAGAAACGGCCGTCGCTGAATGGCGTCTTGTAGAAAAGTGATGGTGAACCGAGGGGCTCCAGGTGAACCTCGTTCTCTTAGTTAGTCACTGATGTTTTGCTCCTAAATCAATGAAAGCCACAGATATTCAAATCCTCGCTCCAGTTCAAACTCTGTCGTAAAATCGATCCCAGACAATCAACGTGAAGGTGAGCGTCCTCATGTCAGGTGGACTTTATTATCATCCATTAATCGACTGTTTTCTAATTGTTTTTTAAGAAGAAAAAAGGCAAAATTCTGTGATTCCAGCGTCTTAAATGTGAAGATCTCCTGGTGAACTGAGTACATTCAGTGGATATTTAAATCTAAACGTATTCACATTATACATGGATACAAAACAATTGAAAACCAATTATATTGTGAGGTCTTTGAAGGCACCATGTCCAAGAACCAAGTTTTTAGGACAGCGAGGTGGACGGGTTTGAGTTGAGACGGAGACCAGATGATCGCTGCTCTCTAGTTCCTCATGTCAGCTGGAGAGGAATTCACATTTAACTTCTCGCTGTCATCGTCTCACTTAGCATTTTTAATGTTGTACAGATGTTGATGATTCTATTCAATGAGCTCAGCTGGTCTTATCTTGGACGCTAGTGGACGCTAGTGAACGCTAGTGAATGCTAGTGAATGCTAGTGAACGCTAGTGGGATGCTAGTGAACGCTAGGGGGACGCTAGTGAACGCTAGGAGGATGCTAGTGAACGCTAGGAGGACGCTAGTGGGATGCTAGTGAACGCTAGTGGGATGCTAGTGAACACTAGTGGGATGCTAGTGAACGCTAGTGGGATGCTAGTGAACGCTAGTGGGATGCTAGGGAACACCAACCAGTCTTGTTGTTTTTCTTTTGAAATGCGATGCAGCAGACGGTCAAAGGTGCCAACATTTAACAAAAGGGAACACGTCGAGTGTTACATCCACTGTAATAATAATAATAATATCTATTAATCGTTTTTGCCTTTTTTACATGATATTCCCTGAGTGTTTAATTTACATATCCGTCGTTGGATTATTAACGAAATTCCCAGTTTGCGAAATCGTATCAAAAATGTTTCTTTTTTTTTTTAAAGTGTGATAATCTTGCCTAACACTTTAAAACCACCAAAAAGAAACGACTCGACACATTCTAGATGATCGTTCAGCTGCACTAGACGTTTATACAACCGATCATTTGGCCTTTTAATGGTTTCTATTTTTACTTTATTTTATTTTGAAATGAGAAGAAACCTCAAGCACCTTATTGCCAGAGTGACACACACACACACACACACACACACACACACACACACACACACACACACACACACACACACACTGTGCTCTGGAGCACATGGTGCAATCTAGGAAGACAAGTTCAGTTACTGAGGACAGAGAGAGAGAGAGAGAGAGAGAGAGAGAGAGAGAGAGAGAGAGAGAGAGAGAGAGAGAGAGAGAGAGAGAGAGAAATGGGGGGGAGGGGGAGATTTGGAGGTTTGCACATTTTCCATTTTTGTTTTTAAATCTTTGTATTCCGATGCTTTTTTTAAAAACCACCGCCTTAAATGAGAAAAGAAAAATCTGAGATGAGAGAGGGAAGAAGAGGACAGTCTGAGCTTCCCTAGAGAGGGGGGGGGGGGGGGGTGTTGGCTGGGACGCTCAGATGATTTCGTGTGAATGCATACTGCTGTGTACGTCAGCGTGAGCTTTTTTGTGGGTTTGGGAGCTGTTTGTAAAGGCTTTGTGTGTGTGTGTGTGTGTGTGTGTGTGTGTGTGTGTGTGTGTGTGTGTGCGCACGCATGCATATTAATGTATGTATGCAGTTTTCTTCTCTTTTTTTTTTCCCTCCCCGCTCGCTTCCCTCCATCTCCATTTATGGCATGTTAATGTCTGCCTCCTCACTCCAAAGAGCTTTTGACAGTGGCACTGTGTGTGTGTGTGTGTGTGTGTGTGTGTGTGTGTGTGTGTGTGTGTGTGTGTAATGCGCATGTCTATGCCAGGCTGGGTCTGCGTCTCGGATCTATGCGCTGCATACGTGTGTGTCTGGCTTCACGCTACGACTGCGCATGTCTGTCACTGTGTGTGGGTGGTTTGGGTGCTCGGCTCTGCAAGGTCTGTCTCTGTGTGTGTGTGTGTGTGTGTGTGTGTGTGTGTGTGTGTGTGTGTGTGTGTGTGTGAGAGAGAGAGTGTGAGAGTGTGTGTGAGTGGGTGGTATGTGCAGAGAGGTTTAGATGAGTGGCTGTTTGTTTTTGTCTGCCTCACAGAGCTCCATACCAACACACATCTGCAGAGTCACACACCCAGAGTCCACACATCTGTTCTGTAGGACCACGTTGCACCTTTCTACATCAAAATCATTCAAATGTGAAATGGACTTCTTTTGGCTCCGCTCCCTAAATCTGTGCCCGGTCTAAACGTCCCGTCCTCCTGCATGGGGACACTTTGTCTCTTGATTTCAATTGTCCCTTTTTCCCTCCCTCCCTCTCTGCCCTCACCCGTCTCTCAGCTTTTCTTTGTTTACATCTCTCTCACACACACACACACACACACACACACACACACACACACACACACACACACACAGGAAGGAGCTAAATAGTGTCGGTCCCTTGACGCTTCATTACGTAAAACTATCGTTTTTCTCTCCACCGCTGCTTCATTTCTGTGTCGACTCCATTTTCTTCATAGAATGCAAATCCCTGCCAAACTCTCACCCGTATGTCTGTATCCCCTAGTGTGTGTGTGTGTGTGTGTGTGTGTGTGTGTGTGTGTGTGTGTGTGTGTGTGTGTGTGTGTGTGTGTGTGTGTGTGTGTGTGTGTGTGTGTGTGTGTGTGTGTGTGTGTGTGTGTGTGTGTGTGTGTGCGTGCGTGCGTGCGCGCGCACGTGTGTGTGAGTGTTTGCTGTCTACAGCAACAACAGATGGGGCTGCCAAATGTGTGTGTGTGTGTGTGTGTGTGTGTGTGTGTGTGTGTGTGTGTGTGTGTGTGTGTGTGTGTGTGTGTGTGTGTGTGTGTGTGTGTGTGTGTGTGTGTGTGTGTGTGTGTGTGTGTACATGTGAGCTATTGGAATGCAAATATGCAGATGAATGGGTGTAGGTGCATCTGACCAAGCACATCAGTGTGTGTGTGTGTGTATTGAGAAGAAGTCTATCTGTCCCTATTTTGCCCCGGGACGAATCAGAATGTCCACATGAGAGAATCGGGCACGAATATATTGACCAGACTGTTTAAATCCAAGTGGGCTCAAAAGAATAATTCTAATCATCCTCGACTTGAGGAGGAGGTGCTGCTCTTCCTGAGGAGGAGACGTTTGTTAAGAATCTCCCAGGACAGATGAGGCATTGCGGCAGTCTGCCGTCACATGAGCGAAGCCACAATCCAGACAAAGAGACAAGAGTGAGAGAGAGGGAGGAGGAGGAGGAGGGAGAGAAAGGAGGCTAATGACGACGAAGAGGAGGAGGAGGGTGGTGGTGATCGTCTCTCTGGCTCTGTGCCGCCAAGATAACTACCTGGGTGTGCGTGTTTGTTTCTGTAGCGTGGCGGTGTGCAGAGGGGCGGTGTGCAGAGGGGCGGGGTCGTGGACCGAATGCCCCCTAAAATATCCCCTTGAAAAAAAAAACCCTGACCCCCCCCCCCCAAGACCAGGACCCGCTTCTTGATGAGGCGGATCCAGACCACGAAACAAAGCCTCCTAAAAGTAAAATAAAATAAAAAGCAGAGCTTTGAAGTTTAAATTGCACTAAAGTCTGTAATGTGTGGAGTCTCTGATGTCCTCTAAGACGCATGAGAGACACGTGATTATTGAGACGGTGTTCGTGACTTTAACTTCACACTAACAGCATTATTACATGCATTATTACATACATATTACATACGTTATTACATACATTATTACATACTTATTACATACATATTACATATGTTATTACATACGTTATTACATATGTTATTACATACATATTACATATGTTATTACATACGTTATTACATACATATTACATACATATTACATACGTTATTACATACAATATTACATACATATTACATACGTTATTACATACATATTACATACGTTATTACATACAATATTACATACATATTACATACGTTATTACATACATATTACATACATATTACATACGTTATTACATACATATTACATACATTGCATACATTATTACATACATATTACATACGTTATTACATACATATTACATACATTATTACATACATATTACATACGTTACTACATACATATTACATACATTATTACATACATATTACATACATATTACATACGTTATTACATACATTACATACGTTACTACATACATATTACATACATTATTACATACATATTACATACGTTACTACATACATATTACATACATTATTACATACATATTACATACGTTATTACATACATTACATACGTTACTACATACATATTACATACATTATTACATACATATTACATACGTTATTACATACATTACATACGTTACTACATACATATTACATACATTATTACATACATTATTACATGCATATTACATGCATTATTACATACATATTACATACATTATTACATACATATTACATACATTATTACATACATTATTATCACGTTGTGCACAATCAATTACATACATTATTACATACATTATTATCACGTTGTGCACAATCAACACATTCGAAACAAGAAACTTTATTACTCTTTCACGACCTCGACAAAGATCCACTCCTTCCGTTGTTACCCTTTCACAATAAAAGCCCCTAGATACAAACACTGTAACTGTTTACCAGAGAGAGTTCTGACGGCCTGCCAGACGCTGCTCGGGGTCAACGGGTTCCGTAGAGTTCTGTGTGAGACGTCGGTGTTCTTTAAATAATACGGGCCGGAGATCCAGGTGAAGTTGAAGGCGGGTTTTGTCATTTTGAGAAGTTTTTTTGTAAGATTTTGAAAAGAAAGGAGTAGGTTGTGATATTTGAGGGTTCTGTCTGTCCGTGTGGACCGGTTCTTACCGGGGGCGCAACGTGGAACCAGAACCTCAAATCTAAAACGGTGAGCACAGGTTCTGGACTACAGGTTGAGCGGGGCCAGAGTAGACGCTTTTTAACTTTTTCTTAAAGCGACACGCGCTTTTAGAAGAGCTTTGTACACATTTTACATTTTCTTTCCGTTTTTTTCTTTTTTACCGTTGTGTTTCTACATCTGAGCTGGTGTTCTGTAGTCCTTTAAGGTCTGAGAGATGCTACTAACAAGTCCACATTAACACGTAGAGTACGTAGAGCTGCCAAGTTTAAAAAAAGAAAACGAGGGGAAAAAAAAAAGAAGAAAGGCGAGACGTGGGTTAGCTGTAAAATAGTTTAGAGAAAGAGAACCACATATTTTTGCATTGCGATTGTTGGACGAGGTTTTAATGCTGGACCAGATGTTTGGTTTTTACTGTACTGCAGCTGCTGTGTGTGTGTGTGTGTGTGTGTGTGTGTGTGTGGGGGGGGGGGGGGGGGGGGTCAGGGACCAGCTGATGGACGGACGAGGCGAGCAAAGCGCTGCATGGGCTCACTTCATTTTAAGGCTTCAAGCCTGAATGTCTGTTTGAAAACAAAAATCTCTCCGTGGATCAAATCCTCCGTTACGATACGAACGCATTTACAAATCGACCCAAAGTACGTTTACTTGACCTGGTTCTGAACCAGCTGTTACGCAAAGAATAAGCTACTGCTGCTTGAATTGAATGTTTTGTTTCCTTTTTAGTTTAAACGCCACCGAGTGGCTAGAAACAGCTACTGCAGCCCAGAGATCCTATCGGTGGCTGCAGTAGCTGCTCGGCGCTACCAGAGGGCGATGTATCCCGAGAAGCAGTGATCCCACACACACACACACACACACACACACACACACACACACACACACACACACACACACACACACACACACACACACACACACACACAAAGCTACGATTGTACCGACAAAGAGTCTCGATCACTGTACTCCTCCGAGCACCTTAGCGGCAGACCGCCGGACGCTTCTGCTGCTCATCGTTTTCAGATTTAAACGAATTCGACACAAGACGCAGAAAAAAAAAAACCCGCCAAAACGTGGAGCGCGTGTGATGCCAAATAAAGCTGTCGGCAGATTGACGGTCGCTGACGTGACTTACACAAATAAAAAGAGCACCTGCAGCTGTGACTCGTCCGTCCGCCGGCCTCCTGATCTCGGTCCCGGCCGCCGACCCACAGAGAGGAGCTGAAGTGACGAGGAGCGATCCTTAAAAACAGATAAAAAAAAATCAAAAAAGCACCTTTTGGGCGAGCGGAGAGTCAAAGCCCTCTGCACCTTTCTGAGCACGCTCACTACGTCACTTCCTGTCTGTGGTTTGGATGCTGGTGTGGGGGGGAGGGAGGGGGGGGGGGTCAAGATATAATGTAAGGGTTCTTTTTGTAAGTTCCTTATTTTTGTTGTTTTTATCTTTTTGTACTATTATTCCCTTTTTTTATTTTGTACGTTTTCTCTTCTCTTTATGACTTATGTTTACTGTAAAAAACTACGATGATGATGATGATGATGATGACCTGTCTCCCTGCTCTGCATGTGGGTGAGGGAGGAGGGGGAGGGGGGTGGGAGGGGCTCCAGTAAAGGGGTGAAGGTTGGAGTTGGACTGGGACCGGGTTCAGATCTCAGAAGGTTTCTGATTTGATGGTCTCAAAAAACCTCCAGAAGAGTTCTGCTCGTCAGCCAGGTGTTCCGTGGAGCCGGACCGCGTCTGGTTCCGTCTGTGGACGACGTCACGACGTTCTGTGTTTGAATCCACCCTCAGACTGTTGAGCGTTGGCTTCAAAGGTCCCGTCTGTCGTCCGTCCCTCACATGGGACACATTGAACCACAGAGACACAGCCTCCATCCCTCGTGGTCCTGATGAAGCCCTGTCGGATACTCAGCCTCCCTTTTTTTTTTTTTTTTTTTTTAGCTCTGGTTTTGTGGTCTCCACCGGGAGCTTTATCTGATGCTCCACTACCTTCACCAGCTAGCGGCTGATGTCAACGCTCCAGGGTGGACCTGTGGTTCTGGTTCCGGTGTGGGGGACCCTGCTGAATGTCGGGAGTTGTGTCGTTGAGAACTGACTAAACTTGAGGAGCGAGCGAAGCGGATCCGGACTTTTATTTTCTTTTTAAATCAAGATCATGATTCTCCCCCCCCCTCCTCTCCATCCCTTCCTCCTCCTCCTCCTCCTCCTCTTCCTCGGCGCTGCAGCCCGACCTCATGGCCCCCCCCCCCCCGTCTCTTTCTGCAGGTCTGTAGTCTACCCAGAAAAAACATTTACTCCCAAATCCCTACACACCAGAGACAAAACACACTCACAAATCTCTCTCTATATATATAAATATATATATATTGTATATGTATAAATGAATACAAAACGGGCAAACCTCTGAGACGCAGAAGCTCGTCTTCGCGTCACTAATGCAGTTAAACGTACCAGTTTACCTCGGGAGCTGTCAGCCATAGCAGACCTTAATGCCCACCGATCTCTCAGCGCTGCTGTGGCTGCCGTCACACAGCAGCGGGTACGCCGGACTCCTTTTGTTTTTCAGGAATCAAACCGCCGGGAGCCTCAGCAGAGCGCCTCTCGCACCGCTTTTTGAACGCATCGCAGCGCAGGGTTTTTACAGAGCGACGGGACGCCAGCCGAGAGTCCACGTCAAAACAGTCTTACCTCAGAGTTATACTACGGGGGGGAGGAGGGGGGGGGGGTACACAGGATCAAAGCAACCGTGAATGATATTTTTTATTCCTTCTCTTCCTTGTCTCTGGTGTTGATGGGTAAAAAAAAAAAAAATACTCCGCAGAACTCTTTTCTTTTTCTCTTTTTTTTTTTTTTTTTTTTAGTTTTCCACTATAAATATATGAATATATAAACTGTACATTATGACATAGAAGCACTATCGAAGTTTGATTGTTAGATGTGCACTCGCAGCATGAGCTATTATTCTTTATTATTCTTCATAACCCAGAAAAATGAAAAAGTGAAATAACAGCTTTTTTTGGAGGTAGACGACGACGACAAAAAAAGGATAAAACAAAAAGAAAGCAGTAGTTTCTACTGAAGTCAAAGAAAAACACACACACCCCCCAAAGACCCGTACCCCCCCTGCCGTGTCCCCCCCCCTCCCCCCATCCGACCAAACTGCCCCCCCCCCCCTGTACATGCCAGTGTTTCCCCCATGTGTTCCAAGTGCCAATAACTTTGTGAATTCCTAACTGTGACCCGGTAATAAAGATAATTGCACATTAACTACTGTAAAGAGAAAAAGAAACCCGACTGATTAAAAATGAGGAAAAATCTGAATATCTTAATAAAAGGTTTTTAACAAACAGGACTGAACAGGACTGACCTTACTGCTGCGTCCCGTCTTTATTCCCGTGATTTAGGTATTTTCCATTTTTAAGATGTGTCGATTTTTTTGCAGAACAGCGGCCACTGTGGCCGTAAGTGGCAACTGCACAATGAGAAGTTGACTGTAAGTTGCCTTCAAACGTTGTCTCCTGCTCGGGTACAGCAGTGGACAAAGTACAAGTAGTAATACCACAATGAAAGAAATGTTTAAATGCTCCTTTAGTCTCTCTACTGACTACGTCACAGCCAACAGCCCTCAGGTGGGGTTGGTCAGTCAAGTGGAGCACAGAATGAATCTGGTAACTTCATTTGTTTGAGTTTAAAACCTTTTAAATTGAGTTACTGTCTCTGAAGAATCATTTCACGTCAAGCTTATTGTCAAACAGACTGTAAGAGTAGAAGTGTGGATCACCAGATGGAGAGAAGAATGCCGCTACACATACTATACTATGACTTTATTCATAATTTTCAACATACTATACTGTGACTTTTTTATATATTTCAACATACTATACTATGACTTTATATTTTTCAACATACTATACTATGACTTTTTTTATATTTTTCAACATACTATGACTTTTGTATATTTTTCAACATACTATACTATGACTTTTTAAATATTTTTTAACATACTATACTATGACTTTTTTATATTTTTCAACATACTATACTATGACTTTTTTATATTTTTTAACATACTATACTATGACTTTTCTATATTTTTCAACATACTATACTATGACTTTTTTTTATTTTTCGACATACTATACTATGACTTTTTTATATTTTTCAACATACTATACAATGACTTTTTTTATATTTTTCAACATACTATATGACTTTTTTATATTTTTTAACATACTATACTATGACTCTATTCATATTTTTCAACATACTATACTATGACTTTTTTTTAATATTTTTCAACATACTATACTAGACTCTTATATTTTTCAACATACTATACTATGACTTTTTTTTAATATTTTTCAACATACTATACTAGACTCTTATATTTTTCAACATACTATACTATGACTTTTTTTATATTTTTCAACATACTATGACTTTTTTATATTTTTCAACATACTATACTATGACTTTTTTATATTTTTCAACATACGATACTATGACTTTTTCATATTTTTCGACATACTATACTATGACTTTTTTATATTTTTCGACATACTATACTATGACTTTTTTTATATTTTTCGACATACTATACTATGACTCTTTTATATTTTTCGACACACGATACTATGACTTTTTTTATATTTTTCAACATACTATATGACTTTTTTATATTTTTTAACATACTATACTATGACTCTATTCATATTTTTTAACATACTATACTATGACTTTTTTATATTTTTCAACATACTATACTATGACTTTTTTATATTTTTTAACATACTATACTATGACTTTTCTATATTTTTCAACATACTATACTATGACTTTTTTTTATTTTTCGACATACTATACTATGACTTTTTTATATTTTTCAACATACTATACAATGACTTTTTTTATATTTTTCAACATACTATATGACTTTTTTATATTTTTTAACATACTATACTATGACTCTATTCATATTTTTCAACATACTATACTATGACTTTTTTTTAATATTTTTCAACATACTATACTAGACTCTTATATTTTTCAACATACTATACTATGACTTTTTTTTAATATTTTTCAACATACTATACTAGACTCTTATATTTTTCAACATACTATACTATGACTTTTTTTATATTTTTCAACATACTATGACTTTTTTATATTTTTCAACATACTATACTATGACTTTTTTATATTTTTCAACATACGATACTATGACTTTTTCATATTTTTCGACATACTATACTATGACTTTTTTATATTTTTCGACATACTATACTATGACTTTTTTTATATTTTTCGACATACTATACTATGACTCTTTTATATTTTTCGACACACGATACTATGACTTTTTCCATATTTTTCGACATACTATACTATGACTTTTTTATATTTTTTAACATACTATACTATGACTTTTTTATATTTTTCAACATACTATACTATGACTTTTTTATATTTTTCAACATACTATACTATGACTTTTTTTTTTTTTTCGACATACTATACTATGACTTTTTCATATTTTTCGACATACTATACTATGACTTTTTTATATTTTTCAACATACTATACTATGACTCTATTCATATTTTTCAACATACTATACTATGACTTTTTTATATTTTTTGACATACTATACTATGACTTTTTTTATATTTTTCAACATACTATACTATGACTTTTTTATATATTTTGACACACTATACTATGACTTTTCATATTTTTCGACATACTATACTATGACTTTTATATTTTTTAACATACTATACTATGACTTTTTTATATTTTTCAACATACTATACTATGACTTTTTTATATATTTCGACACACTATACTATGACTTTTCATATTTTTCGACATACTATACTATGACTTTTATATTTTTTAACATACTATACTATGACTTTTTTATATATTTCGACACACTATACTATGACTTTTTTATATTTTTTAACATACTATACTATGACTCTATTCATATTTTTCAACATACTATACTATGACTTTTTTCATATTTTTCGACATACTATACTATGACTTCATATTTTTGACATACTATACTATGACTTTTTTATATTTTTCAACATACTATACTATGACTTTTTTATATATTTCGACATACTATACTATGACTTTTTTATATATTTCGACATACTATACTATGACTTTTTTATATTTTTTAACATACTATACTATGACTTTTTTATATTTTTTAACATACTATACTATGACTTTTTTTTTAATATTTTTCAACATACTATACTATGACTTTTTTTTATATTTTCAACATACTATACTATGACTCTATTCATATTTTTCAACATACTATACTATGACTTTTTTTATATTTTTCAACATACTATACTATGACTCTTATATTTTTCAACATACTATACTATGACTTTTTTCATATTTTTCGAACATACTATACTATGACTTCATATTTTTTGACATACTATACTATGACTTTTTATATTTTTCAACATACTATACTATGACTTTTTTATATATTTCGACATACTATACTATGACTTTTTTATATATTTCGACATACTATACTTGACTTTTTATATTTTTTAACATACTATTCTATGACTTTTTTATATTTTTTACATACTATACTATGACTTTTTTTATATTTTTCAACATACTATACTATGACTTTTTTTTATATTTTTCAACATACTATACTATGACTCTATTCATAGATTTTCAACATACTATACTATGACCTTTTTTTTATATTTTTCAACATACTATACTATGACTCTTATATTTTTCAACATACTATACTATGACTTTTTTTTATTTTTCGACATACTATACTATGACTTTTTTATATTTTTTAACATACTATACGATGACTTTTTTTTATATTTTTAAACATACTATGACTTTTTTATATTTTTCAACATACTATACTATGACTTTTTAAATATTTTTCAGCATACTATACTATGACTTTTGTATATTTTTTAACATACGATATTATGACTTTTTTCATATTTTTCGACATACTATACTATGACTTTTTCCATATTTTTTCGACATACTATACTATGACTTTTTTTATATTTTTCAACATACTATACTATGACTTTTTTATATTTTTCGACATACTATACTATGACTTTTTTATATTTTTTAACATACTATACTATGACTTTTTTTTATATTTTTCAACATACTATACTATGACTTTTTTATATTTTTTAACATATGATATTATGACTTTTTTTCATATTTTTCGACATACTATATACTATGACTTTTTTTATATTTTTCGACATACTATACTATGACTTTTTTTTATATTTTTCAACATACTATACTATGACTTTTTTTATATTTTTCGACATACTATACTATGACTTTTTTATATTTTTCAACATACTATACTATGACTTTTTTATATTTTTCGACATACTATACTATGACTTTTTTATATTTTTTAACATACTATACTATGACTTTTTTTTATATTTTTCAACATACTATGACTTTTTTTATATTTTTCAACATACTATACTATGACTTTTTTATATTTTTTAACATACGATATTATGACTTTTTTCATATTTTTCGACATACTATACTATGACTTTTTTTATATTTTTCGACATACTATACTATGACTTTTTTAATATTTTTCAACATACTATACTATGACTTTTTTATATTTTTTCAACATACTATACTATGACTTTTTAAATATTTGTCAACATACTATACTATGACTTTTTTATATTTTTTAACATACGATATTATGACTTTTTTCATATTTTTCGACATACTAACTATGACTTTTTTTTTATATTTTTCGACAATACTATACTATGACTTTTTTATATTTTTCGACATACTATACTATGACTTTTTTTATATTTTTCAACATACTATACTATGACTTTTTTTTATATTTTTTCGACATACTATACTTATGACTTTTTTTTATATTTTTCGACATACTATACTATGACTTTTTTTATATTTTTTAACATACTATACTATGACTTTTTTATATTTTTTAACATACTATACTATGACTTTTTTCATGTTTTTCGACATACTATACTATGACTTTTTTATATTTTTCAACATACTATACTATGACTTTTTTTATATTTTTTCGACATACTATACTATGACTTTTTTTTATATTTTTCGACATACTATACTATGACTTTTTTTTATATTTTTCAACATACTATACTATGACTCTATTCATATTTTTCAACATACTATACTATGACTTTTTTTTATATTTTTCAACATACTATACTATGACTCTTATATTTTTCAACATACTATACTATGACTTTTTTCATATTTTTCGACATACTATACTATGACTTTTTTTTTATATTTTCGACATACTATACTATGACTTTTTTATATTTTTTAACATACTATACTATGACTTTTTTTTATATTTTTCAACATACTATGACTTTTTTTATATTTTTCAACATACTATACTATGACTTTTTAAATATTTTTCAACATACTATACTATGACTTTTTTATATTTTTTAACATACTATATTATGACTTTTTCATATTTTTCGACATACATACTATACTATGACTTTTTTATATTTTTCGACATACTATACTATACTGACTTTTTTATATTTTTCAACATACTATACTATGACTTTTTTATATTTTTTTAACATACGATACTATGACTTTTTTATATTTTTTAACATACGATACTATGACTTTTTTATATTTTTTAACATACTATACTATGACTTTTTTATATTTTTCGACATACTATACTATGACTTTTTCATATTTTTCGACATACGATACTATGACTTTTTTATATTTTTTAACATACTATACTATGACTATTCATATTTTTCGACATACTATACTATGACTTTTTTATATTTTTCAACATACTATACTATGACTCTCGTCATATTTTTTAACATACTATACTATGACTTTTTTAAAATACTTTTCAACATACTATACTGTGACTTTATTCCACATTCAGGCTTTATATCCTGGGCTTGAAGGAGTTTATAATTATTGCCACATTTGATATAAGTTTGCTAAACTCATCAGACCTTGTAGAACCTTGTCAGAGTGATGAACTGTATTCTAACTTAAATAAAGTGGTGATGTGATGATGTCGCTCTGCTCTCAGGACGGACTGTGTCTCTCAGGTTAATAGTCCTGATCTGAAACCCTAACCCCAGAGGAGGTCTAAACAGACGTACCAACGTCTAAAAAGCTTCTTTAACAAGTCTCATAATTCATGATTTAACACAAAAAAAAAAACAAAAACAGAATCAAATTCATGTTGCACAAGTTTAATGAGACAATCGCGTTCTGTTGAGTTGTTCACATTTATTCTTCATGTATCTGGAAGTTGTTCTTCTAGTCAGGCTGTGAACCCGCAGACGCACAATAAGAAACATTCGTACATTCAGAGCCTCGTCCTGCAGCCGACGGTTACAAAGAGACGAGTCGTCACACAGAACAGAACTGAGGCGTGGAGCAAAGAGAACGACGACGCTGGAGCAAAGACTCGGACCTCTGGACCTCTGACTCAACGAGTCCAGATGCATCAGCAGCGTTAAAGCAGCCACACAATACCAACGAGGTGTAATGCATTTTAAACATGGAGAGGGTTTTAAAGTGTTGCTGTCTTTATAAATCTGTTAGGAGCTTTAGATTACGTGTGTGCTTTAAAGCTCTGTGTGACGTTACAGCATCGTGCAGTAAATGTAGTGTCAAATCCAAAACGAAAGAACCAAAACCGCCTCGACATGATGGAGAACCCTGGACCCGCAGAACTCTGTTCTCACGACGGCAGCGC
>NW_027176976.1:386568-409068 GCF_023349555.1 Cebidichthys violaceus | reverse complement strand
CCTGCAACAGCTCCTCCCATCTGTCAAACAGAGACCGGGCTCGAGACAGGGCCTTCTGCACCTCTCTGGAGAGAGAGAGACACACACACACACACACACACACACACACACACACACACACACACACACACACACACACACACACAGAGACACAGAGAGAGACACACACACACAGACACACAGAGAGACACACACACACACACAAACACAGAGACACAAAGACACATACACAGACACACAGAGACACAGAGAGAGACACACACAGACACACACACACACACACACACACACACACACACAGAGAGAGACACACACACACAGACAGACGCACACACACTCTCACACACACACGCACACACACACACACTCTCACACACACACACACACACACACACACACACACACACACACTCACAGTTATCTAGTGTACTTCACCCTTCACCCAGACACCTGGCAGTTTGCCCCCCCGCCCCCAACATGTCTCCTGTAGCCACGCCCCTCGTTTAACCAA
Source organism: Cebidichthys violaceus (assembly GCF_023349555.1). Lineage (NCBI taxonomy): Eukaryota > Metazoa > Chordata > Actinopteri > Perciformes > Stichaeidae > Cebidichthys > Cebidichthys violaceus. The sequence goes on along the minus strand of NW_027176976.1, from coordinate 408,557 downwards.
AACAAACACAGCAGCTACATGTTAGCATCCTTTCTCTGAACTTCGCAGCGCCTCGCAAACTGCCTGACAGCGGAGTCCCAAAGCTGCACCGAGAGCCCGATGTCAACACAAGATGCTTCAGTGCGGAAGTGACTCTTTAATGAGTTTAAAACAAACGTCAACACACACACTGACCCCCCCCTGCGCTGCTGCTGGTAGCACCCGATGCTAGTTAGCTACAGCTAGCTTTAGCCTCAACTTCGCTCATGTAACTTTTAGTTTTTTTTCAGGAAAACATCATCTTTGCTTCCTTGTTAAGCTGTGCACGTGTAGCGGCTTGAATTAGCTCGAGCCATCGGTGAGTTTTAGGTCTTCATGTGTTCATTTCTTACCCCTTCACAACGAAAAACGGGTCCTCTGTCGACATGATGCTTACTTCCGCTTCCCTCTACGCGCATGCGCACTTGGCAGACAGAGCTCAAACTTTTTTCTTTTTTGTAATTAGAAATGATTTATTGCCAATGAACGTCACAAAACAAGGCATTTAGATATAATATATATAAATTATAAGAATATATGTATAGTGTCATATATATATATATATATTAAAAGTATATAAAATGGCATGGTGCATAACATTAAAACAGTACAATAGTATAAGACATAATTAAAAAATAAAAAATATGAAAATGTACAATAGAATATGGTAAACAAACAAAAATAAACAGAAGAACATGAAACAGATTCTGTACGGAGCAAAAGAGCCAAAGATATATCACATTAGACACAAATATTATAAATTATTTAATATAATAATAAAGTGTTTTTGTTAAATTATAAAGTAGTTTCACATATTGCCCAACATCCTCGAGGAAAACAAACAACTACATTAGTTTTAATAAAATGTTAAATTTACATTCATGAATAAAAACATATTTATTCTAAAAGAAACTTCTTCTTTTTTGAAGATGGCAAATATCACATAACAATGTAAAGTCTTTAAAGCTCTTGCAGTGAATTGCCGATCAGACTTTCTCCATATTACCACAACCTCTCCTACACAGGAGCGACACATACTGACTTTAGAGTTGTTTTGCCTCTTTTTGTAGTTATTTTGAGTCTCTTTGTAGTTATTTTGAGTCTCTTTGTAGTTGTTTTGAGTCTCTTTGTAGTTATTTTGTGTCTCTTTGTAGTTATTTTGTGTCTCTTTGTAGTTGTTCTGTGTCTCTTCGTGATCTTTTTGAGTCTCGTTGTGATCTTTTTGAGTCTCTTTGTTTTGAGTCTCTTTGTAGTTGTTTTGTGTTTCTTTATAGTAATTTTGAGTCTCGTTGCCGTCGTTTTATTTGTTTCTTTGTGGTCCTCTCTTCCTGGTCGGTACATGTCTCTTCGAGGAACCTTTTTTTAGGTGAAGACCAGGGAGCCCCCTGACACTTTGGGCCCCTGGGCCTGTGCCTGGTAGTCCCACTCAGTAACCCATCCATGGTTATAGGAAACGTGTATTTCTTACCATTCATCCAACAGACAGTCACTCTTCCACAGATCTAATTTAATCTGTTTGTCAATCGAAGGAAATGGAAATCTGATACAGTTCTCATGGAACATGAATCAGTAAAGGATTCACACACAGTGGATCAATGAGTGTTGCTGAATCAGCAAATCCTCCAATACGGCTGAGACGCTCTTTCTTCACAGATCTCCTTCCTGTTCCACCCATTTGTCTCTAAATCTGTGGGTTTTTCTCTCCATCCCACCCTTTTCCTGTGCAGCTCCTTCCTTCCTGTCTTCGTCCTGTTTCCTCTCCTCCCCTCCTCCTTCACTCCACTTCCTGCCTTCCTGTCCTGTGAAAATTCACAGCCAGAGTTATAAAAGGCCCCTCTTCAAACACACTGAAGGAGTCAGAAATGTAACTCTAAATGAAATCTCATTTTCTGATCAATCTGGTCATCAACCCTCTCGACGGTGAAGTTCATCCTATTTCTTCAGTCGGAGGTTTTTTATTTTTTGAGTATTTGTCCAGATCAAGACCTTCAGGGAACCCTGAAGGCCTCTGGAGTAGATCAACATGAGCATACGATCACAATACTAGCGTCAGTAATAGGAGATTAGGACAGCATCGTTGTCTAATCTTGTGGCCCTGGTGTAGAGAGGCCTCGTGCGAAGGTTGCATAATTCAAATTCAACTGTTGTTGAATGGAATGACCACAAACCAATGTGATGTGAGAGCTCTGGCTGGTATCTGGGTCAACATGTAGTCTCGATCTTTTGTAATTTAAGGCCAAAATGAACAAGAAAAAAAACAAATAGCACGACAGCAACAGGAGCTAGCTAAACAAGTCTCTACAGACGATGTGTCGTGATGGTCACTGACTTTGTATTTATGTATAAAAATACCTAGCTTTGTACATTATCAACATTTTTTAAATGTAATGTAACTATTCGGCAGTAGGCTGCCACCAGAGGGCGCTGTGAGGCCCAGTAGTTAACAATAGCAGCTCCAGATGTCAGCCTCTCTTTTCTATTGAGCCTTCTAGTTCCACAGGATTCAGACAGAATCACGACTCGATCGTGAGCAAACCGGTGTTTCAGTTCAACCGGTGGCCGTGTTAACTGGTGACCTCCTCACCCGTGGTCGTTCGTAGTAACTTGCATGAATGGTTGATAATAAACACAGATTAGTCTGTAATTAAAAATTCATTGAAGGCTGTTTTCGTTTTCAACAGCTTGCCGTCAACCACGGACGCATTCGGGCTGAGAGTCACCGGTTAACACGGTGTTTAATTGAACCGAAACACCGGCAGCATTTGTGGCTGCAAGACATTAAACGCGTCGACGACCAGTGGACTGTGTGTAGCTCCCATTTAACCGTTTCAATAGAGTCTCTCCACGGTGTTTGATGTTCTGTACATGAACTCAGATACAGTCAATCAGTCAATCTGTTTAGGTTGCATTCTCCATCTTTGGTGGTTAATGTTCTTCCGTAGCTCGACAAGCTAATGAGCTAATGAGTAGCATCGAAGATTGACGATGTTGCTGCTCGTTTTCACTCCTGTGCTGGATTTTAGCTTCTCCATCTGACCGCCAGTGATGGAGAACACATTGTAGGCTGCACCCTATTAGCCTCCGCGCTGCTGAAAATGATTGTGATTGGTCGTTAAACATGTGAGGTTAACGTCGAGTAGCTCCGCGGTGTAATTGGAACCGGTGACGCGGGAGTCTGTCAGGGGGTCAGCAGACAAAACACCTGGCGACGGGTTGCCAACCATCTGGAGCGGCGTGACGACCGTGCAGCGTATAACTCAGGTATCGTCGCTCACACACTGTGGGACACGATAACACGTAATGTCAAGTCCCAAATCTCTAATCTGTACATTCAGATAACACAAAAAACCTTTACAAGTCTACTCGTTCCCGCCAAAATAAGAGAACAGGGTCAGTAAACAGTGAAAATGTTACGATGCGACTTCTTTTTCACATCTGTTGTTATTCTGTCTCTCTTTTTAAACTCCCAAACCAAAATTTTGGTGATCGTTAGAAACAGTGGAAAGACCAGCAGAGACGGTTTTGAAGAGTTTTATTTTGTTCCTGTTGAGTTTGAATATGTTTTTTACAATAGTCAGCGAGGTTTCTGTCAATGCAGTCTTGTGGTTTTATGCTTTGTGCATTTATAAAGGACAATAATTGTCCAAATCCCTGATGTGTTTTATTTATTAGGCCATATATTCACTTTAATGAGCCTCACAGCATTGCACCCTCGGTGTCAAGTCATTCGTCTCGTGAATAAACGCCAATTGTAACGTTTTTTTTTTTTGTGCAGTGGGAAACGATCTCTAAATGTTTAGGTTCTTTTTTGTTAAAACTCCAAAAGATTATTATCATTTCCCCCCTTCTTGCGTCACTTGTCTAATCTCTGCTGCTCATCGACCGTCCGGCTCAGCTGACTGCAGATCTGCTTCGGTGGAAAGTTTGAGTCATTTTATAAAAACACTGTGATGTTGAAAAGGAAAAATCTCCTCCGCTGGAACATAACAAAAGTCTGAAATGAACCGAGGAGCAACAAAAGAAAACTGTCCCAGAGTCAACGAGCAGGAAACCAGTCGGAGAAGTGTTGAGGCTATAAATAAACACCCTGACCCATTCCCTAATGATGCCTTCAAGTGCTCCTTGTAAGGATGACCTACTTTCATCTTTGGATTGTCACAAATACAACAAGCTGCTGAATGCATTCAGTCCAGGATGATGGATTTAAAAACAGGAGCTTCTTCTTGGTTTGCTGTTGTTTCACATGTAGCTGCTTTAAGAGGAGGAAAACGATGTGTGATAGAGAACGATGCCAGGATGCAAAACCAAGACCACGACACACATCAGGCTGCCTGTCACAATCAAACAGGCCCATCCACTTCAACCAGCAGCCTGCACTCTGTGCTCTCAGACCTGTTACACACTAAAGACCCACAACACATTCAACACTGTTACACACTAAAGACCAACAACCCTGTTACACACTAAAGACCTACAACACATTCAACCCTGTTACACACTAAAGACCCACAACACATTCAACACTGTTACACACTAAAGACCTACAACACATTCAACCCTGTTACACACTAAAGACCCACAACACATTCAACACTGTTACACACTAAAGACCTACAACACATTCAACACTGTTACACACTAAAGACCCACAACACATTCAACACTGTTACACACTAAAGACCTACAACCCTGTTACACACTAAAGACCCACAACACATTCAACACTGTTACACACTAAAGACCAACAACCCTGTTACACACTAAAGACCCACAACACATTCAACACTGTTACACACTAAAGACCCACAACACATTCAACACTGTTACACACTAAAGACCTACAACCCTGTTACACACTAAAGACCCACAACACATTCAACACTGTTACACACTAAAGACCTACAACACATTCAACCCTGTTACACACTAAAGACCCACAACACATTCAACACTGTTACACACTAAAGACCTACAACCCTGTTACACACTAAAGACCCACAACACATTCAACCCTGTTACACACTAAAGACCCACAACACATTCAACACTGTTACACACTAAAGACCTACAACCCTGTTACACACTAAAGACCCACAACACATTCAACACTGTTACACACTAAAGACCTACAACACATTCAACCCTGTTACACACTAAAGACCCACAACACATTCAACACTGTTACACACTAAAGACCTACAACACATTCAACCCTGTTACACACTAAAGACCCACAACACATTCAACACTGTTACACACTAAAGACCTACAACACATTCAACCCTGTTACACACTAAAGACCAACAACACATTCAACACTGTTACACACTAAAGACCTACAACCCTGTTACACACTAAAGACCCACAACACATTCAACACTGTTACACACTAAAGACCTACAACCCTGTTACACACTAAAGACCCACAACACATTCAACCCTGTTACACACTAAAGACCCACAACACATTCAACACTGTTACACATTAAAGACCTACAACCCTGTTACACACTAAAGACCCACAACACATTCAACACTGTTACACACTAAAGACCAACAACACATTCAACACTGTTACACACTAAAGACCAACAACACATTCAACACTGTTACACACTAAAGACCTACAACACATTCAACACTGTTACACACTAAAGACCAACAACACATTCAACACTGTTACACACTAAAGACCAACAACACATTCAACACTGTTACACACTAAAGACCAACAACACTGTTACACACTAAAGACCAACAACACATTCAACACTGTTACACACTAAAGACCAACAACCCTGTTACACACTAAAGACCTACAACACATTCAACACTGTTACACACTAAAGACCTACAACCCTGTTACACACTAAAGACCAACAACACATTCAACACTGTTACACACTAAAGACCAACAACACATTCAACACTGTTACACACTAAAGACCAACAACACATTCAACACTGTTACACACTAAAGACCTACAACACATTCAACACTGTTACACACTAAAGACCAACAACACATTCAACACTGTTACACACTAAAGACCAACAACCCTGTTACACACTAAAGACCTACAACCCTGTTACACACTAAAGACCCACAACCCTGTTACACACTAAAGACCCACAACCCTGTTACACACTAAAGACCCACAACACATTCAAACCTGTTACACACTGTTGTGTTGTGGTCCTTTAAAATCTCTTAATCTGCGCTACAAACAGCAGAAGTTGTCACATAATGGTTATATAATGTGAATTGTGGCAACGGTCTCCAAGCTCTCTGCCTGTTAAGTGTCATATTTTGGCAACTGGGTCATTTCCCAGTCCTACCAACCAGTGTTTGTGCTCCACAGAGAAATACTGTAGGTCGCGAGTGAAGCAGCAGGCCCCACCCTCTGCTCTGCACACATAGACACACACGGACCTGCACACACACTCACACACACACACACACACACACACACACACACACACACACACACACACACACACACAGTCACACACACTCCACCGCCCATTTGGCCTCGGGCAGAGGCAGAGTTAAGTGTAATCACACACACAACACTCTCACCATGGCGACCGGTCGGGTACAGACCTGAAGTGAAGTCATGTTTAGTTGTTTGTTCTTGGCTGAACTGCTCTCTGTTGGTGAGTTTAAATAACTCACACCTTCTCCTTTAAAGCAGATGTGATGAGTGAGTGCATGTGAGGGTTTGACCACATGCTGTTTGATTAAAGCTCCATGTTTGACAATCCAGCTTATGCAATTAAAATGTGCCATTACGAGTAAAACGCCCTTTTCTTTGTTATCATTTAGTTCAGTTTGAAGTTGTTGAGCCTGCAGACGCAGTGAGACATCTCGGCACAGTTGCTGCTCAGACATTTGGTGTCCATTACGGTGTTTAGTGTTTTCTGATGCTCGCGTCACGTGGGAGGGAACGGCAGTGTGGTTACCATGGTGACGTCTGGCTTGTTTTTACAGCATCTGACAGCTCGGGGGGCAGAAGTGTAATTTGCACACTGAATGAATAGTTATCCAGCAACCGGGCGGCACTTCTATGACAGGCGCAGTTATGATCAGCAGTGGGCTGATTAGAGTGTTCATAATAGTCATATTTTTGTATCTACGACAAAGTCAGAAATCATTTTTCTTTAATTCACACTTATATTGTGATGATGGTATTTTTCTTGTTATGGCCAACAAGTAAAAATAAATACAGATGTGGATACTTCATATGTTGCATGTGTGACGTGTAAAACATCCCTCAACGCTCCATCACTTTGCTTGCTGTCCATTGAGAAAATATATGTATATATTTTTTAATATATACTGTATATATATTTTTTATATACATATATATATTTTAATATATTATATATATATATATTTTTTTAATATATATATATATATTTATCCCCAGGAGAGACATTTAGTATGAGCAACAGCAGAGCAGAAAACAAACCATAAGTAGTTCTGGAAAGTGTAAAAAATATTTAAAAATATATTTTATATTTATGTTTTATTAAATTTTTTTTGTTTTTTTTAAATGTTTTATTACATTTGGCCATCCCCCCGCATGAACAATGAGTATGAATACAAACTGTCTATTTAAAAATCTTAAACCTAAAAAATATATCGCAAATGAGTCCAACTCATGTGTGCAAAAATAGAAGAATGTGCAAAACCAGTTAGTCCAAAATGTTCTTGTTATTAATGCATTAATAACAAGAACATTATCGTAATGTATTGTGTTTAAGAAATATGTCACGTCATTAAAAGACAAGAAGGCCGACGGAGCGCATGCGCGTCAATCTAACATGTTTACATTTGCCATCTGCACTTGAAAGCCTCATCACGGTGCTCGCGGCCGTTTTGACCTCAGTCGCGCGCGGCTCTGCTTGGTAACCTCATTTCTTTTTTTTTTTTTCACCGGTGACAACTCCATATATGGTGCAGAGATGACGCCATCGCCCCTGGTGCCCGGGTGCACCGAGGAGAGGACGCGGAGGGAGGAAGGAAGGGAGGGATGTGGTTGCGCGTTCGCGTCACGGCTTTTCCGCTGTGCGCGTCCCCAAGAGGTGGAGGAGAAGGAGGAGGAGGAAAGGGGGGAGGGGGGGGGGGTTACTACCGGATGGACCATATATGGAGTCCGAGCGTGTGAGAGAGTGACGTAGTGTGTTTGTGAGAAAGAGAGAGAGAGAGAAACTCCCGAGGAACTGGAGACACGTTTCCTTCTCCCACGCAGATCTCAAAGCGCTGCTGCTGCTCTTCAGCGGAACGTAAACAGTGACCGTCATCTCCTCACTCCTCACTCCTCACATCCTCACTCCTCACTCCTCACTGACTGACTGTAACACTGCAACGTTTCCCCAAACACCGCGGTAAATGTGACCGCTTCCGTGTCATCGTGGAGGTCTATTTCAGGACAGAAACGTGACTTTGTTGTAGAATCTCTCACATGAAACTATCCTTTAATACATAAAGTGTATTATCCTAAATAAAGGCTACATTACTGTATATCATGTATGATAATAAACATTATTTTGGAGGTTTTTAAATGTTTAAGACACTTGATTTACTGAATCTATTTCAGAAAATTGTGTTTATTATCTCGACATGTTGTCTTATAGAATGTTGTTGTTTGACACACTGAGTCTGTATCAATGGAACAGCTGTGAATAAAACATGCGCTATAAATGAGGTAATAATGCTGATTTACGCGTCATTTAATGGTGCAAATAAAAGAAGACATTCAGTCATTTGTGTTTGAGATAAGAATAACAAGAACACAAAACATCTCCCCTCGTGTTTATGAAGCTACTCATGGAAACAGGATGAATTGATAATAAAACATATTTTCATCTAATTGATAGAAATGTAGCGAGAAATGACTTGCAGCAGAAGCAGATGATCTACATAATAAAAGAGATGAACTGTGGGAAAAACGGTAGACGGAACAGATGGCGTTTGTGTGTGTGTGTGTGTGTGTGTGTGTGTGCGTGTGTGCGCGCGCGCTGCAGCTACAGCAGGTGTGGGCGGCGCCTGATTGTCACTTACTGAGGAATGAAGTCCATGTTACGTCAAAGAGGAAATAAAACGCCACCCTTCTACTTCTACGCTCTCATTTCTGTGCGAACCGGCGAAGAGCTGAGACACGAGTAGAGACGAGGAACTGAAGACACAGCTCGTCTGCCCGTTGAGCCATTTGGTGAAAGTGCCAAAACAACTGTGCGTAATTACGCATAACAACAAATAATAAAGAAAGAACAATGAGTGCCACGACCGCTATGGAAGTGAACGCCGAAGCCAGACGGATCCTGGCCGTGTCGATAAGCAAGCTGTACGCCTCCAGGACCCAGCGAGGCGGACTGAGACTCCACCGGAGCCTTCTGCTCTCCATGGTCATGAGGTCCGCCCGGGACATCTACCACTCCTCCCGGGAGAGCGAGGAGCTGTGCGGCGCGCAGCCGACGTCGGAGGAGCCGATGGAGACCGGCTCCTGCTCGGGGGAACACACCGTGCTGCCGGAGCCTCAGCCCGAGCCCCAGCCGGCGCTGATCTCCGCCGAGCCGCCCTCAGAGGAGTCGGACGGCGAGGACGAAAGGTGCGACGGGGAAACCGCGGAGGACAAAGAGAACATGAGCCCCACGAAGCAGTCCAGGAAACGCCGGGGCAAGGCGTCGGCGGCGCCCGACTTCCTCCCCAGCAAGAGGGCGAGGCTGGAGCCCGGCGAGGAGCGGCACGCGGCGCCGCCGGCCAGCTGTCGCGCCGGGGCCGCGGAGTCCCTGACCGCGCTGTCTCTAAATCGGGTTATTCCCGCTTTTTGAACGGATGGAGGGAGGAAATAAGCCTCCAATTGGACTTTGGAGTGGAGTGATTCTGAACTCCTCGTAAACCTACAAGGGGCGGGTTGACCTTCCCCCCCCACACACACCTTTGGCGCACCAAGGAGCTGACCTACATCGGCGGTCCCGGGACAGAGGGATTAACCGGGACCATGGTGCGAGCTCTCCGGTCGATCTGAGTGTGCCTGCCGGGCTATAGGCGATGCCTCCGGCGCCCCCCCTCCCCGCCACAGAGTTCTCCTCTGCAGGCCCGGAGACAGAGAGCTGCACGGGGCCGGAAAGTTTGAGGAAGAAACCGAAGGAGGAAGTTGCTTTTTGATGATTCACCTTCCAAAACAAGTGACTTGTCGCTGACTCAAACGCGTGCGCGCGTGTGAATCAGCAGAGAGTGATATGAGTCAAAACAAACACACACACGCACGCACGCACACACACACACACACACACACACACACACACACACACACACACACAACGAGGACTTGAGGGAATTTCCTGCCTTCATACCGGGATACCAGGCCCGACAGAGGAAGGACAGTTGGGGCAGACTCACTGCCACACACACACACACACACACACACACACACACACACACACACACACACACAGGCGCATTGCACTGCTGCTGTGGACTTTGGTGAATCAATACCGCTGCTACAGGGGACATGTCCCGTACAGCCTGTTCACACGGTGCTTTGAGGCTGTCCACGTGGCGTCGGAAGTCATGTTGTGTGTTTTTATGTCAATGAAATGTTCAGACCTGTGAAAAAAAAAAAAAATTACCTCACATTCCAAGCTGCTTTTTAATGAAAGGTGTAAATATTTGTAATAAAAAAACATTGTAAAGAGTACTCAGTTGTTCTGCTCTCTTTGTACACACACACACACACACACACACACGCACCACAGTGGCATCTTATTTCCAAATTAAAGGGCTATTGGTCTATATTAGGCCGCGGTTCACAGGGTCAATCCTTTATAAGAGGGAGCAAGTTGGTACAACCCAGCACCGTGTCTGGCTTGCCGCCGCTAATCTCATGCTTACAGTGAGGCACACACACACACACACACACACACACACACACACACACACATTCAAATAAACAACACACACACACACCCTTGAGTCCGGGGTTGTACCGTTTCCCGTGGCTTACGACAGAGCCGTGACTCACATCCTTCCCTCCCGCCGTGACCCGACACTGATTCAGACGGAGGGATAATAACAAAAAACAGAGATGTTACACAACCTCGCCGGGGGCCAAAACACAGCAGGTAGTGTTTACAGCCCGGGGGCCTCTTCGTCATCGCCATCGTCACCAGAAGCAGCAGCAGCAGCGGCAGCGGCTTCCTGACAGCTGACTTACCGGCAGGTGATGCTGATCCGGTTGTTCTGGTCGCTCTGGTTTTGATCCACTTCCTGATTATTGTTGAAGGGAGACACCTGACAGACAGGCTTCTCTGTCAAGACTTCTTTCAGACTAGTGGAAAGAAAACACATCCAAAATACACATTCAGATGTTTATTTTACTACTTTGTTTGTTTACGTCTGTAGATTTCTTCTAAATTTACCAAAAGTTACCATTATATAACGCCTCATTTGCATATTTAAACATAACATTTCATAAAACTCGTAATACAAGAAAGACTCGTCTTAGTGTGAGTAATCATCTGTGGAAGTTTCATGCTGATATCCATTTGTTTTTCTCTGTTCACCTGTGGCGTCTCTCACCATCATCATCTTCATCATCATCCTCCTCCTCCTCACTTCTTCTCTCCCACATATTAACGCAGCATCTGAGTGAAGAAGAGGGGGAGAGAGAGATGATGAAGAACTGAGGACTGATGATGATGTCCTCCATAAATGAAAGGCTTTCTTTCCTCTCCTTATATGGATGTCTCTTTGTTATTAACTATAATAATAATAATAATAATAATAATAATAATAATAATACTCATTAAAGTAACTGCAGGAATGACAAAGTCAAGAACATGGAGGTTTAATATTATGGAACTACAGATTAGACTACAAAGATCCAGACACAGTATTACACAGAGTATTCAGAGAGGAGGATGTTAAGGGGTTAATAAAACATCATCATCATCACCATCATCATCATCATCACGACCTTCTTCCTCTTTCCAACTCAGAGTGATGATGAGGAAGAGAAAGAGGAGAAGAAGTTGACAATGACTTCATTCATTACTTTGGGAAATTTGACTTTGTTTTTTATGTGCGCGCGCACACACACACACACACACACACACACACACACACACACACACATGACTGTATAGAATCCCCCTTCAAAAAGCAGAATAGGAAATGTGTCAGAAGAGGTGAAGAAGCCCCGGACTTATACAGCTGAGCTCCACTACAACTAAATGTCACAAAGAAGAAAGAGAAACTAAGCTAACAGAGTGACACATAACGATCAGGAGACAACAAAGAAACACAAGAAAAACAATGAGAACAACTCAAATATAATATATAATATAATATATATATATATATATATATATATATATATATATATATATATATATATAAAGTTGAAGAAGACAATACTACCATAAATCAAATGTGTTAAATTGTGGAATAATGTGAATAAAACCCGAGGCCTCCATGAAGCTCGGTGTATCTGAGACCAGGTCCACCTGTTATGTACGACGTGGACGACTCGTCCTGCAAGAAAGCCTGGATGACATCATGGCTCATTTAACGGAACGTCTCCATGGAAACTGAGCAAACGCCGTCAGCCGATGATGGGAGGAGGACGGGCGAGCGTTACATCGTCCTCCTCTCTGTGGACAACGCTCGGACGTCTCCGTGTCGCGTTGCGTCTGCTGCTCTCGTCTCTTATTGTGAGTAACTGTAAAGATGCTTAAACCATAATGTGCCTCGTCAGCGACTTCTGTGGTTCCTTCTTCAACATGTCGTCAATGTCACTGTCAATATACATATATGTATTTATATATTTATATATGACTGGAAGCAAATCTTCTAATTTGAGAAGCTGGAACCAGACAATGTTTGTCAGAACTCATCAATGATCAACTTACTTGCTATAATCATATATATTATAATTATCACAAATAAGACAAATAAATTCAGAATAAATAAACTAAATCTTGTTTTTTCTTGTCCAGGTTCGGGAGCCGCTGACGTGAATCGCGTCGTGTTTTTGTTCTGCTGCTGTTTTCACACGTCTGAGGCTCAGCAGCTGTTTACACCGTCTAATATCCACGCAGCATATGAACGTATACGCATAAACACGCGGATGAGAGCTTAGCCATCGTGACCCTGATCTGCCGACATCACTGGCTTATCAGAAAAACTAATATTTAATAAGATCTGGGTCATACATGGGTTATATATAATGTAAATCCTCTTAAAGCAGCAGTAATTATTCATCCAGAGAGGATTTCAGGCTGTAGTTCTGTTTATCATTCTGAAAAATGATGATTTAAGTTTAAAAAAGGTAATTTGTTTTGCTAATAAAGACAATGCCACTTATGTATGCTAATGAGTTTAGTGAAATGACATAATGAGGTGAGTTTTGGATGCCAGAAATCTCCTGTTTTGTCGTCGATCCCTCTTGATATTTAGACCACTGATGTGGGATGAAGAAGTAGAATGAATCTGCAGCATCGTCCTCGTTTAAACCACTCTGTTGTTAAAGGACGTCTGGATCGATTCACGTCCACGACTCTGCTGCTCAGAGGAGACGAGTGTCTGAGAGCTGCAAGTTATCCACCGAGACGCTGGAACACAATGTTCCACACGGCAATGATAGTGCAACACGGCCATGGATGGCTCAAATCAAACAGTATCACCAGCCTTTCTCTAGTCTTTCTCTAGAAATATATATATATATATATATATATATATATATATATATATATATATATATATATATATATATTGTGTCTCAGAGACGGGAGCTTTTGATTTATTATTCTGTTAATTAATTTGCAGGCTTGTTCTGTTGACGTCGTGCTTTAAAGAGGCTCTGATGGAGCCAGAGGTGCAAATCTGCCTTTCAGGAAAACTGATTGTTCTGTTCCTTTTATGTCACAGTGTTTTATCACAGCTTTACCCAGAAAATCTGATGTACAACGGTCTTTAAACGTGGCCTGTGAATGGACTGCTATTATACAGTTATTACTGCTTCATAATAGTTATTACTGCTTTGTTATACAGTTATTACTGCTTTATAATACAGTTATTACTGCTTTATAATAGTTATTACTGCTTTGTTATACAGTTATTACTGCTTCATAATAGTTATTACTGCTTTGTTATACAGTTATTACTGCTTTATAATACAGTTATTACTGCTTTATAATACAGTTATTACTGCTTTGTTATACAGTTATTACTGCTTCATAATAGTTATTACTGCTTTGTTATACAGTTATTACTGCTTCATAATACAGTTATTACTGCTTCATAATAGTTATTACTGCTTTGTTATACAGTTATTACTGCTTTATAATACAGTTATTACGGCTTTATAATACAGTTATTACTGCTTATAATACAGTTATTACTGCTTTATTATACAGTTATTACTGCTTCATAATACAGTTATTACTGCTTCATAATACAGTTATTACTGCTTTGTTATACAGTTATTACTGCTTTATAACACAGTTATTACTGCATTATTACGGCTTTATAATAGTTATTACTGCTTTATTATACAGTTATTACTGCTTTATAATACAGTTATTACTGCTTATAATACAGTTATTCTCTGTGTTATTGATTTTGGGTGGGGATCTGTCCCTTTAAACTCCGAACAAAACATCTCTGTTTATATCATTTTCACATTTTATGTTTTTGGGGCGTTTGAAGCCCTCGGCTCTGGAAAATTGTGTATTTTTTTCACTAAGATGTGTGAACTGTCGGGACTTTTTGGGGACTATTTTCAGCTGTGGATGAATCCACATCCACACACAATGCTTGATAATGAGATCAGTTCATTGTCGGCGTTTGATTGTTGTTTAACATTTCTGTGTAACTGTATAGCAAAGCAAATTGGGGTCACGGTTTCAGTGATGGATTCTTTGGAGCAATCCTGCACCATTATGGCCATATATACATATATGTGTGTGTGTGTGTGTGTGTGTGTGTGTGTGTGGCAACCTGATTAAGATGCAGAGTGCAGAGGCCAGACAGTCACGGTGACGTGGAGCTCTAACAGCTCAGAGCTAAAAAAAGACCAGCGCAGGAAGCGTCTTCACACAGGATGCATGCATCGACCGGCACCCGCCTGTGATGTGAGGCAGATACACCGAGCGGCCAATCAGAGGCGAGGCAGCCGTGTGCAGATGCATATATGTCATTGTGTGTGTGTGTGTGTGTGTGTGTGTGTGTGTGTGTCTCCATTAGGATGAGTGCATCGTGGTTTGGGTGCAAATCAATATTTGACTGGATTAAATAACACATACATGTATATTACACATGTTTTATATTAAAGGACTGTAGAGAAAATATTGGGAATTCTTACTAATCTAAGATCAATTTAAATCTTTATTTTTATACGTAAAACCTTAAACATATGGACTATATTTAATGTGGTTGTCATTATGTGTATGTTATGATATTTACAATGTATCAGTTAAAATAAATCCAAATACAAGAAGATCAAAGCGTTTCAGTGAGGACGTAGAAAGTGGCTCGTCTCTTGAAATGAAAAGGGAAGCAATTAACGTGTTGTTTCTCTGTGTGTGTGTGTGTGTGTGTGTGTGTGTGTGTGTGTGTGTGTGTGTGTTTAATCATTTCAATGATCACATGTCAGGAGGCTGTGAACACATGACCTCACGCCCTCTCACAGCGCCGACTCTGTGTGGCTGACTGAGACGTTTCATTACAGCAGAGGACTGACTGTGAATGTGAATGAGGAAGAATGCCTGCTTGTGTCCTTGTGTGTGTCCTTGTGTGTGTGTGTGTGTGAATGTGTGTGTGGCAGCAGCAGCAGAGACAGGAAGTGATGCATTGATGCCGGCGGGCAACAGAATGTGTAGGAGGGGTCTATTTTAAGACTCAGCTGCAGGAGGACAGAGCTGTCCAGTACATCTGGCTTTGTGTGACTGTGTGTGTGTGTGTGTGTGTGTGTGTGTGTGTGTGTCATGATGCAGTGGGAAGGCTGATGGCTGGAGGTGATGCTTTCAGTGTTTTTAAACGTCCTTAAAGCCCACAGATAATTGCATCTTTTCACAAAAATTAGGATATAATTCTTTTTTTAGCCTCTTTAGGTGTCAGTCAAATGACACATCAGAGGTTTGTATGTGAGGAAGATGAGAGATGGACGAACAGACGGACGGACAGAGAGGAGGAAAGATAGATGTGAGGAGGAGGAGGAGGAGGAGGAGGGCTGCAGGACGAGGTGTTCAAAGAGAGGAAGGGGGAAAGAGAGGAGGAGGAGGGATGTCAATAAAGATGTGACCACACAGGGAGGGGAAAGTGTAGGACACAGCAAAAAGGTTGTGTGTGTGTGTGTGTGTGTGTGTGTGTGTGTGTGTGTCGGTGACGTAGTGTTGGACGTAGACAGAGAGGAGGAGGAAGAGGGAGGCAAACCGAGGACACTTGGTGAGGAGGCGTTGGATTTCAACGTGTTTTTAAAAGTCACGTTAGATTATTAGATATCAATTTATCAAGAAATGTTTTGTACACATTTTATTTTTAAAACTTTGTAATTTAATTTCACTATATTTATAAACTAATACAGTCAGATTATTAATTTGATAAAAGTGTACTTTGCTTCTTCAAAATGATTAATCAGTTTTTACTTTGATACTCTTCACCACTTGGTTTTGTGTATTAACTGTTTCTACCACACTGAAATAGATAAATAATACTGTTACCTTCATTGTTGTTGTGTGTGGGGAAGCTGCCAAAACTGTCAGAAATAAAAACAGTAATTTTATGTAATCTGCAGTCACAGGAGAAGTAATCACATGCTTTAAAAGTTTGACATACCGTAAAAATGTGAGTATAAAATGTCTGCAATGGAATATTCTAGAACTGTACAAACCTGTAATTGACAGTTTCATATTGTAGGAGGTTCACGTTCTGCTACTGACCATGTAAAGTTTAATTCCTAACAATGAATCATATTTCATGACTTTAAAATATATATTTTGTGAACAATACCTGCAGCCGTCCAACCTCCATCTTATAATCATGATTCCTGTGCGTGATAAACCCTTTGTGTCCCCCGGTTCTTCAGTCGGTGTCTTTTAGTTTGAACTAACACAGGTTGTGATGTGTACAACGTGAGCAGAAGATAAAGACTGACGACACGGCGCCTCAACAAGACAGGGCCACAGGCTTAGGAAGTAAGTTATGACTCAACGCTGTAACAGACTCTTTCACTGATTCAAATTATGTAAAACCAAATAGCAGACTGTGTGGGCTTTTTTTTTTTTTTTGGCATCTTTGGTGTTCCTGCTGAGTAACGCAGCCGAAATGCAGAAGGAGAAAGATGCACTAGAGCAGTTTAATGACTTCGACAGTAGAGCTCAACAGAGAGCTGCAGTGATGACGTCGTAGTCCAACCCCCAGAGGCTAGCATCACTCCCCCCCCCCTAATAAAAAAGACAATGGGATTTCTTTCCATTTGACTTTTTAAATATTGCAGAATATAAACTGTGTGACGAACATTATGATACTTTGTTCATCAAGATAATCTTTAAAAATTAGGCTATAAAGCTAACTTTAGACTATAAAGCTAACTTTAGGCTATACAGCTAACATTAGGCTATAAAGCTAACGTTAGGCTATAAAGCTAACGTTAGGCTATAAAGCTAACGTTAGGTTATAAAGCTAGCTTTAGTCTATAAAGCTAACTTTAGTCTATAAAGCTAACGTTAGTCTATAAAGCTAACGTTAGGCTATAAAGCTAACTTTAGTCTATAAAGCTAACTTTAGGATATAAAGCTAACGTTAGGTTATAAAGCTAACTTTAGTCTATAAAGCTAACTTTAGTCTATAAAGCTAACGTTAGTCTATAAAGCTAACGTTAGGCTATAAAGCTAACTTTAGTCTATAAAGCTAACTTTAGGATATAAAGCTAACTTTAGTCTATAAAGCTAACTTTAGGATATAAAGGAACTCCACCACGGTCACATGACTTCACGTCTCCACCACTAAGCTAAAGGAGGACTAGTGTTCTAGTGAGGACATTTAGTCGTCTCATTTACACTTGTTAGCACTTGTTAGCAACCACCTAATTCTTCTAAAGCTTTTATTTTATATTGTAGAACAAGCATCTCTACAGCTTGTGTTAACCACAGATCTTATTTCAGACGTCTAACCAAAAACACAAGTAAAAAACACGTTGACTTTGAGACGAGGGAACAGGAAGTGCTCTTTGAAGCTGGTGCCAGGAAACCGTTTAGCTTAGCTTAGCATAAAGACATGTAAACAGGAGGAAGCAGCTCTTCTAACACCAATTTAACACATTATGCATCTTGTTTAATCCTCACAAAACCCGATGGTGGAAAAATGTCGTCGCTGGGAGGTTGCACTCAAAACTTCATATGACATTTGTCTCCATATGACTGTTTCACAAAATCCTTGAAACAAACTTTTTACCTGTAATAGGACTGCGAAAACGTCAGACTTTGTGTAATCTGGCTACTCAACTGTGTTACTGCGTGTAGTGTTGCAGGGTGCAGGATCAATAAAGCGGACAAGAAGATGGGTAGAATGCATTCTCTCTGGTTTATTCAGGTTCTTTAGGAAGAGTTCTGTTTGAAATTACAAAATGCACTGGTAGAAACAGCAGAGATAGATAGAGAAAGAAACAGAGGGAGAGAAGGAGATGGTTAGAGAAAGAGAAAGAGAGAGAGAGGGAGAGAGAGAAAGAAGGGATTTCATATCCGGAATAAACAGGAATAACATCACCAGATTCAGGCAGCTCTTTACTCTCAAAGGGGTTGTTTTCATCAAGGAAACGTTTTCTATTCCTTCTCCCCCTTTTTAAAATCATTTTTTCTTTTTTTTTTGTAATGTTAGTTAAAGTGTTATCTATCCTTGTTTCCCCCCCCACGTTTTTTTCCCCCGTGAAATAACTGGCAAATATAACAAACAAACATTCTTTGATTTCATCACCAAAGTCATTTCCATTTTTTTTTTTTTTTTTATCAGGATGATTTTTGTTTTCATTTTTTTTTTTTTTTTTTTGGTCAGTTTTTTTTCTTTTTTTGTTTTTAAAAATAGAAGAAAAAAAGAAACACATTGCTCTTAAAAACATCTATCTATATATATTTTTACATATATATACTTTTTTCTTTATATTTATTTATTTTTTTAATTCCTGAAGTTGACTTGTTACCCCACATAGTGGCATGCACATTGCACATGCAAATCTGTAATTAAATACTTCTCTTTTATCTTAAATTGCCATGTATGTTTATTTATTTTTTTTCTCTTTTTTTCCCCCCGACTTGCTGAGTGAATCCTGTATGGTTTTCTACTGTGGCACTGGTTCGGTTTCTACTGGGTCCGATGGGTTGCATGGAGACGATAAGATGGGTGGTTGACGGTTGCTTCGCAAAGTTTTCCCAATGCATCTCTGCACCGACAATTAAATGATATTCAACCCTTTGTAGCTAGTTCTTACCACTGGATGGTGGACGGCTCAGTGTTGAACATGGGTTTAAGAGAGAAATGTCTCTAATCTTCAGCAAGAGTTTACGGGATTGGAATCTAATTCTTTTGACATCTCAATCTTGACTTCTTTTAAGTGATAGGTTACCAAACATGTCGCCCAATAAAGGAGCTAATGGTTCATTTTGGCCTTTGCAAACCTAAACCAATCAAGCACGAAATGCCAAATTAATAAATTGTGTCCATTTTTACGTCAGTGAACTGTAAATGTGTCGCTTTCCCCTGTTTTGTTCAAGGACCCAAACATCTACTCTGAGCACAAGACTCAGCAAATGCTTTGATGGTCAGAGAAGAAGAATCAGAAATCCGAGTTACAAAAGGTTAAAGAATGAAATAAAAACAATTCCTCGGGATGTTTTGGGAGCGATCGGCCCTCCAGCGTTCCGGGACGCTGACGTCAACGCGTGAGGACAGATCTTCTGGAAGCAACCTGTCTCCACTGGGTTTGATGGTGATGGAAACGAATGGAGGAGAGAGAGAGAGATGGATGGAAACAGAGAGGGAGGGAGAGGGAGAGAGAGGGCCCTTGGGGGTTGCTATCGCGACAGCAGGAGACACTTTTACTCTCGTCTCTGAGGAATTAATTCACTGTAAATCAGCACTGAGTCCGGCAAGAATCTGAGGTAGAAAACGTTGACAACGTGCACAACAGTACTAGCAAAGAGCACCTGTTAGCGCCAGACTTTCTGAGCGCTAGTCCCGATGCTGCATTAAAAGGTTCAGGTTCACGCTTCCGCTCAGCACGACAAAGTGAAACAACTACATCAGATGGTTTAGACCAAAACAGAGCTAAAGGGAGCATCTGTAACACTTTAATGTGTCAGGTTGGACACAAACACTACTCATAAATTAATGCTAATGTTGCTCCGTGTCTGCGTCAGTTGCTGACTGTTAGCTTTTTAACATTTTAGCAATAGGCTAAGCTCTTCTTAAAGGACCGGTGTGCAGGATTGAGCGGTGAAGTTGCAGATTACAATACCTTTCCAAGTGTGTAGGAGAACTACGGTGGCCTTCAGGTTATTTTTTACTAAATGAACATCATGCTGTGTTGAAAAAGACTTGAAACTAGAGATGGAGACCATAAACTCATGTTTACAATGTTTACTGAGGGAATAAATCAAGAGAGAAGTAGAGTCATTTTAGACTAGACTTCTATACAACCAGAGGAGTCGCCCCCTGCTGGACACTAGAGAGAATGCAGGTCTTAAGACGCTTCCTTCACTCGGTTGCCGTACGTGTTTAGTTTGTCCTCTCTGGGCTTCTGTAGCAGAATGGCGGCGTGTCAGTCTACCTATTTAGGCTCATTTTAAGCTAACGAAAACACAACAAATCTTATTATACACTAATATGACACACAAAATTAATATTATATTCAGTTTCTGCTGACAGAACTCTCTAAATCCTACACACTGCTCCTTTAAGGTGATTATTCAAAGGTGATTTTTTGTTTTCTCCTGATTAGTGCAGCTTTAAACATGCTGTATTTTATGCGACACATAATTTCGGAGAACAAATTATTAATTAGAGTGAATAAATTATAGATTATTGTGCAGAAATCATCAAGGAATTCACCCCCAACTACCCGCCGGACTCCATAAAGAACCGAAGACGAACACAAAGACTCAGACGGACGCTCACAGACAAAGCAACACCCACACATGTGAGCGTGAACCCAGTCAGCCCACGCCGCAGTCACAGACGCTCACAATGAGTGGCAATGACAGCTCGAGCCCACCACCTAGTGTCCGTGAGCGGTATCACACGAGGGAAGGAGGAAGAAAAGCAGATGAACACGATGAGTTTTTCCAGAAAGTTTATGGATTATATACACAAGAATTACTGAGCCAAAATGTACAATACAGTGGGAGAGAATGGGTGAGAGAAATGACATGAGTATCTACTGAACCCCCCCCTCCCTCCATCCTCCCCTTGTCCAACCCCCCCCCCCCCCCCCCCCCCCCACACACACACACACACACACACACACACACACACACACACACACACACACACACACACACACACACACACACACGTCCTGGCTCAACTTAAGTGATCCCAGAGGAAGGTGAGGAGTGGGCGAGGGAGGAGGGAGGAGGGAGGATGAAGGTGGCGACGAGGACATTGTGATCCCACATGCGTGCCGTGATTGTCTCAGAGGGAGAAATCATCGTGTCCTGTACAGTGTAAGGCACTGAGGGTGACCTACTGTAGCTGATGTTGTCAGGACACGTGCACACACACACACACACACACACACACACACACACACACACACACACACACACACACACACACACAGTGCAGGTCCACTCACACACATAGCTTCCATTTACATGCACACACACACACACACACACACACACACACACACACACACACACACACACACACATTAAATATCTTTTAGATTTTTTGTCATTTGATTCTTTGA
>NW_027176976.1:383122-386468 GCF_023349555.1 Cebidichthys violaceus | reverse complement strand
GAGTCATTTTAGACTAGACTTCTATACAACCAGAGGAGTCGCCCCCTGGTGGACACTAGAGAGAATGCAGCTTTAAGACATGAAGCTTTGACTTCACTCTGCAGACCCGGAGGTTGCCGCCTGGTTTAAACTTTTTCCTCGAAGGCACCGACGTCCGCTCACTCACCCGTGTCGGCGTCGGTGTATCTGGTGAGGGAGCGCTGCGAGGCCGGTGACTCCTGTCCCTGTGTCGGCGACCTCCTCCGTGTCTCCCCTCCTCGGACACCACCCTCTCCAGGGAGTAGTCGTCCAGCCTCACGCCCCGGCCGTGCGCCCGTGCACCAGGCTGGAGGTGGAGCGACGCATCGGGCTGGTGTCGGTGATGGTCTGGGAGGGGAGATGAAGGGTGAGAGAGCGGAGATGCAGAGAGGGAGAAGGACAGGGCGGATGGGGAGAGCATAAGGTAGGAGAGGAGGTGATAAGGTGAGGAGAGAAAAAGAAGGAAAGGAAGTGAGATTTAATGCATTCTGACTGTTCCGACACTCAACACTCTGTCTGTCAGATAGTGCATTCCTGTATCTGACTCGGGTCAAACAGCAGAACCAAAGAACTCTTGGTTCAGTCGGGTTGTGGTTAACCACACTAGGACACTTCAGGTTTTGTTCTGAACATTTTGGCTCTGCACACTTCTGAGCTGAAGCACTATTTGACCCGCCTTCAAATCATTTATCAGCTTCATGGTATTTGCATTTAAAGTAGCTTGACCCCATAATACCTGGAACCCCTGAAGGACTAAGCCTTTGACAAGCACATATAATAACATGCTTCTTCACCAAAAACATGGGGGGGGGGGGGGGGGGTTGAAACAGACAAAATAAACGGGGACAGGAAGAGAAGAAAGGGGCTCGAGAGACAGAGAGCAAGCATGAAGGAGGGCCATAGAAACCATGCCTCACATGCACCCACTGGACTTTTCCAAATGGCAGCCATATTAGCTCACGGTCGGTTTTGGAAAGATAAAATAAATACTGAATTTAAATCTGGCAGATTACTACTGGTGTCAACACATATCGTGACATGAACTAAGACAGCAGGAGGAGCACATTGCTGCATTTCCAACACTATAGAAGTGTGAAACAGCTGATTAGTAGATTCAAATCTCTCTGGCTTAATGCTAACCGATGTAGCATAATTATTTCAATATCTCTCGTTATGTTACTTCGTATTCTGCTCATCACAGAATCATTTAAAGAGTTTTAAACATGTATTTTTCTCTGCTTGTCTTATATATCGGTATCGTTTGTCCAACGGTATGACATAAATGTAATATGGCAGCCAGGTGGATAAGGTAACATGACATCCCATAACCTTAGGAGTCTGGTCAGAACGCTCTGCAAGAACCCAACAGAAAAATCGTACAGGCCCGCCTTAATTCGTCTTGGTGAGATATTCACTGTTGTCCTGTATATTATATATAAATCTATAGATGAACCCGGGGAAATACGGGAAGTTAAAAAGTGTTCTAGGAGTCGAGGAGTTTGGGATGAGCAGCTATCAGCTGCCTAACGTTAGCCTCCCGCGGTGAGCCGGGTAACGTCGGCTAAGCTAACGCCGGCTAAGCTAACGTCGGCTAAGCTAACGCCCCTTAGCTAACAAAGTAGGTTTATTTTGTTCTGCTGTTAGGGTCAAAGAATATTAGTTCTACCGATTTTATGGTTACGGTTGGAGTTTGATTCCATATTATACCGTATAAATATGTTTTTGCCGTTGACAAAAATGCTGTTTTGTCATATAATTAACATGAAAATACCGCATAGATACATGAAATATACTGTTAGCTGCTGTAACTAGAGCCACAAAGACAACGTCATTCGGTTGACATTACAAACGGCGCCTGATCACCGTGTTAGCTGATGACTCGCAGTCAAAAACATATCTCATTTATGTTTATTATCGCCGACTATGTACGTACCGCGAGCGATCACGGACGCATTCGGCAGAAAGTCACCAGTTAGCAGAAATGGCTCTTTGAACCCGTCTAGTACTGTGTGTGTGTTTGTATAGATTTTCCTGCTGGGTTCATTATCAGGCTCTTCTGACCAGGACAGGCCCCCTGCTGACACTCTGAACCCCCCCCCCCCCCCCCAGCTCCACATCACCCTGATGATAAAGCACATGTCAGTCTGCAAGCGGCAGGCCGGACACAAAGACTTGGACGAACATGAGAGGATTTTCACCGTCCGGAGAGGAGCCGCACACAGCCAGCCCGACAGAAGCCATGCATGCCCTGCGGGTAGCCGGCAGCACGGCACTACACGCGGTCGCACACTTCTTCAAGCACAAACACACTTCAAGACAACGCGTCGCTTCCCACTTCTTTCTTGGCAACGACGCGCGTATTTGTTATCAAAGTTTATGTCAACAACTACGGCCGTCACAGGGTTAGATCTACTAAGAATTCACGATAATGGTGTTATTGCAATTTCTAAAGAAACTTTTTGGCAAATGAATTACCCTAAAAGGGTGTAAGAAGTGGACGTAGTCATCGTGACGTCACTCATTGGTTTGTGGACTGATGTTTTGAAGCCTTGAGTTTGTCAATTTTGTCGTTGCCATCTTGGATTACGGCCGTCGCCATGTTTTTTTGGGGGGTTTTGCAACCAATGGACTGAAATAACCATATTTGGAATGCGGAGGACTGCCGAACAGACGGCGTATACGTCTCTAGTAGCGGTCCAAAAGGACTTTTTCCCTTTGTGTCTCATGTGAAAACAAATGTCAACATTGACTATTTTAAGTTGCGTAACGTGACCTCATTGCTAACGTAATGTCGCCTACTCAACTACAATACGTAGGTTGCGTAATGTTACGGAACTTTGCCGCGTCAATACGTAACTTACATAACTTACATAACTTATTTAACTACGTGACAAACGTACTTATTTACATAAGGTTTATTTACATGCCGGTATATCCCAACATCGCTTTTCGACAACTCGCCTCACTGCTCCACCGTGTTGCGGTAATAACATTTCACATCATTTCGTCAATCGATGACTGCGTGGATTGTAGCGGCATGTTCATGTGTGACTCTGATGTCACATTTCAGTCTATTTATTACTTTTATTTTAAATTAACCTAATTATATAACACCTTTTATACAATGAGTTTAGCTCAGAGCGCACGAATAACTGAAGAAATGATAACAAGAACAGACAATTTACCAAGTTACAATGTTAAAAGAAAGAATGATGTTAATACTACTGTTAGTACTACTACTTCTACTACTACTACTAACAATACTAATAGCATTAGTAATAATTCTGGTTTTAGAGGCGCACAGCTTTTAACAGATGCTGTTTAGATG
>NW_027176976.1:333122-378122 GCF_023349555.1 Cebidichthys violaceus | reverse complement strand
CCTCTTTCTCTGACTTTCACACATCCAAGAAGTCAACAAAGATGTCGATGAAGCCAATGATGCAGTCGCCCCCGGCTGAGATGAGCGTACCATAACCATGATTTTCCCGAAATACAAATGAATCGCCAACCTACAGTTTATGTGCCTTTGGGCAACGCGTGGTTGCATTCTTTCTTTCAGTGATTATAAATGCATCGCGGTTAACGGGTCTTGTGTATCTTGTTTTTCCATTTCCGGAGAGAGACGCTAACTCTGGCCACAGTTTGCACGGGACAGACACACCAAGGATTTAATGGAAATGAATGAAGGGACAGGGTGAGGTTGGGTCTACTCTATAGATAGAGAAGTCTTCTGATATATATATATATATATATATATATATATATATATATATATATATATATATATATATATATATATATATATATATATATATATTTGTATACATATCTAGAACGCTTATCCAGCCGTCCAACCATTGGGCCGGCTGCTGGATGAGTGCAGGTTAGAGTGTGTGTGTGGGGGGGGGGGGGGAGGACAAACAGGGAGACCAGGTGAATTTACTGCTTCTTTGCATCCTGTGAAAACATGAAAAGTGAACCATGTTTCCAGTCAGGAATGATAAAAAAAAAATAAAATCATAAAAGTACTGACATAGTACGTAGTTTTTAAGAATAAATTCTGAATATATATATATATAAAAATGCCAAAACAAATCAATAGATGTGTCTTTCTCAACATATCTGCATATATTTGTTTGGTATTTTAAGAAGAAGAGATTGGTCCAACTCAGGATGCAAAGAGAGACTATTTTGTAATTCACTTCAACTGTCCTCACTGCTAATGGTAAGGGAGAATGATGGATGGTGGTGGTGGTGGTGGTGATGGTGGGATGAAGGTGCTCACTTGGTTGTCTGCCGAGAGGCGGGGCATGGAGAGGGTCCGCCCGTGCCCATCCATTGGGTGATAGGGCTCAGTGTCGGAGTACCCGTCCCGCCCCATCGCCCTCATCTCTACCGTCTGTAAGACACAACGAGAGGGGGGGGCGTGACCACTGTCTGCTGAGGGAGGGGACTCTGATGGGGGAGGGGTGGAGGGAGGAGCCAACTGAGGTGTAAGGGATATGAAACAAATTCAATGATGTATCAGGAAAGTTTGTTCTGTTCCTTTTTTAGTTTTCAGTCTTACGTCTTTCATCTATGCAATTTGCATTAATGAACTGTTGCTTTGAACCTTCGCTGTGTTTTAAGACACATAGGTAACGATTAGATTGAGAAAGGGTCCAGCTGAGGAGCTCCAGGCTCAGGAACCACCTCCTCCTTCTGTTGAAATTATGTCATCACATGTTAAACTTAACCTTTCGGCAGCAAATCACTTCTACTAATTTAATGAGTTTGCTAACGTTAGCTAGCTTTGCTAATGTCGACATTAACGTTAGCTTTTTTTCTTCTGTTGTTGTTGTTGTGCCGACAATAATGCTAGTTCGCTAACGACATAAGCATAGCTAGTCAACGTTAGCTAGCTCATCAGGTAAGTGCAAGTAATTTGCTGCTTAACTTTACCGAACTTTATAGGTAATATAAATATCGGTGGAGGTTGTGCGGCATGAACGTGATACAATGTATCGATAAGACAATACAGTGTGCAATACTGTTGGCATGTAAATCCAATTCTTTTTTGGGAGGAAGTGCAATAAACACACGATTAACACACTTGATTTTCCGCCATGAGTCCCAGCAATCGGGGATAGGTCCCAGTGCTAGAGGTGCCCGACCCTGGAGCTCTGCAGCAGGACACTATTGATCAGATTAGGTCCGTTTATAAACACTACATATCTTAATACTAATCTAGCATCAGATTGTGGGTTACTGCATAATGTCCAGACCTTTGGGAAAAGCTTCTTTGTGGGAAAACTGGGACCTTTCTGGCATGAAACGTCCATCCCAGTTTGTAAAGAAAATGTCAGCCTTTTTCTTTCCAAAGAGTACATGGCACAATTCCAAATCCATATACATCTTTGTACGTTAGTCATGGGAGTGGAGAGAGAGATGAGGGGCCCAACGGACGAGTGAGGTGTACATCACAAAACACATCTACCAACTCCTAGCCGTCGACTCAAGAGGAGTTTGAAGAGGGAAAAGATGGAAAACCCAGTGAGTAGGAAGAGAAGAAGGGAGATGTGGAAAGATGAAGAAAGAGGAAGAAGAGAAGAGCTCAAAGGGACAGAGAGACACTCAGGTCTTATATACGCCGGAGTAACCGCAACAACATCCAGCACTGCAGATACTGAAAAAAGAGATTTCAACCCTGGACTACTTCATTGGAGGTTGTTACGAACTCTTTTGTGTTCAAGGATGACAGGGTAGATTTAGTTCTCGATCGTCTACACAACAAGGGCAGCAAACAGGGCATTGAGGTGGAGCTCTTCAATTGCAGTTGTGTCAAATCACCTCGTATCAGAGACAGGAAACTGGATTTAGGTCTGACAATTCCTCAAGATTTTTATCTTCAAAGACTCCAATTAGACGCCCCATGGATTTTGATTGATCATCTTTTATCCATCCAGGTTAGATATGATACGGCAAGATCATCTGATATGAACTACTTACCTGAAAAGGCAAAGAAATATGCGTTTTTTTTGGGAGACCACTTTGCAGGGAGGAAGGTTTCGGCAAACGACTCCGGGAGACGGACTGCGGTTAGCTGTAGCAAGTCACATTCAGCCAGCGCAAAACCCCAACACTGTTGGGGGGGGGGGCGGTCTGATCCCAGAGACCACATCTCAGCGAACCAGATCAGTAAACTTCCTGTTGCTGCCACGACACAGGTTAGAGACCCAGCGCTCCACCAGCCCGCTGTGACCCCCCCCTGCACCGGATAAACGACCAAAATGCTACAGCTAACCGCTAACTGAAGGTCCGCCCTCCAGAGCTGCAACCGCTCTCCTCCCGGCAGAAGTGGCATTACTGCCTTTGCTGTTAGATATTAGTAGATGACTGACTTCACATTTGGATCGTTTGGGCCCAGTAGTAGAGGTGAAAAGCGGGGTCCCTGTTTAAAAAACTGGCTTAAATTTGTCTCTTTCTTCCGTATGAAAGGCTGTGCTTTTGCATTTGCTAAATTCAGAGGGCTCAGAAGACATCTCTACAGTTTTAGATTGATTGATACTACTTGTATTCATATTCACCAACGCATAAATGGAGTCGTGTCAGGTCTTGTGACTGTGTGATCTTTTAGAGGAACGTTTCCCACCGGCGTCTTAAATATTTCAGCATTAAATCTTATTGATTATTGATCCAGCTACTGCTACTGGACCTGAACATAACCGGCGTCGACGACGTAACACGCTTTCTGTGTGCTCATCATACCTGCGGGTTGTGACGGTTGTCGTGGAGGTCGTCGGGGTAGGGTCTGTCGGGACTCCAGTTGCCCGTCTTCTGGAACATTTCCTGGGCTTTGGCCGTCACCCACGATTGGCTCTCAGTCATGCCACCCTCAGGAGGTCTGGCGCCCACACATACACACAAGTCAGGGCGGATTACAAACCGGGGAACTGAAGAAAACCACTGTTGACTAGGAGTCAAACAATATCAGCGACCGATCAAGTAGCTAATTTAATGAAAAAAGAATCAAAGCGCTGTTTCTTGGGTATTGTTAAATCTTTCCACGTATGAATTTTGTTACGCCAAAGAAATTCTGGCTTTGTGATGCCTAAATGTCGCAGGTTACATAAGTGACTTGAGCTATGATTGCGTGTGTGATGCACGTAAAGTACGACACATAAGTTGACTTAAGTTAAAATAAGTCAATGCTGACTTTTGGTTTTTCACAGGGTACCCAAACAGCGGTCTCCTGGGTCAAAGTCCTGTGTTTGTTTGACCCATCCGTCCACTCCCACCTCTCATCAACACGGACTCTGTTGCTCTTTGTATCGCATCAACTAAGTCCCCCTGAGGTGGTCGCCTAACAATTAATGTAAATATGGGTCATAAAAAGCTGCATGTTCAAACAAGCCAATGCGGTCTTTTTGGGCCTCTATACAAAAGCCATTTCAGGACATCTGGACCTCAGTTTGTTGGGGCTGATGTCTAGATTATCACAGCGTTCTTTGCTAAACTTTCATCAGTTTACCCCGTACTTTGTGACCCTGCTCAAAGCTAACGTTAGAATGCTAACATGCTAAATGTAGTACTATGAAAGGTAAAATAAACCAGATGGCCTCACCATCCTTCAAGCCAAATATTAATAACTGACTGATCTTAATTATTCTTTCTCTTTGTATCTTTGCTTCATGTTCACTTCATTGTCAGATATTAATTAATAAAGATTAGTTCACTGAAGTTCAAGGTGGGAGAAATGTGTATTTAAAGAACATTAGTTTTGATCAGAGGTAAGATGTCCCCAATAATCCGACCTCGGGGCAACAGAATGAATGTGTACATATACCTCCCCCCCGTCCCCGTCCCTGTCCCGGTCCCGGTCCACTCACATGCTGTTGAGGTTGTCCGGCTGGGTGCTGGGGAGGCCGTTGAGGCCCTGACCCCCCTGGCCGTCCGTGCCCCCTCCCTCAGAGGGCGGCTCCATGCGCTGAAACATTAATGGCGTTCGGTTCTGTGTGAGATACACGACATGGCCTGCAGGCTGGCATCAGGCACACTCAGGGGGGCAGACACAGGACACAAACACAGGATGCACTCGCAGCATGCACCCACACGGGGGCGCCATCGGCAAACACATGGCTGTGGGTATCCAAGGTAAAGTTCCCTGCCAGACTACTGATCTGGGATCTGCTAACCACACTGAATAAGCGTTTTTTTTAACTTTAAGATTATTTGACTTTTTTCATGTTACTTGTATGAGTTTGGTTTGATGTTCAGGGATGGAAGCTGATCTCAGATCTGTGTCAGAGGGGAACTTCTACCTCAGGCATTTGAGGTACGATTGCTCTTAAATCACAGGTCTTGGACCAGATTACAAAACTCATGAAACACATCATCAAAAAAGACATTTTACTCAAAAATAGTAGTTTGACAATCGGTGTGATCCTTTCATCTGCCAAGACATTTTGAGTAATATGCCATTTTGTGGGAAGAGGACATCTGAACCTGAACTAGTTGTATTAAAAAAACAACTTCTGCTTCCATCAGGTCAGAGGTCAGGCAGCTTTCCTCCCAGGGGATCCTGGGTAATGGAGTCCTCTCAGGAGTGGCTTAAAGGCGACGGTTCATGACTGCTACAGCCTTCGTCATGTCCCTCCACAGCCTGGAGGCTAACGGCTGAATGCTAAATGAGTGCAGATGGATCGAGGCCGGTTCAGAAACAGACAGAGGTCCAAACCTCCTCTTGACACTTCAGGCTGATCTGCTGGACAGGAAGTTTGTCTTGGCTACAATATACATCAAAACATTCTATATTTAAAGATACAACTCAAACAGATGTCACTGGTTATTTGGCGAGTGAAGGAGGTGATAGAGGCTTTGCAGTTGCTTCCTGAATCTAAATCTAACAAATGCATCAAATCTGTTGTCACAGAGTTGCAGATATCTGCACAAAACTGTTTCTAATTAGGCTGAAGGTTCTAAGCAAGTTGTCAGATGTGGGCCGAAATGTGGGTTCTTGTGACACTAAACGGTTGTTGTTCGCAGATCTGTGATCCAACTTCCTGTTGGGAAGAGTTCCTTGAACTGACCATAGACTGTATAGAAGAAGGGGACGTAGTCATCCTTGACGTCACCCATTGGTTTGGGACCGCCGCGTTGAAGCCTTGAGTTCGGCAGAATACCGCCGTCGCCATCTTGGCTTGTTTGCATCCAATTAACGGGAGTTACCATATTTGGAATGTGAAGGAGTGACGTAGAGACGCCGTATACGGCTCTGGTAGCGACCTGCCAATCAGCGTGTAGCCCCACCCCTAACTCATCCCCTGCTTTATGGTCTGTTTGACTCTAAATGGACCATAATGTACTAAATGAACATCATGCTGTATTGAAGAAGACTTAAAACTAGAGATTGAGACCATAAACTCGTCACAAAGTCATTTTCTCATAGACTTCCATACAACCAGAGGAGTCGCCCCCTGATGGTCAGTAGAGAGAACTTTCACAACCGGAGGTTGCCGCCTGGAGCTGACACATGTAGCATTAAATCCCAAATCCATACACGTATAGAAGAAAACAGCCACACAGAAAGCTTATTTATACTGTTTTTTCCCCAACATGGCCAACTTTGGTAAGCTAGCTAAACAAGCCAACGTTATCTAAGCATGAAAACAATTTGGTGGCTGTTGTGAGTGTATGAAAGATCAATTCAACTGCTGACTTTGGCCCTCAAGGTGTTTTAGTCCTACAATATGGCTGTTTGAGGGTATTTAATGTCAACTGAAAGCCTTCTATTTCCTCCTCTTTAACATAAACGATCTGGGAAGCAGCTTTAAGAAATGCTGCATTTTTAAATTCTTTTGGTCTAATCCTGTCCAGTGGTCGTTTCCT
Source organism: Cebidichthys violaceus (assembly GCF_023349555.1). NCBI lineage: Eukaryota > Metazoa > Chordata > Actinopteri > Perciformes > Stichaeidae > Cebidichthys > Cebidichthys violaceus. Next base: position 371,634 of record NW_027176976.1, on the reverse strand, counting down.
GTGCCACAAAGGTAAATGGCTCATGTTTGTCTCTTGACAGTCTGGTTTGGCACTGGCTCGAGGAAATTTACGGCACAAAATATTTAGATGGATTATGACGAAAAAACACCAAACACCTAACGCAGACACCGGCTTCGATGGCGTATGTTTTCAGAAGCGGCATATGTAGAAATGAATGGTCCCAAACTGATTACATACTGGCCACAGGAACCTCCACTCAACATCCCACCAACCACCACCACGGCAGACAGACAGGCAAACAGACAGATTCATGAACACACAGACTGGAGAGAATGGGTCTTGGTTAGAGCAACTTGGTGACAATCGACCTGGATTGACCAAATAGGGAGAGCTTGATAAGTCAAGGTCCCATCTCTTCCTGGAAAGATAAAGGGAGAGCGTCAGAGGGACAAGAGACGACATGGAAGACAGGAGTGAGGGACAACAGACTCCACAACGGGGTGAAGGAACAGGAGAACGACAGACAACATATCGGAGACACAATCAACAGACAAACAAACACTGAAAAAGGACGATTGAGGCGCGACTGGGCACGAAGAATACACAGGAGGAGGAGGAGAGAGACGAGAGACGAGAACGACAAATGACGAGTTCAAGAAAAAATCCATCACTTGATTCCTTTACGCTGAGACATGAGGCCAGTTGTCTGTGTAAATGTGCCTACTTTTTGTTTTCAGTTTGGGAGGTGCCATTATACAATTTCCTTGGCAAAACTAACAAGACAAAGAAACTGTTCTTTCTTTCTAGCCCGCACCTTTTAACTGAAAGATACATGAAGCTGCTAAATCAACAGACCGGCCCCGTGTTTACCGTTATTGGAATAATGATGACTTTATGGTAATAATTACTATAACATTTTCATGTTTTACTAACATATATAAGTACATTAGTTACCATTAGCTATTGTTTCATCCCTACTTTAAATGAACACATCTTTTTGCTTTTCTTTAATATAAAAATAAAACCTGTTAAATTGATTTTCGCGTATATCAGCGCCCAGTTCGTTAAATATACTAGAATTACCGCCACGTGTTCACCCCAATGTCAATCCAAAATCTTATCGCTTCCCCAGTTAATCCTGTTGGACGTTCGCTCCAGTTATGAACTGAAAGTGTTTGAGACAAGAAGATGGCAAAGGATTTAGTGTCAAAACGAAAAAAGGGAAAAGCGCACATTTGGCAATATTTCGGTGCTGTCACAAGTCCCTAATCAAAAGGCGGTCATGTGAACAATGGGGTGCATCAATGATCAATGTTCATATTTGATTCTAAGGGGCACAAACCAATCTGATGTTTTAGAAATGTTCTGCTATTAAGCTCCATTGAAGCTGTTCTGTCAATATCTGAACATGACAAGACATTGACTTTGATTTGTGTGATTTTTTTTTGGATGGATTCTTCCTTTAAAACGGTACGGCATTATGAAAACAAAGACCACGGTGAGGGTAGAGAGGGAGAACGACATGAGGGACTAGACAGAGATGGCGGGACAGACACACAGACTGGTTAAAGCCCTTGTGTACTGCTGATGTTGAGAGAGCCTGTGTGGACCTGTCCATTCAGTCCAATGGGATGGAACATACCAACACATACTGTATTTACACTGTAGAAAAAGACTAACATACTCTCCATCCACTGATGCACTCCTTCGTTCGGCAAAATGGAAATCCCATTGTCTTAGTCGAGAGCAAAATTTGGATTTTGTTGTATCGCGTTAAAATTTGGGATCAAGCGCCGAAGCAGCGGGAGCGAACAGGAGGTATTATGAGTGGAGAGATGTTTCCCCACACGTCCGCAGTGTGGATCCAAGAAAATACAGAGACAGAGCGAGTGCATCTCAAAGGCATTCATCGACAAGAGGGGGAAGAGCACTGACAGGGAACAAAAAGGTAAGGCCATGTGGTATCATCATCGTCGTCGTCATCGCTCAGAACATTACCGACAACGACAAAAAAACACATTTGTAAATTGGTGAACCTTTGCGACACCTTAATCCTCCTCGCCAGGTGCAAACAGCCCACGGTGAAAAGAAAACCAAAAAAAAAAGCAGCGGAAAAGGTCGCTAACTAGCTCGAGAGAGTCGAACACCCTCCGTTTGCAAGCACGGCAAAAGGCTGGCCAAGAGAGCGACAAGGTGCTGGAATTAACAAAAAAGGACGCAGATATTTTTTTGAAGTAGCATGCTAACAAAAGGTACAGCACAGGCTTTGGGTAAACACGTGATGACAAGAACACCTGAGGAAGTGAGGGTTTGTTTGGAAGTGTAGCCGCGACGTTGGATTTAAATGCACAAGACGTGGTTCTTGTGTTTTTAAATCCATATTTGGCAGAAGAAAGGCAAAAATTCAGTCCGAGGGCTAGTGGAAGCGGTATCAAACAAAAAGAGGGCCGGGAGGAGGCGGAAGAGTAAAAAAAAAAAAGGTGTCTTTTTTTTGCGTTCTGGGGATTTCTCTGGGAGGGAGTCTACCTGTTCCTCTCGCAGCGCCTGCAGCTTTTTCGTCTTGCTCTGCCGGTAGTATTCCATGATCATCATGGCAGCGTAGATTTTGCCCACCGTCAAGTCTGTGGCTGCTGAGAAAATGACAAGTTACCCTGCAAGATTAGACCCGAGTGAGATGGGACCCTGAGCCGTGGGGGGGAGGGGGATGGGAGACGAGACAAAAAGATTAAAAACGCAAAAATCACTGACAACATGCAGAATACACCAGCAGCTGGGACAATTCTGTTTCATGTCAATTTGAATCTAAATGTTTGGTTCTCAAATTTCAGATAATTCCATCATCTAAGAATATTCGGTCAGTGGTAACCAATAATTGTAAGCAACAAACACTGTGTTGGAGGAGCATAAAAACTAAATAATATCATTTCCTGTTCCCTCGCTCACAGAGAGGGACAAACATGTGCTTTTAAATATGCATTATAATATGCATGCAAACATACTTAACTTTCATGCATGCATGCATCCTTTGGGTTCACAAAAACCTCATTCTCATTGGCTAATAAATCTTTCCAACACAGGGCTTGAAATCATTTAATGTAATGATATTATGTATATTAGTACAGCTACTGTATATGCATAAAAAGGCAAGTTAGAAGGGTCTGTTTCTTTGCTGATGATGTGTTTCGGAGCACATGTAAGTGCAGAATGTAGATTTACGTTTTACCCCCCCAGGAAAATGTGCCAAATTGACACATTTTGGGGCTGAGATGAGGCATTCAAAATAAAACATAAAAATGGTCTTTTGTTGTCTTGAAGCAACATTGGTAACCACTGTGTAAACATTCCCTGTGGAGCTTCAAGTGAAACAGAACTGAGCTCACTCTGTGGTGTACAGCCAACAAATAAAATATTACAACACTGTACAATTATTAACACAACAAAGCCAATAGTCTTTTCACAGGCAGATGCGTTTCCTATACCATACCATTTAGCATTCTCATATTACTTCACTGTCACCTAACCATATCAAACCTTGAGTTTGTTTTAACCGTAATATTAAGGCTGAGGACCCGGTAGCCACCTCACTAGGAAACATGTGGACGCCTCACACAAATTATCCCTGGGAAACAGGAGCTCAATGTTTTTCTAAAAACTCTGGACAATGTATCCCCAGAGTTTGGATGGAACACACAGACATTTAAAATCAGAAAAATATTGAGCTTTGTTTTGGTTGTCGGATAACCAAACCGTGTAGGTAACTGAATGAGCGGCGTCCGTTTCAAAGTGGCACGGCTACAAGTCGTACAGCATTAAAACGTATAAAAAAACGTGTGATAATATATGGCCACACATATCTCATACCTATGTGTGTAATACACCTCATTAGCTGCCATGCATTTAGCCAAACAACTTGGTGCTTTTGCTAAACATGCATCATTTCACTAGCATGTGCTGAAATCATTTGAGGAATCTAAACAGATTCACCTGAAAAAGGTCATTCATCACAATCATTTTGAATAAACCTATTAGCCTAGATCTGTTTTACTAGTTTATTCGTTGTTTAATTCTTGCTGTAGTGAAAAGACTTCTATAGAGGATCTTCTATAGCAGGCACCCCCTGATACCAGGACTTTCTGAATGGGTGGAGAGATCAGTGAAGGTGTGTGCGCTACTGTGTTCTCTCTGATGTGTCGGTTTGTGGAGAGCCCGGCCTCCAACCGCGTGGCGAGCGACGCTGTGGGAGACGAGGGAAGCGATTACGGACGAGTGTGTCGGGCTTCAGGTGGGCCCGCATCTTGTCTTGTCGTTGGTAACTAACGCATTCTGATACGTTGTGGCCTGTTAGTAGCTGGTACAGCCTCAAGGCTTCGTGATAATTAATAACCCAAACCACCTAACAAAAAATAATTTTACCTGATGATGATATGATACCAGACAATCAAGAAATATCTGCTTACCGAATGTCTGAGGATTTGAAAGCCCCTTACATGTCGTGGATTCGGACTGGCAAATCACAACCGTTTATCTACATGCATTGGGATGTAAAGGGGGTACCACGTGGGGATCGACCCCGTCGGTTAGCATGTTAGCTTAGCATGCTAGCAGAGCAGCTGTAGCAACAACAGTTCTGTGCATGTGTTTCTGCCACGACATCTCGCCCAATATAAGGAGCCGCCATAAAGACTTTGGATTGGTTCTGCTGCTATACAAGTTTTTTATTAAAACTATAATTGTTTTCACCAAGTTATAGCAACAAAACAAGGGTTTTCAGTCTCTAGTTGAGCGACGCGTTTAGAGACTTGACTTGTGACTCTCCCTGTGCCACAGCAGTGCACCTTACACAGGCCTCCCAATAAACACATGTTCCTGGAACGCAGGGATTTAGGCATTCCGAAAATTGTGAGAACAACAATAGTCGCTCCCGAACGCTGTTCATGACAGGAACAAACAAATAGTGGCCGTGGTAGAGGAGCTGAAGACATGAAGTTTTGCCATAAAGGACAAAGGCCTTCCCTCTACCAAGGGTTCATCAACCTGGCAAAAATAATGTATTTCAGAGGTATGGCATGATGGTGACAATAAAGATAGGGGGGTCACCAAAACCACTTGGGTTTATGCTCTGGGGACAATGAATATTGCGTTCATCAAATGCTGTCCAATGGGAGAAAGTGACCCAATGGCGATGCTATATGAGTCACCAACATTTATTATAAATATCCTGAATCTCGACACCCAATATTTGTTCTGGACCACAGTATCGGAGACGTTTGGATCCACGGAATCTACACGGGCGTATTCATCTATTTATATGTACGTTCAGTACCGTATGTGTGTTTATGCTGTAGTGGCCTGATCAGGAGATGCGAAGCAGTGGATGACACTGGCTGGTAGAAGCTGTCCTCTTGGTGAGTTGGTGATCGGAGACACACACACACACACACACACACACACACGCACACACACACACACACACACACACACACGCAGACGCACGCACCACTATGCGCCATAAGTCTGCAACTTACCCTTGTGCGGCGTAACCAGCAAGTCCAGTGTCTTCTGCGATAAGTTGGGCCAAATAGCCATCATCTCCTTTCTCAGCTCCGCATCCATCTGGTGCTTGTCTGCACCGCCTGGGTGGGCCCGCAAAACCATAGTGCCCACACACACACACACACACACACACACACACACACACACACACACACACACGCACACATCATTTGAACACACAGACAGCACACATGCACACATCCATACATATACAAACACCCCCCCCCAACACATAAACACAGGGCAAGAAGGTACAGACCAAAAAGGAAGGCACAATGGCACAAAATCCCCAAATAAAATGTATTTATCCATTCATGCGTGCACACATTCACCCAAAACAAAAAGGTTATTTGTTAGAGCCGGATTTGGCAGAGTTTTGTTATATTTGATACAATAATCTAGATCATTCTTGTTGTGGAGAGACAGACAGAAAATTGAGAGGCAATAAAGTCATACCCATGAATTACCCAGGAATACCCAAGAGTGTCAGACAAGAAAGCAACAGGTAGAGTAACGGGTAGATAGTACTTAAGGGCCGTACCCTTGGCAATCTTTATGTCCAGTGCTGTCCTGATCAGAGCCATGAGGGTGGAGTTAAAATGCACCGTGTTGTCATCGGCCACCGGCAGATCCATGCGCAGCAGCCTCTGTGGAGAGCCAGTCGGGATGAGAGGATGAGAAAGGGACGTGTCCTCGCTAAAGTGTGGTGTGCCTGAACCTCCGGGAAGGGGAAGGGGTGAGGGGTTTTGGGTGGGGGCCAGGGGTTGAGAGAGCTCCATAGACGACAGCCAATGGTGGATCGTTTTTTATTTAACGTTCGCTTAAACAGATTAGAGTCGAGGAAAGGATGACTGGGTGTCACTTTAATCCTCTCAGATTCTGATCAATTAAAGTAAGTCAAGTCAGTAAATTTCAACTTGAGGCACTCGAGTTTTAAAAGTCCTAAGTGACTGTTGAGCATTCATGTGTTACGTCAGTTTTGGTAACTTCACTAGCGCATGCGTTTGCTTGAAGGAAGAAACTTGCGTCTCCTGTGTTTCCAGTGATACTCTACGAAAACAGCACAGCTATCCAACGAAGGCCATCTGCTGCTAAGCAACTGTGAGAGCCGAGAACCACAAGGAAGAACAATCGGAGGCAGAATGGCCTCCGACCCAACCTGTGCCCATGTTCCCTAAATGTGTGAATGCATTGAGCGCATTTACACATCTCTGTTGTTACACACATGTAGATATAAATATTAAAACAGTACACATACACCAAACCCCCGAACATCCCTCCCTGCCCACTTACACACAACTATTTTCACAGACTGCAATTAAGGGCGCTTAATTGCAGTCCTTTGAAGACAAAATAGGTCGACTGGAGAACAATAACAGTATCACTGGTGTAATTCTGCTATTTGTCAGGAGACTGCTGTAGTTTTATTTACCTGAGGCATCCGCTATAGAGCTCCCCCTACCTGTAAGGAGGTTCCCTGTCTTTTACAAGTTCTATACAGTACCAGGTAAAACCAATGGAGAAACCTGCGGATAGAACAAAACAAGCCGGGCCCGATCGGGGCCGCTTTGCCGTTCCTATCCGACCAGTTGGCGTCCATTGGATTTACCCTACGAAACATGAGCGTTGGGCACTCACGATTGGCAAGCACGGCAGTTACGATGGTCGATGGTGGGGTTGTGTGCATGCTCGTGTGTGTTCCTGAGTGTGTGCGAGTGTCAGGCATGCCCAAAGCCAAAGTGTTGCGGCAGGCTGGTGGGCATCGGCCAACATCCACAGCGCTCGGCATGCAGCGGGCGGGCGGGCGGGCTCAACGTCGCCCCGTAGCCATGCGACAGAGAGTGCGACGATCGCATGCAACACAACACCATCCTGGAAAAAAATCCCACAGACCCCCGGACACACAAAGCATGCAACATGCCTTTACTTCACTCCCATTATCTAAGCCCAAACTCTCCCCACCTACCCAGCCCTCAACACCCCCCCCCCCCCAACTTCCCTCAAAACCCACTTTCACAGTACAAGTAGCCGTGCATCCGCACAAAGAGAGTATCCTCAATCCAACTTGGATTGATCCTACTGATTTACAGATTCATTTCTAATCATTTTGCTCTCTACACTTTTACATTCGTGGTTCCCTTAATCAAAGTCAAATTGGATAGCGATGGTAGTATTTCATTTCAAGTCAAGATCTCTCTCAATGCCAAACGGGTGCAGTGTCTTATTAAGGGGGGTTGTCAAAGTTAGAGAGGATTAGAGTTGTGGCATTCCCTGGAAGAAGAAAAAAAAATAATAATAGAGAAGATCAAAAAGAGATGATTGACGTTCTTTCTGTTTTTTGTTTTTGTTTTGGACCAACCAGACTTTATAGTGGTAGAACTGTAGGGTAAGGGGACGGGGTCTACCAAAGGGGACACATGGTAGGGAAAGCGGTTAGTCGAGTTAAACTACAGGCGGCTCTAAGCTCGGTCATGAGATGTAGTTACAGATAAAAAGGGAAGGGCGAGAATGAGGAGGGAGAGGAGGATCGTGAAGACACTGAAAGAGTAAAAGAGGAATCAAGAGAAAGTGGGTCAGTTGGGAATAACAGAGAGATGTGTGTGTGTGTGTGTGTGTGCAGATAGAAAAGAAAGAGAGGAGAGAGGCTGAGAATTACAAGAACAAGACAAGAGATAAAGACGAGGACTAGAAACAACACTGACATAAGTTTACGAAGAAGAGGTCAGTAGCGATACACAGATATCACAAGTAAAGGGAAGGCCTGGTGTCTACTAAAGGGAGGATCAAGAACTTTAAGAGTGATCAGTGTCAGAAAGGTCCTGATGTCTAACCTTCCTCTCTCTGTTCTAACAAGAAACCACGAGGAGTTTCTGATCTCAAAAATGTCCTCTAATGGACTTTGTTTCGTGTGAAAATTGTATCAATGAATACTGGAAGGCTTTGATGGCTGAAGTATGTGATGGGGGGACCACTGCTGACACAGGTTGACATTCTGGAGAGAAGAAGAAGAAGAAGAAGAAGAAGAACAGGAGAGGTGAGGTAGAGAGACAGAGCCGGCTCGGGCGGAGAGAGGGGGATGAGGAAATGAAGATGGATGCTGATCGCTGACGGACAAGTGGACGTGGAGGCAGAGGGACAGAAGACTTGGCAGAAAGAGAGGAAACAAAAAGGAGAGAAAAACTAAAACGAAGAGGAGAGCAGAGCAGGAGGAAGACGGACTGACACCCAGATTCAATAGACGTTTAGCACAACGGAAAGTTTGCTTTATTTGATCAAAGTCGTCCTGTTTTACAGAATAGTTCAGCATCGTTAATATTACTGTAACTTCACAAGCAAGTCAGGAAAGTAAAGAGAGAGTTTTCAATCTATCGCACCTCAATACTATTTCTTCTACTGACCAAAAATGTGTCCATAATATCGAAAAACTGCCAAGTACTGAAAGCGTTGAATGGTCAGATTCAAATCCAATAATACTGCCATTTTGGGATGCAAAGACGTTAGCTCAGGTAGCTTAGCTTGTTGACGCTCACATTTCACACTGTTAACTGGTGACGGGTGGGAGATATTTGGCTTTTGCGTTGCTACTCTTCAGAGTTTCGTTGGCGAGCATGATCGGATTAAACGAAAGGAGCTCCACGTTATCCTACAGGCTAATCTGGATGTCAATAAGAAAGAGAGAGAGATAGAGAGAATAAAGGAGAGGAGAGACAGAGTAGGGCTCTATGGTCGAGAGAAAAGTTGGACAACGAAGACAACGAGGCAGCGGATGCTGAAATGCCCGACCCGAATCTTTACCCTGGTGGTCTGAGACACAAAGAGAAAAAAGGCATCTTTGAAAAAAAAGACGAAAAACTAGAAGGGCCAGAACTTTTCCTACCCACTTTATTATTATTATTATTATTATATTATTGTTTGTATGTGCACAGTGAGTGGTACAGTAGTGTGGTTTATGTGTGCACTATAGTGCCATCCGCAGGAATAAGAGACGCAGAGAACTGAAGACAGACACCCTTGCCGGTCCTTCTGTACCCGCATCGTCGGCAAAGAGTTGCACTTTAGATGTTGTTTGTTCGAGGGGCCTCGACACTAAAGATTTTCACGTGAACAAATGATTTACGTTTCTTATTGTGAAACAACAAAACGTGTACATGATTCCGCATACATATGCTCACAAAGAATATCAGTAATGACTTCAAACAGTTTGTGTCCTGGGGTCCTTGGCGTCATTTACAGGATGTCACTTTTAAATGAATCAAAGCTAGAAACACACATAATTGGGATTTTTGTGGTCAGAAAATATGATCTATTTATGCATTTTCTTTTTTGCTCAACAATGGTGTCGAAAGCAGGCGTGTTGTACAAGCGTGTTTAATATTTGATTTACGTATCCTGCAAAATGCAGCTCGGTAAAACATGCAGGCATCAAACTATCAAAGGTACTTTTCTTAAGCTTTTTAATTTGTTGTGGGGGATTCTTTGTCAGATCTGTGCTCTACCTATGGTTGTTTTTTGGCGTGCGTGCGTCCGTGCAGGTTGCAGAAGGACTAGCAAAGCCTCCTCCGTTCCCTTACTCCTGCGGCCTGACGGGGGGGACGGGGATAAAAGAAAAGAGGATCGACTACCACTCCACTATCACTTCACTTCACTTCACGACAAAAGCCCATCACTCCATCCCCGCGGTCGGAGAGAGAGAGAGGAGAGGACAGCGCTCACCACCACCACAACCACCACTAACAGACAATGAGGAGAACACCGCTGGGAGGAGGGAGGGAGGGAGGGAGGAAGGTGGAGGAGAGAGGGGGGGGAGAGGAGGAGAAGGAAGGGGGGAAGGTTTCAGCAGATGAGAGAGGAGAGGTTCTCCTCATCGGCGATGGGGAGGTGTAAGGACGGAGATGGGAGGGGAAAAGGAGGAGGGTTGGGGGGGGGGGGGGGGGGTGAAGGGAGAAGGGAGGGAGGTGGGGTGGTGGTTGTAGGGGGGCGGAAGGGTGAGGTGGGGGGCGAGTCTACCTTATAGGCGACCCGGGCGGGACACCTCTTCCCGAGGCCTAGCGGCGGACACATGTGTCTTAGCATCTGATACATGTCTGTGTAACTGATCCGGCCGCTGGGGTGGCCACCAACACACACATGCGTTCCAACAGACACAAAACACACACACACACACACACACACACACACACACACGACAGACACGACAGACAGGACAAACAAAGACGGACGACGTGAAAACGGAAAAAAGAAAAATGACGAGGGGGTAGGGAGAGGGAGGGAGGACGCAGACGCACAGAGGAGTGTTTGGAGGAGGAGACAGGAGGAGGAAACAAAACAAAAAAGAAGAAGAAAAGAAACCGACAAAGGAAAGGAAGAGGGAGGGGAAACAAATACACAGAGGTTATTGTTTTGATCGCTGTGGACATGTGGTTGCTGTGGCGAGAGAAAGAGAGAAAGCAAGGGAGAGAGAGAGAGAACGGGGGAGTGCGTTACGTGGCTTCTAGTCTGGTTTACCATAAAGGAGGGCAGAGGAGAGGAAGGGAGAGAGGGAGAAAGGTTGGGGGGAGGAGGAGGGGAGATTTGGAGGAGGTGTTATTTAGTTTAGTTAGTTAGTTGTTGAGATATACCGTTCTATGCGAGGTGAAAAGGGGATTTGGGATTTTGTTGTTGTTGTTCTTTGCCCTCTTTCGCCACGCTCGGATAGAACTGGCAGCGGGGCTTCTAGCAGGCAAAGAAAAGCACCGCTGCAGAGATCGGAGTGAGTCACGACGACGAGTCAATGCAGTCTGCTACCGAAGGCTGCGTGTCCACCGGGAAACCTTCCGCTCACGGCTGCGCCTCCAGATGTTCACGGGACGTGCCCAAAACACGGGCCGGCGGCTAACAGGAGGTCAGTTCACCGCCACCGTCCGAATGTGTCCTCGCTAAACCTAAACGCTTGCCTGAACCTAACCTCGTATCTCTCCTCACAGGCCCTGAAGCTCCGATGAACTGGCTCTACTGCCACATAAGACATAAGTAAATATAAATGCTCAAAACCTCACCATATGTCACCGAAAACGACGTGCACTGCTGGACATCACCAGGGGTAAGTTGTAAAAATACGATGATTTGAACTGACCCTGAAGGCCGCAGAGCCTTAAAAAGACAAAGATCAGCAACCGCAGACCAACGACTCTTCCCACGAGCGTCTGTCGACGCAGCGAGTTACTAAGAGGTACCTGGTGGACACAAGACCTTTTCATGTCGAGTCCCTGCCCCGAACCACACACACACACACACACACAGACACACACACACACACACACACACACACACACACACACACACACACACACACACACACACACACACACTGCCCCCCTTTCCTTCTTTTTTCCCCAAAAACACCAGAGCCACAAACAGAGCAGGTTTGGCCACGTCATTGAAGTATTCCATATTCGGTAGCAGCGACTACAAACTGTTACCACATGAGGCCCGTTACACTCTCCGCTCAAGGGGTGCCGACCCAAGCGTGCGGGATTCACCGGCTCTGTTCTAACGCGGGAGTAATCGATGTGCTCTGGGACGCCAGCATTCCTCATTATGTGTCATTTTATCGCATTTATTTATTGTCATATGCGGTGTCGTTTAATCGTCTTGTTCTTTTTGTCTTGTATAATTGTCGTTGAGAACGAGATGGTACATCTCAAGGGGTTATTCTTAATAAAGAATGTCCATATATTTACCATGAAAGAGAGGAAAACCTGTGGTTTTATGATACGCAGGAGTACACGCGAGTATGCAAGATGGCGTTTTTACAGAAAAGCTCTTCTTCTCTGCTAGTTTGCAGGTTAAGTAGCTCGATATTGCTGCAAAGTTTGAGCAAATCTTTGGACTTTAGACATTTATTTAATTGTCCAATCAGCACGTTGTGATCCCTTTGCATTGGTGCGTGCATTCTTTGTGAGGAGCTTGTAACGGGCCCAACGCTCGTTTTTAATTCCTTGAATCCTTAAAGCCACTCTGTGTAGGATTACAAAAAAAAAGAATCAGACTTTCAGGACATGAAGTGGCTTTAAAATATGTACACGGATTAAATATTACAGGCTGCTTTAATAAGCACAGCGGCTCTCTCTCACACACACACGCACGCGCACACACACACACACACACACACACACACACACACACACACACACACACACACACACGTGCCACGGAGGCACACGAATCTGCAGTTTCTTTTCATTCCGACCACAACAGCAGCAAACAAACCTGCAGACTCTTGAGCCTCGATGACACGCGGCTGTAAAGACAAGCCGGCGTTCGGACCAAGCCCTCTCCGCACAAGTCTCTGGTACTAAAGTGAAACCCCCCGCCCCCCCCCCTTCAATCGACCCCCCCCACCCCCAAAACTCAAACAAGAACAAAAAAAATGCACATTGCTCCAAACCGTTTTTTTTTTTTTCTTTCTGCCCAGGCAAAAAAATTAAGACAGCAAGCAGAACTCAAAGACAACGGCTGACCGGAGTCTAGACTCCCGTGTTTACGTGAAGCTCAGCTAGAAGTGAACACGTCGGTGTCAAGTTTCCCAGCGTTCAGTCAGAAGACAATAGCGAGTGCAGTGCACCACCTCATGCTTGTGAGTGTGTGCGTGTGTGTGTGTGTGTACAAGAGTGTGTGTGTGCATTTCTGCATTGTCCCAAACATTCTCATTGTCATGTCAGAATGCATATACAACATAACCACCCCCCCCCCCCCCCCCATGATTCAATGGTGAAATGATTAAAACAACTGAATAATGCAAACCCAAACTGAAAAACCAAATGAAATAAAAGGTTTGAAGGAAAATCATTTGTTTCAAAAGTGATAAAGAGCGACATTCATTCCAGTCTCTTAAAGGCGAGCAGGTTGCGTTTTAAGTTTGTGCTTTAGGGGGTTTTGTCCAAACCTTGCAGGCCACCCTATGTGGGCATTTCTTGCCAAGGCCCAGGGGAGGGGAGATAACTCGCAATAAACTGTACATATCCTTATAATGTATGCGCCCGCTGCAAGAGAAATACAAGGAGGGGAGGTTAGGTGAGGGAACACACAGAACACAGAGAGAGAGAGAGAGAGAGAGAGAGAGAGAGAGAGAGAGAGAGAGAGAGAGAGATAGAGATACGATGATAGAGAAGAAGAAACGGGAGAAGAGGAGAGAGCATTTATTTACATTGAGAAATCCTCTCATGCAGACACTCATTACAGAGGGCAGAAGAGGAAGAGGAGAGGGTCATCACTACTGTGGAGTCATTTATGAGAAGCTCAGAGAGGAAGGGAGAGAGAGAGAGAGAGAGAGAGAGAGAGACGGAGAGAGAGGCAGAGACAGAGAGAGAGACAGAGACAGAGAGAGAGAGAGAGAGAGGCAGAGAGAGAGAGAGAGAGAGAGAGAGAGAGAGAGAGAAAGAGAGAGACAGAGAGAGAGAGAGAGAGAGAGAGAGAGAGAGAGAGAGAGAGAGAGAGAGGCAGAGAGAGAGAGAGAGAGAGAGAGAGAGAGAGGCAGAGACAGAGAGAGAGAGAGAGAGAGGCAGCGAGAGAGAGAGAGAGAGAGAGAGAGAGAGAGAGGCAGAGAGAGAAAGAGAGAGACAGAGAGAGAAAGAGAGAGAGAGACAGAGAGAGAGAGAGAAAAAGGGAGAGAGAGAGAGAGGCAGAGAGAGAGAGAGAGAGAGAGAGAGAGAGAGAGAGAGAGAGCGAGAGAGAGACAGCTGGATAACCCTTGATTCTCAGTCAGCTGATATCATAACACCATCCTGTTTCACCATAACTCTTCCTGGACGACATCACGACTCCACAGTCTTTCTCCCCCCGTTTATTTTTTTTGGGGACGGGAGAGAAAGTCAAGGGTTAAGAGATAAGATGGTTTACATTCAGCATTAAGACTTGTCCAAACGTGTGCAGACATATCTACTGTGTGGTGACTACAGCAGCTTGCCTGTTCTGTGTACTTGCTATACTTCGCGGTGCGTTGGTGTTTGTTTTTGGCGTGCCACTCACCAGGCGGCCGGGTCGTACTCGGCCCATATCCTTACATACTCGTCCAGGTGATGCGGCCCCAGGATGGAGGAGTCTCTGGTCAGGTACTCAAAGTTGTCCATGATGACGGCCACGAACAGATTCAGCATCTGGAAACGAGGACGAGGTGAACGAGCTCAACGCAACAACAAAAGTTGTTTTTTTTGTGTTGAACATCAAGTCGAAAGGACGAACAACTTGGCTCAATGAAACGCTAAACGCACAATTGACCTTTGGGTAAGCCCCGCCCCCTTCTCCTACTTCATCAAAGTCGTCAGCTACTCTCTCACTAACTGCACTCTGCGTACAAATCATCTAAATCTAGACGGAAGAAGAAGAAGGGTCTACAACATGTGAAGGACACATCGAGGATGTCGGACTGACTCAGCAGAGAAAACAGGTTACAGAGATAGAGATAAAGACAGAAGCTAAAGTGTAAAACCATCACATCGAGAGAATGAAATCAAGGAAGAGCACTGTTCCTGTTAAACCTCTGCACCTTCTACAAAGGAGAAGTAATTGGATTCAATGTAAAAAAAGACACATAGCTGAACATTTTGAAGGTTTTTTTAGTTGTTCTTACCAGGAAAGAGCAGAGGAAGATGAAGGAGACAAAGTAGGTGTAGGCGAAGGTGCTGCCACATTCAGGTTCTGTGTTCCCTGAGGCCGGGTCGCACTCCTTACTGCCCAGACACGCCAGCATGATGTCGTGCCACGCTTCGCCCGTGGCGCTCCTGAACGACGGGCGAACGACACACGGAAGGAAAAAAACAGGAAAGAGCAGAATGCATTGAACAGCTTCTACTCTACACCGAGCGTAGAATTCACCACATAGATAATAACGCGTACAAAACTAGTGCCATAGGTTCTCCAAAGAGTCCTTCAGAAAACGATGCTCACCTGAACAGCAGCATCAGGGCCATGATGAAGGTTCTGAAGTTGTTGTGCTCGTTGATGGCGCTCTCGTCGTCCAGAGCCAAGTTCCCAAACAACTAAAAACGCACAAAACGGTGGAGAAAGAGAGAGAGAAAGAGAGAAAGAAAGAGAGAAAGAGAGAAAGAGAGAAAGCGACCACAACAGCAACAACAACACCCAAAAATATTACTGTGTGTTCTGCAGTCTGACGACAAAATCATACAGAAACAGCAGCAAATGTCGTGAACACGTTAACGTATCAGTTCAGTATAATATGCAGTACAACACCGACGAGGAGCCACTGGTCCTGCATTTGAAGTACCTTTAGTTTTGAGTATTACTTCTGTACTGTAGGTCTTTACATCTCTGAATACAGGTCTTTTTATTCGTAACGTAGTATTTTTTTACATCGTGGTATTTGGTTTACCTAGACGAAGGACGTGAATGTCTCTTCCAGCTGTTCACCTTAAAACTCATTCAACATGTAAATAGTACACAACGTCACTGTCACTTTAAGACCAGTTCATGCCACTGATATAACGATAATATAGTAGCATTAATTATGCAAGTAGTTCATGTCCAAATATGACTTTTGTCTGGACATGAATATTATTAAAAATCCACGTTATCGTGACAGACCTACACGAAACAGATCAAAAGCTGCAGCTACTCACCTGCATGCCGATGATGGCGTAGATGAAGAAGAGCATGGCAATGAGCAGACACACGTATGGCAGAGCCTACCAGAGAAGAAGAAGAAGAAGAAGAAGAAGTGTTTATATGTGTGTATATATATATGCCACTGTGTGTACTCTAGACTAGTCTGTCCGTCTGACCGGGTACCTTGAAGGACTGGACGAAGGTCCACAGCAGGATGCGGATGGTCTCTCCCTGCCTCAGCAGCTTGATGAGGCGAGCCGCTCTGAACAGCCTCAGGAAGCTCAGGTTGATGAAGTTATTCTACAGACGGAGAACACGAGTCAGTCTCACCCAAACACACGACAGCGGCACAAACCTCCCTCTATCCAAACAGAAAAACCAAAAAACAACAGCGGAGGAAAGAGAGGTCAGAGAGAGGAGGGGGGGAGGGGGGGGAGGGGGTCAAACCCAATAAATCATAACCAACTGCAAACATAACGGCTCTGAGGAGATATATAAACGGGAGAAAGACAGAGGGGGAGAAAGTCAAAGGACAAAAGAAAAGACGAAAGAAGGAGTCAGAGAGGAAATAAGGAAAATCATAATTCTGAAGGTCATCATCCAATCTGGTACAGCAGAACGCTTCTTTTTTTTTTTTTTTTTATAGAACCAAATGCACTGATCTCTGGGGGGCAAGCAGGCCGCACAAGATGGAGCACAGTGCACTGTGCCTGTCAACCACACACACACACACACACACACACACACACACACACACACACATACACACACACACACACACACACACGTTTTCTTTCTGTGGCCCAGAGAGCATGGCTTAAGGTCGTCTGTGACGCCGAACTCTATAAATTGTTTGATGAGTTTGACTTTTGAAGATGAGAGAGACAGACAGCAGCCGATGTGTTTTTTTAGGGCTTTCACACTTGGGTTGAAGTTCTGCAGGTGTTGTCGCGTTACCGTCAGTCCGTTCTGACCTCAGCGGACCTACGGCACGCGTCACACGACGGCGCTCCACGCGACCTTCAGGCCGGTCTCATCCAGCATTCGTTCACAGAATCAGAAGTATAGAGACCACAACACTCTACGGGGCGGATGGGTCCAAGAAAACAGCGATCGTCCAGCTGTTTGTTCTCCGCGTTAAACGAGAAGTCAACGTAGATTCATTTGTGTCGTAACTCCCGTAATGTAGTTATTTGAACCCAAACAACAATCTTTTCCTCAACCTAACCAAGTAGTTTAGTTGCCTAAACCTAAATAAGTTAGTTAGTTTCCTGTGTTCATTTAGAAAAGACTGTCCTGCACGTAACGAGCGGAAATTGATTGAAATCAAACAAACTGTGGTATGAAGATACGGACCGGGTCAGGTGACGTTTAAATAAAGAGTGTCAATGGACGGGTCAAACAAAACCCAGGACTTCTACCCAAAAGAGTGGCGTGGGCAGAAAATTGACACGAGAAAAACTGACGCTAAAGCAGAGATTCTCAACTGGTGGGTCGCGACCCAAAAGTGGGTCGCGACCCACCAGTAATTAAGGATACCTGTCGTGAAATCGATGAAGTGTTTGGACTCTTGTGCGTAATGACTCGGTGAAGAAACAAAGGACAGACTTCAGGCGTCTGGACCAAGTGTGAAGCTGCCCTTAAACACGGCGGCGCTGCGGTCTCGACGTGGACTCGGTGACTTTCTGAGTTTGGTCGGCGGGTTCTTTGCGGCGTCACAGAGAGGAATAATGCGACGGCGCGACAGCCAAACTCCCTGCTGAGGCCCCGGCAATTTTTTTTGTGGTTGACAGGCAAGGCGGGAAGAGGAGCATGGAGAGGGAGGAGGGAAAGGAGGGAGGAAGGGAAGGGACTGTAGCGAGCAGCCTCGGTGCAGGCGTGGTTCGGCATGGCAGCATACTTCTTTCTTTTTTTTTTTTTTTGAGAGGAAAGGACTGGCCTACATGCAGACCAGCAGGGGGCCAGTGGGGCCGAGCACATCCTGAGCTCTGGTTCATTCACTGATTCAGTTGCACTGTGAGATGAGATTTATTCTGATCGTGTGCACACATTAACTGATGAATGTTATTAAGTTGTTGCAGTTTAATCAGTTTAGTCTTTCACCGATACATCCGGATGGAAAATCAGCAAAAACGTCAGGATGAATTAAGCTTATTCTTAAAAATGTAAAATGTAAAATGATCCATGTTCTTCTAAAGTATGTATTACACTAATAATGATCATCTCTATGTCATCAAGTGTCGTCATCCAGGAAGCACATGCAGTGGGAGGGGTTAAGACTGGTCATGTGGGGTGGGGGGGGTGACTGGGGGTAAGGCATGGGTGGGGGAGGGGGGTACGCATGACCAATGAGGATGCAGCAGAAAGCTTTGAGAGATAAATTACAAACCAACCAGATTCTACATGTGCCAAGATGTAGAAAGATGAATGGGGAGGGGTTTATTTATTTTTTTTATAATTTTTTTTTTTTTGTAGGTTGAAGTACGTTGTGAGTGGGTGAGAGACATTGTTTTTTGGTCGGGAGGGTGGGAGGTGGGGGAAGGGTTGTTGGTTGTGTGTTTTATTGGGCAGGGAGGAGGGGGAGGAGGGGGGGGCATGGGGCACACCACCACCACCACCATCATTATCATCATCATCATCATCACAGCACCACCACCACATGGCATGGCGCAGCACGGATGGAGAACACGATGAAGGATTCCATAGTGCATTTTGATTGGATGGATTTTTTTTTTTTTTTTAATCAGAGGAGGAGGGAGTGGGGAGGGGGCGTAGGGCGCCAACAAAGTAGAGAGGTTTTTTAAAGAAAGCATGTAAAGAGATAGAAGAGGAAGACGGAATCATTATGGGCGTCATTAGAAAGGTCAAGTCAGATCACAACAAGTTAGAGAGCGACGTGAGACACGGTTCAGCCCCTCTTTGACTTCAGCTCTGTCGCTACTTTCGGTTCGTTTTGTCTGGTTGGTTTTACACACTTTAAAGAGGACCACGTTTCCTGAGAACCGCGCACAGAGGAAGCGTTTTTCCACCTCGACTCGGCACCGATCTGCCGCTCACGCTCAAATCCTTATCTCAAATGATGTAGTCAGTATTTTTACGGACTTTATCTAGCGTGTTCTGTCTCTCTCTCTCTGCGAGATCAGCCTCTAGCGAGCAGGACTCAGACCGCAGCGGAGTGAGATTACTGCTTTAACAGCTAACCCAAACTAACCGCACCAGCGTTCGTGCAATTACATTATTCGGTTAGCTTCAGTATTGGATTGTAATGGGTTCTCGTCTCCCTACAACATGTTAGAAATTCAAATTTTGCTATTTTAAAGTGCCACTACCAACACTAATATGAACGTTTTATAAAATTAGTAGTCATTGTATGAAGAACACTCCGTCATAAACATTGCATGCAATCCGAGTAAAGAAAAGTTGACTTTTTGTGCAATCTGAGCCACCGTCTGTCACAAATCTTTGCATGAGAACCGTTAATTAAAAATCGATACGGTGTAATTGAGAGTATCACAAAACACAATATCGCGATACTCACGCGTATCGGTATTTTCTTGCTCTGCTAGCTTTGGACATCAAGTCTTTCGACATTAAACGTTTGGCTTTATTGTTAAGTGCCGCCACTAGACGTTCGCAGAGCCTTCTTTTCTCAATATTTGATCAGTCGGTGGAGCAAAACTCAAAAGGAGTTTTACTTCAGTTCTGGGGGAGTGTAGTCCTCAGAGGAGGAACAAGATGGAACCGGCTGTTTTTTTTGGCTTTGCCCACAAGGTACCTTCAAAACCTGCCAACGTCAACATGTGATTTCTAGCCAATGCTAACGACATCTTTCACTTGATGTGCTAAAGCAGCAGGTCTGCTGCCACAAGCTGACAGAGAATCAATCGGATGTCTGAAACGTTCAATTCACCGTCGGGGGGGGGGGGGGGGGGGGAACACACCACTAATGTCAATTAACGTCTCCTTTCGGACAGCCAGGACGTTGATCGAGAACGTCCAACGTGGCCGGTGGGCGTCGTTAATCGTCTGAAATCACAGTTGTTTTGCAGTAATAAGCGCACTGATTGTGACTCGAGTCACTGTGAAATGAGACGTGAACTTCAGTCTGTGTCAGAGAGGTTTTACGAGTTCACAACCGAAACCAGGACGCAGAATCCAATTCGCAGTTTGGCGTAAAAAAAAAAAGTACACAGTAACTGGACGACAGAGAGGGGCTGAACTTCCACAAATATTCTGACATCTATCATCATATTAGGTTCATATGTATAGAATAATAACAGACACACAAGTGACACAATCAGGGTTAACAGTGAGAAAAACACAAGAGCGCATTAACACACAACAGCACATAATTGGCACAATCTGTGACTCGTACGAATTTAAACCCAAACTTTAAACGTGGACGATGTGGACTTTATAATTATTTGACATTTGGGGGTTGAAGGAATGCTGCACACTGACCCAGAACTGGACAACTAAGACATAGACTTATGTACACACATTATATAGACACACAATAACACAATAAACTGTTGTTAGTCTCTCTGTTAGTCTCTTTGGAATCAGAAATGTACAACAAATGTTGTACATCTGTACGGTAAAAATACGACTCGATCACAGTAGCTGGCTAGCAGAGCTTAGCATTCAGACTGTAAACCGAGGAGGAAACAGTCAGACATGAGTAACAAAATCCACCACCAGCTCCTGTAAAGCTCGTTATTTAACATTTAGAGTTATTATTAGTCTTTGGTAGTTTAATCCAAAGTGTTGTGGTTTTTCGAGGGATTATTTCTTGACCAGGAGCAGTGACTTAGTCTGTGTGTGTGTCTACATGGTGTGATGGAGTTTTCTTTTTTATTCATTTTTTAATTTGTATCATCCTAATGTGCAATTTGTTTTGCTTGTGGATTAATGATAATGTCTCTAAACTTCTACAAATACATAGATACAAATGCTAATCGTGATTCTGCAGGTTTTTGCTTTCAATAAATGATTTGGGTCGGTGTTGCAGCACTTCTTAGGGGTCGCAAGATCAAAAAGAACTACGCAGCAGGTCCCTCTATGACGCCAGGGACGGGTGGGGAAGTTTACGACAACAAATACATCAGGCGACTCCTCTGAATCCATTCAAAAATGTATATCAACTGACAACAGGCGAGGGATAACAAAACCAAAGATCTACGAAAAGGCCGGTTTAGACATTGACGACTAGTCCGCCGAACCCGTTTCAACCATCAAGTGAAGCGTCGTCCAAACGCTCCACAGCACTTACCCCTAGTTCTGTCACTAATATGTCAGTGATGCTTCCGAGGACGGAGACAAAATCAAAAATGTTCCAGGCGTCTCTGAAGAAATTCTGTTGGGGAGAGAGAGAGAAGTTAAGAGACGGTTAAGGTGGCCGATCGTGTCTCTCCGACGGCGGCGTCGTTATCGTGGAGACAGAATGGAAGGAGGCCGATGGCGTGGCTGCTGCCGCGCGACAACAACGGTATGTTCTCGGTTCTTCGGGGACAGGAAGAACACGCTCTAGATCTGTCTACCCAAAATAACCTGCTTCATAAATGAATAATAGGATGAAATGCTGAAGCACATAGACCGGGTCAACCTAGATCAGGAATGTGTCTGCGTCAGGGGTTCTTCACGGCCTTACCAGAGGGCCAAAAGCGATGACTTTGAGGACTGATTCCATGAAGAAGAAGGTGGTAAACACGATGTTGAGGTTCTTCAGGACCTCGTCGTACGTCTTTGATGCACCGTGAAACTAGAGACACGGGGAATAAAACAAACGGTGGTGGAATAAGAATGAGAAGAGTAGAAGTAGATGGGACAATTGAGAATTTTTGTATTGAGTTGAACATAGACATTAATGCAGCAGTAACATTAATCCAGAAACATCATATGTAATAGTTAAGCACATTTTACTGCACTTTAAATACTTTTACTTGCTCATAATACTAACATACTTTTACTTTTAATGTTTTAAATGCAGGTCTTTTAATTGTAGTGGACTATTTTCACAATGTGGTATTAGTACTTTAACATGAGTAAAGGATCTGAGGACCAAATTGAGACAGCAGAGTGTAAATCTTCATCGTCAAAGCTACGACGACGAACGTTCATTTCACGTTGATGTTTGGCGGCCCTTGTGGACAAGAGCGGTAGTGTTTCCTTCTAATTTTTTACTGCACCGGGGACTCGTACCTTCATCATGAGGACGATGGTGTTGAGTGCAATCAGAGCCATGATGCTGTACTCGAAGGGCGGAGACACCACAAATTGCCACATGCGATACTGGAAGCTCAGTTTATTTTTCGGCATGTGGCGAGTCAGAGGCCTGGCGTTGATGGCGAAATCTATACAGGCTCTCTGTAGGGGGGGAGAAGATAGGATGGAAGAGTTACTTTTTTGACTTCTTTAAGAAGCTTTACAGGTAAAGACTGAACACCCTGCGTCTCTCCTCACCTCATTCTTTTCTAAACTGTAGTCCTCCATCATCTTATCCCCCTGTTCCTGGAAGGTGATGATGATGAGAGCCACAAAGATGTTTACGAAGAAGAAGGGGAAGACAACGAAGTACACCACGTAAAAGATGGACATTTCCATCCTATAACCCGGGCTAGGGCCCTGATTCTCATAGGTGGAGTCCACTGAGTGCTTTAACACCCTGGGAGAGGAGGAGAGAAATAATACAAGTATTAGTATTTGATTTGTTTTCAGATTCACATATGTACTTTTTATTTGACTATTAAATAACAAATCTGTGTAAAAGTGATGTGTTTACCAATATTAATGTTCACTTAAACTGATAGAGATTATTTTAGGAGTCTAAAATACGTCCACAGCAGAACTTTACTTTGCTCCCGTGCTGGTTCTCCTGTCTGTTTCTACAAACTCATCTACTGTAGTAGAACACTGACTGATTCATTACCACTAAACATATAGATATTCCAAAATAAGGTTAACTAGTTACAGTAAATATGTCGTAACAAGCAGCCAGTTTGTTTCAGCTTCACATTTACGATTTGAATTAATCTAAGATATTCAGAGGAAAGAAGAAGACGACGATGTTGACCAAAAAGCTTAATAATTCAAAAAGTTTAAAGGTTAGAAATATAAAAAGTCATAGCAGAGGTGTCCTCAAAGAGCTAAGCATTTTGATATTCGAACGGTTTCTGTAGCTTAAAAAATGTAGAAGGAGAAGAGTGCCAAAAAACGTACGGAAGAAATAGTGGAAGAACAAAGATTTGAAGAAGAATACTTGGAATGCTGAAGCAACATTCCATCAATTAATCTTTCAAGATATTGCAACCATAATCACAACTGGCAATATTTGTATTCATTGACCTTTATTTACAAGACTACATAACTTTATTCAGCATGTTATATTAACATCTAAAGTTATAGCAGTTTAAGATCTTTAAATCACTGAAATGCTTTTACTACATGATTAATATACATAGAAGCCAAATCCCATAAAATTACAATTATGTGTGTGTGTGTGTGTGTGTTTATGAGAGTGTCCCACTCACTGCGGCCACCCCTCTCCAGTGGAGACAGTGAAGAGGGTGAGCAGGGCCCAAGCCACGTTGTCGTAGTGAAAATCGTACTTCTTCCACTCCCGCTTCTGAGCTTTAACCTCATCTCTGTCATAAACCAAGTACTCGCCCCTGAAAGAACACAAAGACACACACACACACACACACACACACACACACACACACACACACACACACACACACACACACACACGCACACACACACGCACACACACACGCACACACACCACACACACATACAGGGTTTATAATGAAACATACTACAATCAATCAGTGAAAACAGACAAAAGTGGAAAAGCATCAAGACTACAATACACCCTACATTTCTATCTCTGTTTGTGTTTGACATTATGAGGGTTAGGCTTGGTCCTAGTCTATTAAAGTGACTGCTTCTCATTGAATGTATTTAAATTCCCAGCAAACTCCTCTAGGTGGCAGCATCTGCTCAACTGACACGACCGACCGACCGCAAGTGATTTATGTTCAAACGTGTGAGTCGTGAATGTGTTTTTCTCTGTCTGGAGCCCTGTTATGGGTTTTATTGGAGAGGACGATGCTGAAATCATATTAGAAGTTTTGCAACTTTGGGATCCAAGAGACTGTTACTGTGCCAAAAGACAGCACTGCAAGTACCACAAGTACTAGCAATACATAATTGATAATAAACTCAAATCTAAAAACATTTAAATACAGAAAAAATGCATTCTATGTAGAATACTACGGATTAGAAAAACATACACCCTCGTACTGAAATATTTGTGTTTTTGGTTTTTGTTTAACTAAAAATAGTTTGAGCTTGCTGTTTTCTGGCACAAACCTGCAGTCCCGCTCAAACTCTTTGGATTCATCCGTGCAGAAGAAGAATCGGCCTTTGAAGAGCTGCACGGCCACCACGGCGAAGATGAACATGAAGAGCATGTAGACGATCAAGATGTTCAGCACGTTCTTCAGGGAGTTGACCACGCAGTCAAACACCGCCTGCGAAGGAAGAGACGGAGACGTTAGCAAACACAAACACAAACACACACACACACACACACACACACACACACACACACACACACACACACACACACACACACACCACACACGGGCTGGATGACCCGTGACCTCATTTATCAGAAGATACTGAATGCAGAGATCAATGGTCAGAGCTGTTCTGATAACTTCTGGCCTATTGTTAAACCTTTTACGGTTCACGTATGAGACCTAAACATACAACGTTATAATCAAAGGCATGCTCACTTATACTGTGGTTATTCCCATAAACTGTAATAATTAGAGTTGACGCAGTCACTGTCACGTCACCCATCCCACCCATTTGTGGACTGCTGTTTAGAAACAGCAGTCCACAAATTTGGCATTTTGGGTGTCGCCATCTTGGATTTCAGCCGTGGTCTTGAAGTTAGTTGTTTTGTTGTTGTTTTTTTATATTTTTTTAGGCAACCAAAATGTTAGTTAACTTTCGTGAAGTAAAAACACACTGTGAAAGAGTTGAAGTTGTAAAAACACGGACAACGCCGTGGTAGAGACCTGTCAATCACAGTAAGCCCCGCCCCTAAAGCGTACCCTGCTTTATGGTCTGTTTGACTCTAAATGGACCATAATGTACTAAATGAACATCATGCTGTGTTGAAGAAGACTGTAAACTAGAGATTGAGACCATAAACTCATGTTTACAATGTTTACTGAGGGAATAAATCAAGAGAGAAGTAGAGTCATTTTAGACTAGGCTTCTATACAACCAGAGGAGTCGCCCCCTGGTGGACACTAGAGAGAATGAAGCTTTTGCTTTGGCTTCACTTTTCAGCATTGGATGTTGCCGCCGAGTTATCCCACAAAAGTCTTCATTAGTTATAGATGGATGCAGCTTTTTCTTTGATTAAAAAAAGCATTAATACATTATTAAGGAAATAGTGAGAAGAAATAATGAGAAGAAGGTGTACGTAAGTCAGATGGATTTGCTGAGCTTTTTTACCTTTAACTTGGGGAGTCGCTTGATGGTCTTCAGAGGACGCAGCACCCTCAACACGCGGAGCGACTTGATCGTGCTGATGTCTTTACCCTTGCTGCTCCCCCTAGAGTTCAGCCAGAGAACAACAACGACGAATGTCAGGGAAGCAGCGAAGGGATGGAACAATCATAAAGGGCTCTTACCGCACCCTCTAATATTACGGAACAAACATAACCTCTATAGTGACAATCTACAGTGAAAGCAACAACATGATGTGACACTTGTGCACACGGCGTCAGTGTGGACAATCAAAGCTCTTACAGTCTCTTCTTCTGCAGGAAAGAAAGAAACTTTTGAGTGTACGTCAAACATGAAACCCGTGGGAGGGAAAAGCAATCAGTTTCCTGACCGTTTTGGTTTCATGGACATCAAGAAGCATCATCATCATCACTTTTTTTTGCTATAATCTTCACCATGATACAATAGACATTCCATATCGAACAGGCATCTCCCGGCAGAGTGCCCGGCCAAACCTCTTTCTTTCTTTTTTTGAAACACGCTGTTCGGTTCTTCGGGAAGGGGAAATGGGGGGGGGGGGGGGGGGGGGGAGTTTTTCGATGTGGAAACATGAAGCGTGGACTTTAAAGAACTACATGGCTAGGATTATTTTTGCTATAATCCTGAATTTGGAGACACTAAATGAACTGATCTCGGTCGGTTTCACATAGCTTCCTTTCAATTGAGTCCAGATTTTCAGAAACTGGTGTTCTGATTTTCTTTTCTGGGTTTGGGACTGCAAACCGACCGCAAGACTCGAAGGAAAACGGAGGCTATGTGAGACTCTCATGTCACAACACAAGAAAAGAACATGTTGAACCAATGGTGTCAAACGAGCCGCGAGAGCAACCGGGGCGCGAGGGGGTGTGGCTTAAGCAAAACTCCTTTCGTCGTGTGTTTTAACGCGCTTGCGAACTCCATAACTGAACACTCCGCTCGTGATTTGTCAGCCCATAAACCAATATCAGTTAGGGGGGAAAAATGGAGGTGTCGAGGGAGTAAATAGCCGAGTTGATCTTTACTGTAAGTGGATGGGCCATTTTCAAAAAAGAAAAAAGAAAGGCAGGAGGCGCCTGGACGCTTGCCAAGCCTGAGCAGAGGAGAGGGTCGTCCATCAACGCTTGCTCTTTAACTATGAACTCAGTTCCCGCGGCAAAAAAAAACACACAAAAAAAACAAAAACGCAAGACAATTCAATTGGAGGCTGATCGATTGAGTCTGAGACCTCGGGAAAGTTCTACGAGTACGCGATGTGTGTGTGTGCAAGAGTGAGACTCCGATCGATTATCAATAGGTCTGAAGTTGAGCAGGACTGAGGTCTCTCCATCAGAGCAGCTTGGGAGGAATTAAGAGTAAAGCCCAGTAGGGCCAAAGGTGTTATAGGGACTTACAGAAACATTCCCTACACACACACACACACACACAAGAACACACACATGCACGCACACGCTAGCATAACGGTAGAATGTCAGTTTAATTGTCCGCTTTCGGTTGGAATATTCTTTGCCAGTTTACCGTGAGACATGCTATACAGTCTGTGTTTCAGGACGCGGGAAACTGAAGTGGTTAATGACGCGCTCGCCAAAGTCACCAGACTCCATTGACAAAAACCCCCCAGTAATTTTACCTCGAAGAACACAGGAGCTGCTGGTCTACCGCTGCCTCGATCGGCTACTTTGTTGGGGTTATGCCGGTGCTTTTGGCGTTGACTGATCAAGGCAGCGGTAGACCAGCAGCGCCGTTGTTCTGCGAGTTAAGTGTTTTTGCTAAAGGAGTCTGGTGCCTTTGAACAGAAGCACATGCCTGATTTTTACCAAAAGGCTGATTTCCATCTGGAGTACTGCGAGTGAAACATTAGTCTTTTTGGCGTTTGATAATCTACTGCGACTGATGCATTTCTTTCTTAAGTAGCACCGCTTTTGGTCGAAATGAGACTTCAGAGTTTTAGTAATTTGCACCGTATGGATTTAAGCTCACAGCTCTAACTTTTGGCGACAGATGAAACAGTTTTTACTGTCACCTTTAAAGCCTTCAGGGCTCTAACCAAAAGACAGACGATCGGTGGAGTATCACTTTGATAATGTATGAATCAAGAGTCTTCTAAAACAACCTGTGGGCATCAAATCATTTACATCGACGAAAACCGTTGTGTTGTTTCGATGACTTTCAGTTTGGGATGGTGAAGAGTGACACAAGCTACGATACGGCGAGGATGAGTACGAACGAACAGAAGAACAAAAGAAAGAAAGAGAGAGAAGCCAATTTGATCCGGTGGTGGAGAGCTGGGGACAGAGCGGAGGAGGAGGAGGAGGAGGAGGAGGAGGAGGAGGAGGACAGAGGAAGAACTTTACCGGGTGCTGCTCCTGTTGAGTTTCACCGAAGGTGGAGACAGCGAGAGTCAGTGACAGCGACAGAAAGGAAGACGGGGACAGAGACAGAAGAAGAAGAAGAGAAGGAGGAAGGGAGGGAAGGAGGGAAAACACATAGAAAGACACACACACACACAGAGACACACATTGATAGAGAGAGACGGACAAAGACAGACACAAGACAAGAGAGAGGGGGGGAGGGGGGGTAGAAACAGGGAAAAATACATCCATATGAGAGACAGACAAAGAAGGAAGGACAGCAAGATGGACAAACCTGCTTAAACCCACCCCCCACTCCCACTAACACCCACACTGTAGACACACTCCCCTCCCACACCCATAACTCGTCTCCATGATGGAATGTCCACACACCTGTCCACATACCTGTCTCTTTGTTTTACATAACAAATAGGTCAACGTTTAGGTTTAAATAACTACAGAAGTGGAGTTGACCTTTGATGTCACACGTGACACAAACAGCTGTCTCCTGGGTGAGAGTCTGGTGTTTTTTTGGACCCGAGTTACAGTGCACTACTTCTTTTGTGGGTGTAGCTACAAACAAGAGTACGAGCACAGCCTGGTTAAAGTAAAGTTTAAATGAGTAAACTGAGCCTCGTACCTCATTCCTTCCCTTTTGCATTTCAACATTTCAGGGTGTTCCTTTTTTTTCATTCCATCAGAACTAAACAATCAAAAAAACAAACATATTTGCCAAACCCCTCCGTCCCTCCTGGCCGTCTTCTGCCGCGCTACCAGCTCTAAGAAGAAGAATTACCTTCACGGTCGGAGGAGGAAACTCGATTGCTGCATCCATTTACACCGATTCTTATCTTATCACACCGTAATGATCAATTAGACCGGGCCTACAGCACAAATTGCCCTCATTAGATCTGCAATCATCTAGTGAGATTTTTATCAAAGCTCTTTTGCATGCACATCTGCACAGTGTGTGTGTGTGTGTGTGTGTGTGTGCGTGGGGGGGAGGTTAAATATTAACAAGTGGGCGGTTCCAGGTTTTCTTGACACTAGAGAAGACAGGCGCACACTCAGGACAGACGTCATGAGTGGGGACTCAAGAAACCAGGATTTGTGTGTATTTGTGCCATACACACACACCGCCATTCTCAGGGAGATACTGCGACCGCATGCAGCTCCCGGTCAGTATTTCTTTTTGGAGTGATGAAAGAAGCCAGAAGCTCAACTGTCGTCTTTAAAACCCTTTTAGAAATACATGAAGCCATTGCAC
The DNA here is from genome assembly GCF_023349555.1 of Cebidichthys violaceus. Taxonomy (NCBI): domain Eukaryota; kingdom Metazoa; phylum Chordata; class Actinopteri; order Perciformes; family Stichaeidae; genus Cebidichthys; species Cebidichthys violaceus. The sequence goes on along the minus strand of NW_027176976.1, from coordinate 342,339 downwards.
TCTGACCATGCTATTAAAAACGTCCTCTCTGCACAATGCTTCTGTGAACGTACCTGCTTCGAAACAATGTCATGCGTCAATTACAAAGGTGTGTGTGTGTGTGTGTGTGTGTGTGTGTGTGTGTGTGTGTAAAGACTTCACCCCCTTCAAGCAAAAAACCCCTACTACTGTAGCTCAGCCCTGGAGCAGATGGGTGGGAGTGAGGAGGCAAAAGGAGGAGAGATGCTGGAGAGGGAGGAATGGAGGAGAGAGGAAGGAAGGAAACGATGGGAGAGCGTCCTAGAGGGCGATTAAGAGAGTGAGAGGAGGAGAGGAGGAGACCAGTGGAGGAGGGGAGGACGCGTCCTCGTTTGTGCAGGGAGTCATGCTGTGGAGGGTGCAGCAGTGGAGTGATTTTTTTTTTTTTTTTTTGTTGCTGTTAAAGTGATATTTAAAGTTTGATTAAGCAATTTCACTTCTTTTCACTTCTTCTGAACAATCACAATCAGGTAGAAACTGAATGAAGGTGTGTCTTAGATGACAGAACTGGAGTCCTGAACTACAGACGCAGCTTGTGAAACGTTAATCAAAGTATTATAATATCACTCTGAATCCATCCCACCCGTCTCCTGGAAGCTTCACCTATAGAAACGTGCGTGTGCACCTTCCCCGTCCCGCTCGCCGGGTCGTTAACGTCGACTCGGGTTTCTAGTCGCTGGCGGCGTAACAATGACATCACTTATGTTTAGCTGTTAAAATGTTCAGACTGAGTGCAGAGTGACGTCATTAACGCCACTGACTTGTGTGAGACGTCTCCATTCTTTTCATAGCAGATGCAAGTGCTTTTTTCCAAAGGCATTGTGGGAAATAAGGCTGAAGAAAAAGTGACTGACCTGAAATTTTCAAAATGTACCGTTATTATTAGCGTTTTTTTCCTTCTTGTCTCTGTACATTTAAGTTAAGTCAAACTATCTTTTGGACTTTTTTCACAAGTTCACAACATTCTATATTTTTCTCTCCGTAAAAAAACAACAACAAGAAATCTCAGGAAAAGACCAAAGCCAATTATGAATTGATCCTAAACGAGGTAACATGTTCCTCTACTACAATGAAACATTCTGATCTAATTTGTGTCAAGTCAATTTTAATTTCACAGCCTAATAATACAAATTTGCCTCAAGGGGCTTTACATTGAGAGAGAGAGACACAGAGAGAGAGACAGAGAGAGAGAGAGAGAGAGAGAGAGAGAGAGAGAGAGAGAGAGAGAGACAGACAGAGAGAGAGAGACAGAGACAGAGAGAGAGAGACAGAGAGAGAGAGAGAGAGAGAGAGAGAGAGAGACAGACAGACAGAGAGAGAGAGACAGAGACAGAGAGAGAGAGAGAGAGAGAGAGAGAGAGAGAGAGAGAGAGACAGACAAAGAGAGAGAGACAGAGACAGAGAGAGAGAGAGAGAGAGAGAGAGAGAGAGACAGAGAGACGAAGTAAAGTTTGTTAGAAACTAAATTGCCCGGCTTGTTTTTAAAAAGTCACTTAGTTTTTTTTTCTGAAATGAAAAATTTGTATTTATTTAAGTAGAAACAGACGATGTAGGTTTTTACAGTAAGAAAATAAATTTAAATAACTAAATTTATTAATAATAATTTAAAAGGTTTATAGCACCAAACACATTTTGTGTCCCTCGTGTATTTCCATTGACTTTTTAATCAATGACTCTTTGCATTCATTCTGAACACAGAGCAGCCGTTACCTTGAAGACACACAGAACGTATTTAAGCTCAATCCTGTGAGCGACTCTGAACGTCAGCGACAGAGTTCTGATGCCGTCTGCTGCATTGCAGCTCGTGTTCAGGTTCATGCAGGCAGACATGCACCGGACATCCAGAGCTGAGGAGGATGCACACACAAGCTTCTCACTCACTCACTCACTCACTCACTCACTCACTCACTCACTCACTCACTCACTCGTTTTGTTTCTCAAAGACAAACACATTCAGCCCCTACAGTTGCATATATCATACATATTTGATCCATATGTATTTATTTATACACCGCCTCAGCATGATATCAAATCATTCCACCGACCGACCACCCTGCCCCAGCATGCCTCTCCCTCCTTCCCTCCCACGTTCAGTCCGACTTCCCCGGTGCCGTGCAGAGGAAAGGGAGTTAAATACCTGAGCCTCCGGGAAACGTTAACGCGGTCAGAAGGACAGATGAGTGTGTGTGTGTGTGTGTGTGTGTGTGTGTGTGTGTGTTGAGTGTGTGTGGGTAGAAAAGAGAGAGAGCGAGAGAGTAGGGGAGGAGGAGGGGTGATGAGCCATGGCGGTGTTCTTCCCCGTGGCGAACAGATAGTCTGGGCACTTAAAGGGTTAAAGGTGTCTGGGGCGCCCTCACCCACACGGACTGACCGCCAGGGAGCTCCAGCCCGGAGGACAGGGGAGAACAGGGGGAGGGTGGGGGAGGTTTGGGTTTGGAGGCAGGAGGATGATTTTAATGGTTGTCGGGGGGGGGGGGGGGGGGGGTGTCCCTATACGGACTGTAAGGGAGTTATCTTGAGACAAGGGTGGTGGAGGCGGGGGTTAGGGTGAGGATAACGGGAAGCTGGGGAGCAATGGGTGACACTTGTTCCCAACATACAGCTCGGTGATTCAACGCGTCAGATTCGTTAAATTTAACTAAATCTAAAAACGAACAAATAAATCTGCTTTTCCCTTCTATATTTACAAGTCATTATGGCGATACCAGCCAGAACCAACAGACTCAGGCTCATTAGCACATGTTAGCATGCTAACGTTGTGGAGAAGGCCCGCGGTCAAATAGTAAAAAAAATGGCCGCCCATTTTCCTAAACTCTTTTCCTCAATGTTTTCGTAGCATTTGGAGAATTCTATCAGCGTCATAGAGCCTCATGGATGCTGTTTTTAATCCTTTGTTTTTATGGAGATGGTGGAAGACTTGGACTGACCCTGAGGTTCAGGTTCTGCTTCACCAGCTTGGAGCTGGAGCAGGTTTACAAAAATCAAAACTCCCCTCTCTGTTTGCTTAAGCACGAGGAGGTGGTTTGGAGAGTGTTTTGAGCGCTACAGGCGCTACAATATTCCATTGTTCTCTCACTGTCTTTGCTGTATGTTCAGAATACAAAGGGGGAAGAATGTAGTGATAGATCGGAGGAGAGGCTCTTATGGAAGGTATCTGGAAGAAGGTGAAGGCATCAGCAGGAAGCTGTAAAGGGGTCTGAGGAGCGTTGGTAAGCAAAGGTTTGGGGGAATCAAAAGTCAGGGCTTTAGATGCAAGAAAAGAGGAAGAGATGACTCACGGCCTGGTTAGTGGAAATATCAGAACGGCAGGGATTGGGCAAATAAGCGACACAAGGGAACAGGAAGCAAGGAAGATTGGGGGAAAAAGAAAATGTTGAGAAGGAGCAGGTGGTGCTTTTCATTGTACTAGGTCAGACAGTGAAGGGGAATGAGGTTGGTGTGATGGGATTGTTTCAGGCACGGTTTAGGGTTTGTGTGTCGGGGGGGGGAGTGGGTGAAGATAATGTAACTACACTCTAAAAACTATTTTCACTCTTGGTAATTTAGGGTTCCTCACTTGGAACTACAGAAAACTATCAGGAAAATGCTGTGATAATGGTTTCAAAGGGGTACCTCAGGGTACAATCTGAGGGTCCCTAAACATTGTAGAACTTTTTTAGAGTGTAGGTTTGGAGGTTGGTGATGATCATCCAGAACTTTAGGAAAAGAATTGAAGGAGTTAAGGATGACGGGCGGCGATGAAACGTAGAGGAAGACCTGCTGATTCGATGCCAGATGTGTTGACGACCAATGAGGAGATAGATATGGAAATGGGAGAAGACAATGACGAGACTACAGAAAACCAGTTTAAGAAAGAAGAATATCAATGCATGACGAGAGCAGGAACAGAAAGTGGAGGAAGAAGAAGGAGGGAGAAAGCAATAGAAGAGAAGAGGAGAGTTTAAAACAGACAGAACGAGTAGATAGTAGAAAGACAAAGACAGGAGGTGATGAGGAAGATCAGCATTGCCTAGCTGGGCGACAAGGGTCTTTCTGTGGATGATGGAATGTGTGTGTGTGTGTGTGTGTGGGTGGTGGAGATGATGAAGAGGAGGGTTAGGGGTGGGTGGGGGTGGGGGACACTTACGTGAAGGCGAAGGCCACCAGAGCACCACTAACCACTATAAAGTCCAGAATGTTCCACAAGTCGCGGAAGTAGGAGCCCTGGTGGAGAAACAAGCCCAGCACCACCATCTGGAAGACAAAGAGCACGCTCAGTACAACGAGCTCTCACACACACACACACACACACACACACACACACACACACACACACACACACTAACATACAGAGCAGGGGTGTCACGTACAGTCGACTCTGAGCGGTCAAGTCATGTTTTTTTTGCCCATTGATCCATTGGTTTCCATTTTTCCACACCAAACAAAAGAGCTGACACATCCAATTTAACAGTTTGTGTTTGTGACTTTGGTATTGATCTTACAACAGGACGCGTTGCATCCGTTTGTCTCCGGGTCCAGTGCCACAAGGGGGACAGACGGCTGACATCTATACCAATATAGGTTGAATATCAGGATTTATTGGGAGAAACCAAGCAGTTCTTGGTCAAATTCGACCGTGAGATTGACAGACTAACCGGGCTCTTTGGATCGAACCGTCAAATAGTCGACTATTGGGGGTCACCATGAATACATAACATAACAACGCACTCGCAGACAACAAAAACATCAATATGAAAATACACAAAACAAAGGTGTTATAAACAAAGTCAATACATAAACACAAACACACACACTCACACACACACACAGTGATACTTTGTTACCTTGATCAACATTTCAAACGTGAAGACGCCTGTGAAAACGTAGTCAAAATAACGCAGCACCTGCAGAGCAACACAACAGCGTGAGATATAATTATACCGGAGAGAAAGATGAATCAGTGAGAGGGAGAACACAGCAGGAGAGATTAACAGAGAGAGAGACAAACAATCAGACAGCAAACAGCATAATCCCAATCCTAACAACCAATTTCACAATCTACTCGCCAAATCCAGTTTCCCTTATTCCGTGTGTTTCTGATTAATAACACCATCCTAACCTACACCAATCTAAAACTCATTTTACTTTGACACCCAGACGTAACCCTAAACCGGCCTCTGTGAGGGTTTGCGATGTCTCACGTTGTTTCGCGGTGATTCCGGCGAGACGGGGTCCTCTGCGGCGAGGGCGATGCTGCTCAGAGCGATGACGGACAGGATGCTGAACTCGAAATACTTCAGAGTCAGGATGTAGTGACAGCACCTCCGAAACCTGCAGAGGAAACCAGCCGTTTAAATAACTATTCCTACGTCCTCAATGAGGACACAGGATGGCGTCTTCGCAGCGTTTGACCAGGCGCACGGAACGCTCACGGGTTGGTGGTGGACATTATGAAGCAGGAGCTGAAGGGGGGCATGGGTTTGGGGCCATCTTCGTCTCCTCCCTCGTCCTCCTCCTCTTTCTTCTCCTCGCTCTTCTTCTGGTCCGTGTTGGCGTTCTTGTTCACTGAGCGAAAAAACAACGAGAGAAAAGACAGGAAGGGGATTGGATTGGACGGACAGAGAGACAGAAAGAGGTCAGCGTCACCAGAGCGAGACGGTAAACACGGTAAACACATCCAAGCCAGCGTTGTGTTCCAGGATCGGACTGAACGAGACTGGATTTGCACCGCTGTTCTGATACTGATAACCATTAATGACCTGCTTCTTGTAGCCGATACAGATACGATTTGAAGACATTTTGATGATTTAATATTCAACAATTTTCTTTGCCTCGACCAGGACTGCCTAAACCTCTGGAGATTTCTGGCAGATTTCTGTAGGCAAACTTCTCCCATGTGCTGTTTTTGAAGGGCATTTGTTGTTCATGACCCACACCCTTCAATCCTCAATATAGATTGTATACGTAGAGTACAATGTAGAGTGAATAGGGCCAAGGTATTGGGACGGGGCCTTCGGTAATACTTTCTGCAGGGACAGTCGCATCCGCATGTCAACTTACTGTATACCCTCGATTGCACATGACTGATCCCTCGCCCCAGATGCTCACCTTGCAGGATGGCGTTGGTGGAGGGGTAGGGGTAGACGGGCGGCATGTCTATCTTTGTGTACTCGGGTTTGGCCATGCTGGTCAGGATCAGGCTGTCCATGCTGTGGAGCAGGGTGTGGGTGTCGGCGTCGCGGAAGTTCAGCAGGTTGTTGACGTGGTCCGGGTGGTCGGGGTGATCCGGCGGGAGGCCGTACGGGTGCTCCTGGGCACTGGCCAGCTTGCTGTTGTTGCGGAAGTTGTCCAGGTCCTCGTTGTGCTGCTGTATGGGTCGCACGGTGGAGAGGCTGGGCCCTGTGCTGTGGTGCTCCCTGATGGAGGAAGGAGGCAATCAGGGATTATGGACAAGATGATCAAAAACAGCAGGTATAGATACCAACACATATTTGAACATCATATCGGACTTTTAATGGTTTTATTTAACTGACATTGGACACTGGGGAGGTAAAATGATCATAGGCAACAGCTACCAGGCAGCCAATCACACAAGAGCCAAACGTCATTGGCCAGCGTGTCGGGTCGCTTCCTAAATTCCCAAAGACGAACTTTAAAAAGCTTGTCCGGTTGTTATTTGAGACACTTTCTCACCTTCTGGTGCGATGCCCTCTGCTCTTCTCCTGATTGCCGTGGCGATGCCGTCTCGCCTTCCGTCCCTCCCCTTCCTCGCCTTTCTCCCCCTCCGTCCCTCTGGATCTGTGTCTCCTGCCTTCCTCCCCCTCCCTGCGGTGCTGCCGGGACCGCCGGTGCTCGTTGTTGCCCTCCACCACCCCGGCGCTACAGTTGGGGGACACGCTGCGGGCCTCCCTGCCCTCCCTGTTCCTGTGCCGGTGGCCCCGGTGGCTCCTGTGGATGTGCCTCTCCTCCCCTTGCTGGCCCTCCACGTTGCCCAGGGACGTGCAGCTGAAGCCCCGCTCCATGCGGGTCTCCACCGGCTGGCCCGTCTCTCCGCCGTCCGGGCCGCTGGCTTTCCGATGGTGGTGGTGGTAGTGGTAGTGGTGGGTGGCTCGGCGGTGGTGGTCGACGTCCTGGCGCCGGTACTCCTGGTCCAGAGGCAACTCGCCAGGTTGGGTCTTGTTGGTGTTGTTGTTGCGGTTGTCCTGCGGGTTGACCACCAGCGGCCGGTCCAGGTGGGTCTTCATATCACCACGTCCTTTCCGTGGATAGGACACCTGGGTCGGGGGTAAAAGGGTAGCATACGGGATGAGTGGATGCTGTTAAAACTGTTAAAATCTGTTGGGGATTTGGGTGAACTGACCCTTCGATCAACAGGAAACGTAACGCCGTCTCTGCGTGTAAATACTTTGCTATAAGCAATGTAGCTACAGCTTTAGGTGTTTCTTGTTGGCAATTGTTGCCATAATTCACTTTCTCTGATCTAGCAGATTACACTTCAAACCCGCTCCAGTTTTGAGTCCGCTGCCTTCTTTGGGTACAGCTCTGGATTTTTCTGCATGCCCCACTTTAATAATACATCGCTCCTAAGCACGCAGCTTCAAACCGTCCCACATAGCAGCGGCTAGCGCAATAACAACACTCTTTTTTGCAGGCTTAAAAGGGACATTACACCCTGTGCAGCGTGACCCATGATACACAGCGGTTATAAAGCAGGTCAGGGGCCTTGTGTTTGGTGTTTCTGCTGAAGATCACTGCTCGTGACATACAGATGTAAAGTCATTTAAGTGCAACTCGACACCAGGCTAAAAAGCAGTGCTCAACTACCTTTAAACGTTCAAGTCTGTTTCATCTGTGTACAACTTGATGGGTGTGGTTGGTGATGTCACAGTGCACTGACACACCCTGGAGTACACTTCTACATCACTGCAGCAGTGTGAGTGTGATAACTTGACATTTTGGCTAGAGGCTAGTTAACAGCGACACTTCCACAGACGTGTTAACATTCAATTTTCAGGCAAACTTAAAGCAAAACTTCTGAAATGTCGCAAAATAGAATTAGACTCATCTCGATCAACTTTTCTAATGAAATACTTAAAAATATGCAAAAGAAATATGTGAATGGAAACAAGACAAATGCCATCGTCATTACCATTAGTGGGGATGAACTTCAAATATTACTTAATTAAATGGATGTTTATGTACTTAATGTACTTTAATGATCCCAGACCAAGATCATCTCACGATGTTTACAGTGTAACAGGGATGAACTTCCTCTCAGGATTAACTATCACCACACCAACTTGAGGAAGACACTGGTGAACCATTGACATACACTTTCAGGTGCATCTTGACCCTAAAATGTTGGAACCTGGCTGTGATACAAAGCCGACAAATACATCAAATTATATTTTGTATCAAAATGAATCCACTTTTTTATTTAATACACAAAAATAAAAAGCAGAATATGGATGATAATTTCCCTTTAAGTGGTTAAAATGGTCAATAATGTCACTCACTGCATATGTGCGTGTGTGTATATGTGTGTCCTCACCTCCTCCCCTTCACCTCCCACCTTCCAGTCCTCCTGCTCCAGCTCGTTGTAGAGCGCCTCGCGACTCGTCATCAGGTTCTGCCGGCGGATCTCGCTCGTTCGCTGCTCCCACACCGACTTGTTGCCCTTGATGTGGTTCTTCTGCTGCTCCTTACTGTCGGGAGATAAGCTGCTAAACTTTCAGTTATTTCACCTCAGCAGTCCGCCACAGAAGTTGATGCTACAGTTGCTGAATCTTCACTCATCGTTAGATCTACAAGGCCGAATTAAAAAGTTTGTTTCCGACTTTCGTCTCTCAGCGACAAAAAACAGTGTGCGGAGCTTTTCACATCTAACTCTGGACGTTTAGTTTGAGTTGGTGTTTGTTGAAACGGGGGAAAGAACTAAACAAGACAGTTTGGTGAGTTCAAAAATTGCTCATGTCGGGTTTTAATGAAGTGCGTTTTACAATCGACTGAGTTAAAACGATGTTTTTGTCAACGGAGCCTGGTGTCTTTGAGGAGAGCGTATTAATTGTATGTTATGTACGTTAATACATTATAATAATTGTCCAAATTAAAAGGTTTTAATAGGTCTATAAGTTTTGAATCTATTGTTTGGAGAAATCAATATTCGCCCACTCAGCCCTGCTGACAAATTGTTCTAGTGGTCAACAGCAGTACTGCAAAC
>NW_027176976.1:313122-328122 GCF_023349555.1 Cebidichthys violaceus | reverse complement strand
CCCCACTGTGTCCCAACAGCTAACAAGTGTCCCGACTATCGCCTCGAAAAAAAACCCGGAGCCTTTGGGACAAAAAATGCGGAGCATCAGGATGGGAAGGTGTGCAGCATTTAGTCCGAATGTCACTTTTAGACTATAACTCCATATCTGTGAGCTACGCTGTGTTCATAGTGGACCGTGGACACACCAGATATGATATGTCACGCTTGAACGCGCCTCATCGAGGGTTGGATGTTGGATGTTTACTCACAGAGGAAGTCGGAGAGCACATCGGGCTGGTTGTAGTGCACCGCGGCCACGCACATGGTGTTGAGGCCCACCAGGCAGAGCACCGTCCAGTAGAAAGCCTGAGTCTTCACTATCTTGCGGATGAAGAATCGCAGTCGTCGCTCCTTCTTGCTGTAGTTGGAGCCGTCTTTGCCGCTCTTTATGCTGGAGCGGGCAAAGCCTGGGTGGAGGGGGGGGGGGGGTGAAGGTTTATAGTTAAGTTTGACTGATATGGTTTCTCTTTTTGGAGCCATCAATACCTCCACTGTAGAGGATATAAAGATATAAAGCTGACATTAACCAAAGCGCTGAAGTTTGGCTCGAAAAGAGCAGAAACTTTGAAGGAGGTTTTTGTCATCCTCGCTCGTCTTCATCGCTCTGTTTTTCTCACCTACTGCATCACCCATGTTGTCCTCTCCTTCCTCAGGGTTCAGCAGCTCCGTCTTGTTGTTTTTGGTTTTGATGGTTGGCCTTCGCCTCGAACCTAGCGACGAGGAAAGATATATATATATATATATATATATTGTGTTTATCTACATATCTCTCAAGTGCTTCCGTCTCACCCATCCGACTGTCCCACATTCACACCTTCATTTGAGCAGTTCTGACGTCGTTTGGCATCATTAGCGGAACACACTGGTAACACCTGCTTACCCTAGAATAACCCTTTCACATTATTAGTCATTTATTGAAAATCAATCTTCTACTTAAACACGTTTTGGTATTCTACAGTGTTCACATGTTTCCATCAACTGTTTGGGAATAAAACTCGACTGCATTGTTTGGTGAGAAGTCGGCGCTGTAGAATACGTGAGGCTGTAATCCGCCAGTATAACAGAGTAGAAGAAGAAGAGGTTGCAAAGCAGCTGACATGGCCGCCGAACCGTACGAGAGGAAGACGGAGAGAGAGGTCTTCAGGAATTTGTTTCAATTATGCAACTTTTAGTTGTTATTTCATGTAATCAGCTATTCATTGGCCACGTCAGAACAATAGAGTGTATATAAGAAGTGGACGTAGTCATCGGGATGTCACCCGTTGGTTTGTGAACTGATGTTACAAAGCCTCGAGTTCGACGCCATCTTGGATTACGGCCGTCGCCATGTTGGTTTTTTTCTGCAAACGATGAACAGGAAGTGACCGTATATGGACTGAGGAGGAGCGACGAAGAGACGCCGTATACGTCTCTGGCTGGACTAATTCATTAGCCTCACTCTTTTTCCTTACAGCTCTCTCTCTCACACACACACACACACACACACACACACACACACACACACACACACACAATTTAAAACAAGTGAGAGAAGGCCGGTTACCATCAAAGTTCCCTGTGCCGTCCTCCTCGGCCAGAATCACCTCTTCTGGACAAGAAAATAACATTTTAGTACACTGTTGGTTTTCTCCGCATAGAGTATGTGTATACATGAGAACGAGCAGTGTGTGTGTGTGTGTGTGTGTGTGTGTGTGTGTGTGCGTGTGTGTGTCAGTGTGCACTGACCTGCTTTGCAGATCCACTCCAGGTACCCGTTGAGCTCTCTCTCAATCTGCTGCTGTCGCCTCAGCTTGAGGAACTCGCTCCTGTTCTCCACTCGCTCTCTCTCTTTGGCAAATTCACTGCGGGCGCATTGTGGTTCTACGTCATTTGGTCTCATTTTGAATCAAACGAAGCAGAGAAAATAAACCGTGCAACAGGCAAACGGAAGGAAAAGGTGTTACATGTTGAGACAGTGTGACAGTGTTGTGCTTGTGAGGAGCGTACCCTGAGAGCACACCCAGCACCAGGTTGAGCATGAAGAAGGAGCCGATGATGATGAGGGGGATGTAGTACATCCAGTTCCAGGCGCTGCCCTCCACGTCGTTACTCTGCGGGAGAAAACACAGAGACAGACGCGGTGTTACTCATCTGATATATTAAAAATGTATATGTCCATCACCACCGATGATGGCCTGAAAGCTCAGAAATGTTTCACTGTCCTGTGCACAGACGTTCATGTAGAGAGTGACTAAACCGTCTCTGGAAGAGACCTGTCAATCAGCGTGTAGCCCCGCCCCTAAATCATCCCCTGCTTTATGGTGTGTTTGACTCTAAATGGAGCATAATGTACTAAATGAACATCATGCTGTATTGAAGAAGACTGTAAACTAGAGGTTGAGACCATAAACTCATGTTTACAATGTTTACTGAGGGAATAAATCAAGAGAGAAGTAGAGTCATTTTAGACTAGACTTCTATACAACCAGAGGAGTCGCCCCCTGGTGGACACTAGAGAGAATGCAGCTTTAACACACTTTATGAGATCACAATCAAACTAAAAATGAAGCTAACTACCTGGAGACACCAGGATGGACTGAAAGATGTTGGCACCTTTATCTCTGGTGCAGAAGAACCAAGGAGAGATCTGGTTTGCGAGTTGTTCTGACATGAGGAGCGACACGTGTTCATGTCCTCAAACGTGACCCGGCTGCAGAGACGTACTTGCGCGCAGACAAGACAACACACGGACACAACGTCATGTGCGGTGTCACATTACAGCGTCTCCTGCTGTCACAAACATCGACAAGCGATGCAGTTGATTGACACTATGCCACTTCCTTTTATTCCCCCCCCCACCAAATCAGCTGACAATGAGAGCAATCAGGTTACTGGAGCATGTTGTGTTTCTGTTACCCGTGTAACGCCTTAATGGAACTATCAGCTGATTATCATCTGCCGCTGCAGCGCTCGCGTGCATGTGTTTTATCCTGCGCGGTACAGCTGGTGCAAGCGGCCCCGTTCTCTATTAAACTTTCATTGGTTTCCTCCCGACTGCCCGTGTGAGTGTGGAAGTCGGCCTCCATCCATCAGAAAAAAGATGTTAAATATAGAGCGAGACGGACCAGAATAGAGAGCGGAAGAGAAGGAGGCGGAGAGGGAGCGAGGGAGCGAGCGACTCCGACGGCAGGACAGATGAGAAGACAGATAAAAGGGAGTCGGAGAAGGAGAAAGAGAGAGTGGGATGGAAAATGGCTTTTAGACAAATAAATGGTGTTTTGAATCAAATCTCAAACTACTTTATGCCTCATTTGGCCGAGTGAAATTCAAGCCAATCACCAACCACACCCACACCCGCCCGCCCCCCCGCGACTCCTTCAGGGCGCTGAAAAGGATACAGTACAAACCCAACGCACATCACAGAGACCACAAAGAACAGTCGCAACGGTGACTTCACACGAATGTTGGGAAAAAGTGACCCGATTTTTGGTTTCTGAGGGCAGATTCTCTGTGGGACACAGTCGCAGTGACGTCACCCATCGGTTCGCGAGCAACGGTTGCGAAGACTTGAGTTTGGTTGTTCAGTCGTTAAGTTGCCATCGTGGTTTTTGGGCCGTTGCCATCTTGGTTTAAAGCAACCAGAAGTGACACGAGAGGGTGGAGCTAAGTACAAATAAGACATTTGTACTTAGAAGTGTGAAAGAGGTAAAGATGAAAACATGGACAACTCCCAGACCGGACAACACAATGGTAACGACTTGATCAATCACAGTGAGCCCCGCCCCTAAAGCACACCCTGCTTTATGGTCTGTTTGACTCTAAATGAACATCGTGCCTGAAACTCCTCGATGTTAATCCCGTAGATCGAACTCCGTGTTGCTAAAAGCTAACTCACGTAGTAGAGCATGTCCGTCCATCCCTCCATGGTGATGCACTGGAAGACGGTGAGCACGGCGAACAGGATGTTGTCGAACTGGGTGATGCCGTAGTTGGGTCCGATCCAGCGCTCTTCGCACACCGTGCCGTTAGGACACAGCCGCGACGGCAAATTTTCGCCGCACGGCAACGAGTCCACTACCTCTCCTGAGGAAAGAGAGAGAGACCCGACGTTGCAGTGAGTTCAGTTTGGATCAGAAAGCTAATTCTAACAAACACATGATACAGGTCCAAAAGGAGCTGGAGGTGTGGACGAACTTCTCGTTAATATCTTCAGGGTATTTTGCATGGTAGCCATTACAAAGCCAAAACTTTGACTCACAGTAGTAAGAAAAGGGAAGGTGTTGCTAAGAATCAAGTTTGGCGATTTCTCCGTCGCCATCTTGGCTTTTTGCAGCCAGTGAACAGGAAGTGACCATATTTGGACTGAGGAGGAGCTGCGTAGAGACGCCGTATACGTCTCTGGTAGAGACCTGTCAATCAGCGTGTAGCCCCGCCCCCTAAAGCATCCCCTGTTTTATGGTCTGTTTGACTCTAAATGGAGCATAATGTATAAATGAACATCATGCTGTATTGAAGAAGACTGTAAACTAGAGATTGAGACCATAAACTCATGTTTACAATGTTTACTGAGGGAATAAATCAAGAGAGAAGTAGAGTCATTTTAGACTAGACTTCTATACAACCAGAGGAGTCGCCCCCTGGTGGACACTAGAGAGAATGCAGCTTTAAGACACTTCCGCATTGGTTTTACTCGGCAGAACAGGAGGTTGCCGCCTGCTTAAAACTGAAGCAGCTAATTTGAATTTATACATCATTCTTTTGACTATTTACACCTGTGCTTCTCCTACTGTGACATGTCAAAAATATCTTCCACGAACTGGGGCGGAGCCATCGTTAATGTTATGAGCCCCACCGGTGCTCTTCCCACTGTGGCAAGTCAAAAGATCTGCAGTAAAAAAAAAAAACGGCTTTTGGACGTTTTATTTTCTTCTTACGCGTGACTTTGTCGAAGCAGGTACTGTGGAACTTTCCCATGTAGAACTCCAGGCCGATGATGGCGAACATGAGGATGGCCACGAACAACAGCAGGCCAATCTGCAGCAGGGGGATCATAGCCTTCATGATGGACTTGAGCACCACCTGCAGGCCTGGAGGACACAATCAGAAGGATCAGCGTTAAATGTTATCGTGGACGGATTTGGGGTAATTTTTGTCCTGCCATTCCTTATTGATGGGTTTGCTTCTGCAAACCAAGCAACAAGGGGAGCGCTGACAACCGTTTTTTTTTTTTTAGTAAATGCATGCATTGGTTTGTTAAATGGACAGCGTGCGCACAAAGAAAGACTTACTGGGAATCCCAGACACCAGTTTTAGTGGTCGTAGCACTCTGACGGCTCGCAGCGTCCTCAGGTCAAGCTGAGACCCCACCGACGACAAAATACTGCAGAGAGAAAGAGAGAGGGAGGGAGAACAGAGAGCAACGTCACTTTAAGAGGCCTTTATGTCTCTCAAAAATAGTCTTTTCAACGACTACCATATTTAAATTTGTGCTAATCATGATTCTGCAGCTCGCTGGGCGCACACCTTGTGGTCAGATCATGAACCTTATAGCTCGACGTTGACAATTACAACAGAAAGGATGGAGTCAGTGATCCAGTACCAGTATAATGCTCTGAGCCACCACGGCCTCGTTCCCCCGTATCCTGCTCTGACCGCACCGTGTTTTATGTGTCTTCAGTGCGTACGTGTGAAACTCTGGTGTAAAGTCAGCCAGAAACAAGGCTGGAAGATTCCATGCGCTGTCTCGTACGGGGGCGGGAGGGTCTGTCCAACACGAGGGGGAGGAGGAGGGGGGGGGGGGGGTGCACTGAGGAAGAGGAGAGAGAGTAACGAAGGGAGGGGAGGGGGGAGCACGACGTGGGCAGACATGTTTTATTTCAGACCAGTGGAAAGAAAACATCCAAAATACACATTCAGGTTTTTATTTCACTTCCTCCTAGAGAAGAGAGAGAGAAAACAAGAAACGGATTCAAGCCCCCCCCCCCCCTCCATCTGTCTCCAGGTCGGTTGCTAATTCCGGTGTGACGTAATTTTTTAACGGAAACGGTAACCGGCAGCCAAGCCCCTCGTTCCCTCAATGGCTTTTTAACTGCCGTGGCTAAAGGCCGGGCTGCAGACCCTAAAAAACACCAGACCTCAGCAAAAAAGATCCGCCAGGACACACATATGGATCACATGACTCTGTGATGTTTAATCTACATGTTAGGGTTCACACACACACACACACACACACACACACACACACACACACACACACACACACGTACGGATCACATGACTCTGTGATGTTTAATCTTTGTTTGTGTTTCACCCGTTTCTGTTTCCTTCTGTCCGGGAGAACAGATCTTCAGTATTCACCGTCCTCTCCTCCTCTCAGACAAAACTATAAAAAACCCTCCAGGATGCAGTCACCCCTGGCAACGGCTGAAACCTGCCCACTCAGTGCACCGAGGTGGCCGGTAGAGGGAGTGGCGACTGTGCCGCCAGGGGGGGGGGGGGGGGGCAGTGGAACAACAACATGAATGTGAAGGAGTAGAATGGAGGGAGGAGAAGAAAAACAACTGAGGATGTCTTATTAATGTTGCTATTTGACTATTATCATTCTGTATTTGATTTAATATGTCCATGGCCTGTGTGACTTACTCTTCAAGAGTAGTGAGGTAATGAGAGACAAAAAACAATGAACAGGAAGTGACCATATTTTGAGAGAGGAGTGACGTAGAGACCTGTCAATCACTGTGTAGCCCCGCCCCCTAAAGCATCCCCTGCTTTATGGTGTGTTTGACTCTAAATGGAGCATAATGTACTAAATGAACATCATGCTGTATTGAAGAAGACTGTAAACTAGAGATTGAGACATAAACTCATGTTTACAATGTTTACTGAGGGAATAAATCAAGAGAGAAGTAGAGTCATTTTAGACTAGACTTCTATACAACCAGAGGAGTCGCCCCCTGGTGGACACTAGAGAGAATGCAGCTTTAACACATTGCCGGCTGATTGTGAGGCAGTTAAGTACGTGGAATAAGCTCATGACTCAAATACTATGCGTCGTGAACACGCATAGATGAGCGTCCCCGATGAAATGCGGACCCAACATCCCCCCCGCCGCCGCCAGACATGAGAGTGAGAGAAAGAGTGAGCAGATTGAAACAGAGTGATAGTCCTGTGTGTCAAAAGTGTGAGATTCGACTGCTGAGAGAGAGAAGCCCCCAAAGAGAGACAGAGACTCCAGAGAGAAGGAGCGTCTCGTCTGCAGGAGGGAGAAAGGTGTTTGGACAGCGATGACAGAAGCTTTCACTCCCGGGAAACACCTAACAATCAACCTGTAAAGCACACACACACACACACACACACACACACACACACACACACACACACACACACACACACACACAACTTAAACGGTGCTATAATATGCTGACAGTGTGTTCACCTTTCCTGTGTTCCAACTGACCTCTTCATGGCTGTATTGCGTCTTGCATTTCACTGAAGCGAGGTGTCGTAATGGATGAACGAGGTGCAGATGAAGGACGTCACGTGAGTGAAGCAGCGTGTCCTCACACAGCGGTTTGGAGGATGTCTTACCAAAATGTTACTCCTCATTTTTGGTGTGTTTTCCTATGAGAGCCTGCAACACGTATCACGCCTGTTTGAAGAAGACTGTAAACTAGAGATGTAGACCATAAACTCATGTTTACAATGTTTACTGAGGGAATAAATCAAGAGAGAAGTAGAGTCATTTTAGACTAGACTTCTATACAACCAGAGGAGTCGCCCCCTGGTGGACACTAGAGAGAATGCAGCTTCAACACGTGAAGCATCGGCTTCACTCTGCAGAACCGGAGGTTGTCGGCTGGTTTTCACACAAAAGTCCAGCAGTCCGCTCGTTACATGAACACGACGTCATCGTCTGCGTATCGCAACTCAATAATCGCTTCACGGTGAAAACACGCGTTCATGTTTCATTTGCAATAGTTAATTAATAAATGTTTTAATTGCTGGTGAAGGTAATCAGTGCGTGACGTCCTGTTGTCTCTACAGAGGGACACTGATGATGATGAAGATGAAGATTAAGATGATGATGAAGATCTCAGGGGTCACTCCCCGCCTTCACTTCGCCCCCGGTCTCTCCCCGCTCGCGGCATTGCCATGGCGACCGGCGATTCCTCCTCTCTTCGCCCGAGTCTCCACGGTTACCGACCTGCTCTCATTCATAAGCGTTGCCGGGGCAACGCAGCACTGGCTCATTGATGGAATCTCGGCATTGCCGCAGCAACGGGGATGGGAAGTGGGTCTCCTAGCGATTGATTTTCAACCCCTCCGAGCCCCCGCATCTCCCTCCCACACACACACACACACACACACACACACACACACACACACACACACACACACACACACACACACACACACACACACACACATTAACCTCAACTACCCCCTCACACAACAGCAGCTCTCGTGCACGGTGAAAGTGTAACAGTGTGTACACACAAGCGTAACTTCCCTGGCATGCATGCAGCCACACACACACACACACACACACACACACACACACACACACACACACAGATGTGAGTCAGATTCTATAGAAGGAGCCTGGTAGAATCTTAAACCAGTCGTTTAGAGGTGCTAGAGGTTGGTTAAAATCCCTCTGACCGTAGTGAACAACGTGTCAAACAGCCTGAAGTTAGTAAAGACTTGTTTCATTTACTCTTAAAGGGACAGTGTGTAGGAGGTGTTGGCATCTAGCGGTGCGGTTGCAGAATACCTCCACCTCTCTCTCACTCCTCCCTTCTTCCAGAACGCCGTTCGCCTCCCTCAAAGGCCATCCATACCATAATAACATGTTTGTTTTTCTTGCATTCTGCAGCTCGCGTTAGTGCATGTTGGAGAACTAGAGTCAGTGTTTGGTTTGTCCGTTCTGGGCTGCCGTACAAACATATCACTACGTGAAGAGGAACCCCCTGGAGGCCAAAGCTATCTCTGCAGTCGTGTTCCCTGTTTGGAGAGCGCTGAAAGAAATAAACCGCTGAGGATTTTTCCCCCAGATCTCATATATAGATATCATATCAATCATTGAATCTAATCTACGGTACAGTCTGAACCGGGACCTTTATCATTTAGATCAAAGATTACGAATTTAAATGATGTCATGAGCTCAAACGCAACATGCGTGTGCCTCTAGTAGTGTTGTATGTCATGCATGCCATCACAGTGTGGCTTCTCTGGCAAAAAAATAGTAAAGACACACTCACAGCATGACAGAGACTGGGACAAGATCCAGCCTCTGACATGTGCATGAGCTGTGTGTGTGTGTGTGTGTGTGTGTGTGTGTGTGAGAGTATGTGCACGTGGTTTATGTGTGTATTGTGTGGAAATAGTGTGGGAGTGCCATGTGTCATCACAGTGTGAACTCCTGTCCCCTTAGTGCCTCCTGCTGAGCCCTCACCCGCCACACACACACACACACACACACACACACACACACACACACACACACACACACACACACACACACACACACGATGGACAGTGTTCCAGTGTGACCCGGTGCACAGTTAAGGAATTTGAACAATATGTCTGAACATTAGTGTAAGTAACAAATATACGATACGCCTATTTTACCGTTATAATTATAAATATTTTGATATTTGCGAATATTAATGGGGTCATTACTTGAGTTTTTCCTTGTTATATTTCAATCATCTCTAAAATGTAATAATAATCTTGTATCTTCCCACCACACGGTGCTGGAGCTCAGCTGAGACCTGCTGATGAAAACTTCCTGATTTGGCTGCTTCAAAATAAAAGCTTTCAAAATAACAAAATGGCGGGGGACTTTTTGCTGTGAAGAATATATATATATATATAAAACAAAATTTACCAAATTAGCAGAGCTTTGTTAGCGTCTGTTTTCTTCAATAAAACACAAATAAATAAATAAACGGGGGACTTCTATTTTGAAGAATGTATAGGGGACGAAATGTGTTCATTCACAATTTCCCAGCCGCTCCTATGACCACAACATATATCCTGAATCACTGTCCGATCAGACGGGTCGCATTGAAGTGTCAAGTGTTGAAACACGAGGCGCAAAAAATGCATATGATCACTAACGTGCTTTCAAAATAAGAGACACGAACACCGGCCTCCTGGTTGAAAGTCGAGTGTTTGTCTGAAGTAGTAGAGCCCCCCCCCCCCCCCCATCTCTCTCCTGTAGATACGGGACATTAAGCAGCACTTTCCGATCGTTATGTCACCACTCGACACCCCCCGTCCTCCACCACCAAGGTGGTACGACCCAATCACTTTCTCTTATTGGGAGAGCCCATCTGCTCGGTGCAGAGGGGGGTCGGGGGAGAAGTCGGCGGTAGGGTTGCAGGTGAAGGGGGGTACTGTGGTGGCTTCGTCACCCGTAGGGGTTTGGGAATCTTCCCCACCGGCTCGTGTCGTCAGACCTCTTCCTCTCACTTCATCAAAGACACTTTCCCTCTTTCCATCCAAACATCTCACCCGGTCCCTCGTTTCATTCCTCTCTGCCCTTTCTCTTCCCCGTCTCCTGGTTTGCTGAAGCGTTCATTGGCAGAGGCAGGATGCAAGCACTCTCATTCTGACCACATTCTCCACCCCCCCCCCCCCCCTTTCCTCTTTCCTTCCCTCTCTTCATTTTCTCCCTCACACATTATTGCTGATCTCAGCAGAGTGCTAACACTCAGCTGATGGACTCTCTCTCTCTCTCTCTCTCTCTCTCTCTACCTCCACCCCCAAACCAAACTCCCTCATTTTCCCTTTATTCCATTTACTTCATGTATGATCAGGCGAAGGAGGATGGAAGGTGGCTTTTCCTCTCTCTCATCTACGCCTTCACTCCTCCACCCTTCTGTCAATTAATCACATGTTTATTAACCTTTATTTATCTGGGGAAGGCTTGCTGAGTGTGCTTGCTTTTCTGAAAACACCCTCTGGCCACTGGAGGGTTTTGTAGGCAGGCGGCAACCTCCGGTTCTGAAAAGTGAAGCCAATGCTTCACGTGTTAAAGCTGCATTCTCTCTAGTGTCCACCAGGGGGCGACTCCTCTGGTTGTATAGAAGTCTAGTCTAAAATGACTCTACTTCTCTCTTGACTTATTCCCTCAGTAAACATTGTAAACATGAGTTTATTTTCTACGTCACTCCTCCGCATTCCAAATATGCTGCAAAAAAACAACAACACGGCGACGACCGTAATCCAAGATGGCTACGGCAAAATCACCGGACTCCAGCCTTCAAAACATCCGTCCAACGAGTGAGAGTCACGACGACTACGTCCACTTCTTATATACAGACTATGAGCTTAAGTGATCTGAACAAAAGCAGCTTGATGCCCCATTTTAAAGTAGTAATCCAAAAATGATCTCTCGGCTTTATTTATTAATGAATTCTGACTTTTTACAAATCATCATTATATTGCTGCATCGGCATCCTTTCTATGCGTTTATTGCCATTAAATTACATCAAGATGTGTTCATTTTGGGTTCATAGCGCTGCAGTAGACCAGACATGTGTCTAGAGTCTTCACTGAGCCCCTCCAAGACCATGCTACAAACCCAGACGCGACAGTTTCTCAGACCTATCTGGGACTTCCACAAAATCTACAAAGCAATGTTTGCATTTGGTGCGAACACAGCAGTAACAGAGTAAGAGGTGTTCGATCTTCATTCACGTTGTATCGCCAGATCCTCCAGCCACAGTGGATGTTTCCTGATCCTCCGGTGCAGTGGCTGTTTGTCAGTCCTGCTCCATTCCTGTCCTTTAATTACACAGACACTCATCCCTCTCCTGTTCACCCACGTCATTCCTTCCTGCGTCTCTAATCTTCCTCCAGTTTTTCCATTCACCTCTCTTCCTCCTTCGCTCTCCCCCCTCCTCTCTCTCTCTCTCTTTCTCTCTCTTTCTACCAGCCGGCTGATTGGCCCACCTGTCCCTCCGTCCCCTGCCAGCACGACTCTTGGACCTCATGAGGACACGACGTCTGGACTTCTGTGTCCTTGTTTGTGGGCGTTGGCGTTTGTGAGCATGTCATGTAGCTGGATATTTGTGTGTAAAGTACGTATATATGTAGGCTTTCCAGTTGTTTTAGGCTGCAAATTTCCCAACATATATTTGTGATGTCCAAAGAACTACCCAAACCTAAAAAAATGGATCCAATGATTACACGCAATCAAAGTCAACAAAGAATTATCAAGCATCGTTGCAGCTCTATGGAGCTTTAAGCGCATCTTCTTAGATTCTGTTATGTTTCTGTTTGGTTCCGTTTCATTTCTCCGATCAACATTAACTGTTTCCAGCTGCAGCAGGCAGCTTATTAAATAATAGTTTAAATAAACCCATAGTACGCTACATGACCAGCACCAAACGGTAGACAGCCAACGTTAGCATTCTCACTCCAAACTTGTCAAATACCAACACAACGTCCCCCTCCAGTATCAGTTTCTTGGTCGTGTCAAGAACGGCGTGTCCGTTTTTTGACCGTTACATGCATCGTGTCTTTTCAAAATAAACTTCTGTGTTCACGGGAAAGGTACAGTTACTGCTTGTTACATGCTTAGTGTCCTTTCAAAATAAACTTCTGTGTTCACGGGAAAGGTACAGTTACTGCTTGTTACATGCTTAATGTCCTTTCAAAATAAACTTCCAACTTACATTTAGGTACTTGGTTAGGTTAAACAAATTGATTTTGAGGGCCACTGACCAAGTGGCCATTTTTGACGAGTCGGGATGCGAGAACGGTTTTGAGCAGCCGGTGAACAAAACGTTTAGCAGCTAGAAAGAGCCAGATCATTTTGTCATGGGTTGGTGGAGACCAAAACAGAGTGATGACTGCTGAACTTACATTCAATGACAACCTTAAAACGGTCCTATTTTCTCCTTCTCCTCCAGAGATGTCAGAGGTCAGAGGTCAGGCAGAGTCGGGTAGAGAGCAGCAGAGCTGGGCCCGATTTCAAACTTCAAGTGTCTCGCTAAAGGACACTTAAGCAGAACAAATGCCTGTAAGCGCTGTGGGCGTGATGGTGAACTGGTTTAACTTCACCACCTCGCTGCCCTCGCATTGTGTGTCTGTAGGTGTGCGTTTGTGTCTGTGATCTCTATTTCTGTTCACAAGGGCGTGTGGGTGTGCACAAAGCACCACACACTGAAGCTTTTAGCAACACAAAAAAAGATATACATTTACACGTTACATGAACTTGCGTTATCGGCAGATACCGAGTACCGATCCAATAGGTTGATACTCGATCAATCATTTCCGATACTGGTATCGGTATCGGTACAACTTCAAACCCAGCCTCCATTTTCTTCCTTTCTTAAACAACCTCGGTGTCAATGAAATGCACTTGACGGAGGACAACCCCACTCCTCTTCACACGTGGTCCTCACCTCCACCTCGTCCATTATCTTTGTGCACCAGAACAGCTCAACGGGTACCGTCACGACGCTGGTACAAAACCCAAACACCCTCTACATGAGTGGCGTGTTCACGTGCGGCAGACTGCCTGCAGGGACCAGAGTTGGAGGGTATAGGGGAACGTATAGGAGAGTGATGAGTCTCTAAATGACTGCAGAGCAATAATGATAATGGAAGTGATGGCAAAGGGACAATTTTCTGCCAGCCAGGTACTCTCTCTCTCTCTCTCTCTCTCTCTCTCTCTCTCTCTCTCTCTCTCTCTCTCTTGTTCTCTCTCTCTCTCTCTCTCTCTCTCTCTCTCTCTTGTTCTCTCTCTCTCTCTCTCTTGTTCTCTCTCTCTCTCTCTCGTTCTCTCTCTCTCTCTCTCTCGTTCTCTCTCTCTCTCTCTTGTTCTCTCTCTCTCTCTCTCTCTCTCGTTCTCTCTCTTGTTCTCTCTCTCTCTCTCTCTCTCTCTCCTCTCTCTCTCTCTCTCTCTCTCTCTCTCTCTCTCTCTATGTATGTGTGACCTCATTTCTCTCTCCTAAGCTGGACTTCATTTCCTCTCTCAATGTTCATACAGTATTTTCTCAGTGGATATACTTCAACACGGTGTGTGCACCAATCCACGGCGTTGAGTTAAATGTTGATTTGGTGATTCAAGCTAAAATTAGTTAATGTTTCATTCAAGCTTCCCTCAGCTTAACGTTTAACCCATTTTTGGCGGCTTGAGTTCCGATGTGCGGGTCCCGGGGCAGAGGACGTCGCATGTGGACAGATCGTGAAGCCCTCTGAAGGCAAATTTGTGATTTGTGATTTTGGGCTGTACAAAATAAATTGTATTACTGTAAATTGAATCTAATCTGTCCCGTTTCTGATGCAAAACTCAGCAGTGAGTCGACCTTGCAGTGAGCCTGCAAGTTCTGATGTCATTTGGAGTCTTTGCCAGATACACTTGTGACTCAGTATGCCCCCCCCCCCTCGACCCCCACCCCCCACAAAATGTCACTCAAATAGACACCAATCAGGAAGAGACTCAAAATGACAACAAAGAGATGCAAAACACAGATGCAAAACAGCTGCAAAGAGATGCAAAATGACTACAAAGAGATGCAAAACAGCTGCAAAGAGACACACCAATTACTAAAAAGTGACACAAAACAACCACAAAGAGACAGAAAACAACAAAAAGATGATAAACATGAGGTTTGCATGTGGCCAGGGGCCCATTGTCTCATAACCCCCCCATGTCTAGGGGACCTGGTCCTTCCTATCCCTATGTTATGAAAATGGTATACTAGCCTTAGAACATTTTGGATAAATATACACACAAGTATACTTTTCAAAAACACATGTATGATACATTGAGTTCTATTTCTGTCTCTGAACGTCCAACAGAAGAGTCGTAGGGACGTCTACGGTGTCCTCTCGTTGACTGACTGGCCCAGAGTCTCCTCCTAATGATTAGATCACTGAGTGACGTCACCGAAAATCAATGAACTGTCATCCCTGAATACTAAATACACCGGTCACTCTGTGTGTGTGTGTGTGTGTGTGT
>NW_027176976.1:298122-308122 GCF_023349555.1 Cebidichthys violaceus | reverse complement strand
GAGGATCATCCACTCAAACGGAGTGCAGCTGGAGTTAAGGCCAACGTTGTCACCAGATGGACAGACAGCACACACACACACACACACACACACACACACACACACACACACACACACACACACACACACACACACACACACTGTGCATGCACGTTGTAATCAATCACCCTGGAGAGATCGAGCAGCTTCTGTGTAAAAGAGACTCATGTTGTAGTAAGTCTGTCTTTCAACAGACACTTTTTCTTCTTCTTCTTCTTCTTCTTCATTTGTGTGTTTTTCCTGCAGACAGCATTGTGACTCATCCCGTTTTGCTTTTCAGGTCTCTATAAACACACTTAACTCCGCTTGAACTTTACAGTCGCTGACTCACATTTTTACACTGTATTTAAAACCCCTTTAAACGCACGTCACTGCTTTTCACACTCACACGCAGTTTCCTAAAACACACACACACACACACACACACACACACACACACACACACACAACCAAAGAGAAAGACGTGTGAGCGCACCACGTGTACACATGTTCACTCCTGCAGCCAGAAGGGCAGCGATGACTGAAGGTATTATTCAATTTAAAATGAAAAACGGTCAGTTTATGAAAGCGGTACACACAAGAATAAAATTCCTACACACACACACACACACACACACACACACACACACACACACAGGGGCTGACTCACAGAGGTCGCCTGGTGGAGCAGCCAGCTTTTCACAGCGCTGCATCCAGTCAAGTGTGTTTGCATGTGTTAGTGTGTGTGTGTGTGTGTGTGTGTGTGTGTGTGTGTGTGTGTGTGTGTGTGTGTGTGTGTCCATGCCTGAGTAATGGCCGCTGGAGGGGCTAAGATGACTGGATACATCCAGACAGATCAAGCCTGCGCCTAATTGGCCAGTCATTATCCTGTTAGCCTGTGTGCGTGTGTCCGTGTGTGTGTGTGTGTGTGTGTGTGTGTGTGTGTGTGTGTGTGTGTGTGTGTGTGCGCGGTGGGAGTACGTGTCTATTGTCGTGTTTACCAGATGCAACGTTGACATTGACACTATGGCCGGAGGACGGCCTCTGTCTGTCTGTGTGTATGTCTCTGTGTGTATGTCTCTCTCTGTGTGTGTGTGTGTGTGTGTGTGTGTGTGTGTGTGTGTGTGTGTGTGGTGTGTGTGTGTGTGTGAGAGAGGAGAAGAGGCTGCCGGTTGATGCGAGAGGATGAGACAGGTCGGTCTGACGAGTCCACACTAACAAGACCACTCTGGACTACAATGCACATGCTGACTGGCAGACAGGACACACACACACACACACACACACACACACACACACACACACACACACACACACACACACACACACACACACACACACACACCTGTGGAAGATGCAGCGCTGTGAACAATTTTGGAACGCACCCCATTTAGAGTCAAACAGACGCTTTAGGGGTGGGGCTACACAGTGATTGACAGGTCTCTACCAGAGACGTATACGCAAGAGTGAAAATATGTTATTTTAACTTAATATCTTATTGCGCTCCTCTCTATGTTTGGGTTTTCTTCTTCTTCCCATATCACCATAAGTAACCGCGGTATGAACAACTTGCTGGATTTTGTTGCAAATCAATTCACAGTAACCTTATGCAGCCCACAGATGTGTGTGTGTGTGTGTGTGTGGTGTGTGTGTGTGTGTGTGTGTGTGTGTGTGTGTGTGTCTTCAGACTACATGCTACCTTGCTACTCCATCTATTATTCAGCAGACACATACTCTGCTGGCCTAACAACCTGCTGAAAGCAGGAGGTAACACTCCCTCTCTCTATGTGTGTGTGTGTGTGTGTGTGTGTGTGTGTGTGTGTGTGTGTGTGTGTGTGTGTCCCTCTCTCTCGTTTCCTCCCATTTCTTCACCTCTGTGTCTCTCTGTGTCTCTCTCTCTCTCTCTCTCTCTCTCTCTATATATGTTTTGTTACTCTCTTTGTTTTGCTTTCTTCCTCTCACACATCTTCCTCAGGACTCCATCTCTCACCGGCCTCCTGTCATCCAACGTCTCTCTCTCTCTCTCTCCTCCTTCTTTTTGAGGGAGAGAGAAATCGGAAGCAATTAGAGAGCAGAAATTTTTGGCAACGGAGTTATTGGTGAGCGCAGAAAAAAGTGTGTGTGTGTGTGTGTGTGTCCTCTCTCGTTAATTTAAATGACTTCTGATGGCCACAAACAAGCCCCGCCCTGCCAAATACACACACACACACGCACACACAGTCTCTCCTCCTTTCACACTTTATCTCTTCTTTCCACTGCAGGCAGCTACACAAAGCAAACAATCACACACACACACCACACACACACACACACACACACACACACACACACACACACACACACACAGGGAGAAAGGGGAATACCCACGTCAGCAATATTTTGTTGCTCCATTGCCCGTTATGTGTACCACAACACACACACACACACACACACACACACACACACACACACACACACACTATGATTCTGCCAGCGAGTGTATTAAGTTATTACAGAGGAGAGAGAGAGAGGAGAGAGGAGAGAGAGAGAGAGAGAGACAGAGAGAGACAGAGAGACAGAGAGAGAGACGAGAGAGAGAGGAGAGAGAGAGACAGAGAGAGAGAAAGAGAGAGAGAGAGAGACAGAGAGACAGAGAGGAGAGAAGAGAGAGAGAGAGAGAAGATAGAGACAGAGAGAGAGAGAGACAGAGAGAGAGACAGAGAGAGCAGAGAGAGAGAAAGAGAGAAAGAGAGAGAGAGAGGAAGAGAGAGACAGAGAGCGAGAGAAGAGAGACAGAGAGACAGGGAGAGAGAAAGAGAGAGAGAGAGAGGAGATCGGTGTTTTTTGCACATGCTCCATTTTTCAGGCAAGATGGTAAAATGGCTGCACACACCAGGAGGAAGTGAGCAAATACAAACGATGGTTTTGCTCTTCAGGTGAACTAGCCCTTCCAGCGTTACGGCTCCGTCCCTGTAAAAACTGAAATCCCTGCTGCACAGAGCAATCTGTGTTCACGGGGATTTGGGATTAGCGTGGTCCGAGCTGAAACGTCTTTGCCCTCCGTGTCGCCCCGGGGACGGACGGGGGGGACGTCGGACATGTCCCGATTGAGTCACGGGATTGTTTCAGTGTCCTTGGGCACTTTCAACCACACATTTCGTTATACGGCTCCTGTATTAGGACTCATACTGTAAATTCATTCAGAGCATATCCATGTTTGAGGGATCGCAACGTGGCGACGGCTGAGCAGCTAACGGTGCTAACAGCGCAAACAACGACAACAGAGCTAACGGTGCTAACAGCGCAAACAACGACAACAGAGCTAACGGTGCTAACAGCGCAAACAACGACAACAGAGCTAACGGTTCTAACAGCGCAAACAACGACCACAGAGCTAACGGTGCTAACAGCGCAAACAACGACACAGAGCTAACGGTGCTAACAGCGCAAACAACGACCACAGAGCTAACGGTGCTAACAGCGCAAACAACGACAACAGAGCTAACGGTGCTACAGCGCAAACAACGACAACAGAGCTAACGGTGCTAACAGCGGCAAACAACGACAACAGAGCTAACTCTTTTGAAACTAGAGGTTGAGACCATAAACTCATGTTTACAATGTTTACTGAGGAATAAATCAAGAGAGAAGTAGAGTCATTTTAGACTAGACTTCTATACAACCAGAGGAGTCGCCCCCTGGTGGACACTAGAGAGAAGTAGAGGTAGCATCTTATAGGCCTTCATGCTTCGTTTATTGTCCTTCCCCTAATATCTCAAATAAGGTACATTTACTGGGGATATGATACGTGTACTGATACAGTGGTTACGTTACACACACACACACACACACACACACACACACACACAGAATAAAGATTTTTTTACAGTATCACAAAGCACAATTTGTCCTCCCAGTATTCCACTTATAACCCAACCCAGCAGGCATTGAAGGCTTGTTTGGCCACTCAGAGAAGGTGACACACACACCACACACACACACACACACACACACACCTCCACACCGATACAAATTTGGTCCTCCACCCTTACAGTGGAGAATATCTCCATATCTACCTGTTAAAAGATCCTCCTCTCACTACATCCCACAGCCTCCACACAAATACCCACACCTATTTAAATACGCCTCAGTCCAGTCATCCTCGTGAGAAATGTCCTCGTGTACCAGTGTGTGTGTGTGTGTGTGTGTGTGTGTGTGTGTGTTTCAGCTGATGAGGCATTTTGGCGTGGCGCTGAGGCTGTGCGTTAGGGAGCCGAGCCTGATGAGGGGGAGATTTTAAATCACACCAAATGAAGCTTATCAAATAAATGAAACTGTGTAGCACTCGACTCAGCAAGAGTCAGTTCCTTTATGGGAGTGACGCAAGCGCTCTCTCCCTCTCTCTCTCTCCCTCTCTCTCTCTCTCCCTCTTTCTCTCTCCATCCTCCATCACCAACATGCAGAGCTCAGGAAAATCAGGAAACAGGTACATATACGGTCAAATATCCTCCAAATTTTCAGGTCAACCGATATAATCGAAATTGCAGATTGAGTGCGAGATGAGGCGAAGCGCGGCGTGATTGTGAGTTCACACAAGTACCTGGATCCAGTCTAATTATTCTGCTGGTGCATCCGTCTACGAGACGCCGCATTCTCCGCAACACCACGCGTACGATACGGCGCTTCACGAGCCGCTGCCCCACCGCCGGGCGTGGTAGGAAGCACACCCAGACCCGTGGAGGTCACTGCGGAAATACAGGGGAGCTATCGGGACCAGAACCTGTCTTTGTACACCCATCAGTTTGTGGGCGCCTGTTTTGAAGCCTTGAGTTTTGCGCTTTTGTCCATCGCTATCTTGGCTTTTTTTGCAACCAGTGAACAGGAAGTGACCATATCTGGACTGAGGAGGAGTGACGTAGAGACGCCGTATACGTCTCTGGTAGAGACCTGTCAATCAGCGTGTAGCCCCGCCCCTAAATCATCCCCTGCTTTTTGGTCTGTTGACTCTAAATGGGAGCATAAGTTACTAAATGACATCATGCTGTATTGAAGAAGACTTGAAACTAGAGATTGAGACCATAAACTCTAAAACTAAAATCTATATTTCGGTCGGAGACGGTTAGCTCAAAGTTCACCGGTTAGATCCGCGAAAGAATCAGAGGACTTTGCTGAGAGCCCCCCCCCCCCCCCTTAAACAAACACCCATGAATATAGATCTTAGTTAAATCAACCAGCCTACTTTCCACGCAGCTGTGAAAGAGCCAATGATCGTGATCAGCCACTCAGCGATACGAGCACGCCTCCCTGAACCGACGCCGCCGTTCATTCGTTTCATCTCAGTTTGATGTTTTCACGCCGCAGCTGTGGCACAAACCACGCAGTTTAACCCTCCGGATGCCTGAACCTTCATCCTCTCTCACTGTCCGTTCTCTTTCCTCCACTGTCTATCCCTTCATCTGCTCCTCCTCCTCTTCCTCGGACCCTAAATCACTGAGTCGCTCTTCACCTTTCTCCCTCTCCGTTCTCATTCAGCCATCTTGCCTTTGCTCCATTCCCTCCTCTACCTCCACTTCCCCTCCTCCTCCTCCCATCATGCTCCACTCTTCTCCTCCATGAACCGCTATATATAGACATGTGGAAGATAAAAGGGTGCGTCTCTCCCCCTCCCTCTCTTTCCCCCTGACCCCAGCTCTTTTTGATTTGTGGAAGAAGCTTCTTTTTTTTTTTTTGCCGAATATCTGCTGTGCCACTTTTACAGGCTGGTAATGAGAACTGCTTAGATTCTCTCTCCACACACACACACACACACACACACACACACACACACCACACACACACACACACACACACACACACACACGTCCATCACTCTCCAGTCTGACTGGACTGAACCATTATATCCACCATTTTCATACTTGAATGGAAACCACAAACAAACAAACACCACGCCTACTGACACACACACACACACACACACACACACACACACACACACACACACAACACACACACACCCATAAATACACAAATTAATTATTCCAACAGAACACACACACACTAACCCAAACACACGGGAACACTTCCATGACGCAACTCGAGGAAAATTCTCATCTCTACAGCGTGACAGCTGTGCGTGCACACACACACACACACACACACACACACACAACACACACACACACACACAGACATGCGCATGCACGTATCATAGTTCATACTGTATAATAATAGTTTTTTTTATATATTTCATCTAGTCCTGGACTGGTTTTGTCGATGTCTTTAGTTTACTTTAACTCACTGTCATTACGTCATACATTAGATTACATTACTTACATATATTAGATTAGATTATATTATATTAGATTAGAGAGAATCAGAGTTTAATTATCGCCATTGGAATTGAGTCATTTCGGCAGCAAAGAAACGTAGAGTCCATTTGGTATAGAAAGTCTGTGTCTCTCTGTGGTGCTGCGTCATTAAAACACAGGTGTTCCACGTGACTCCCTGTCGTTGTCCACTGACGTTTCAAACTAGTCGAGTCATCTAGTGTGAAACAGTCACGATGGAACACAGTTTAATCTAAGAGTTAAACATCGTCCGAAACAGTTAAGGCAGCTGAAAACCCGAGGTGTGGTGAGATATTGGACGGACCAAGGCTCAGGCTGCTCCGTCACCCAGCGCCACGCTTCGGCTTCATTGATACCGTTAGTATCTTAGTTTGACTGGATGAGAAGAGAAGGAACTCTGAGGTTTCCATCCCAAACAAACAAGACGACGGCAAAAACACACCAAACCTCTGTGTTTTAAAAGCTCAAATCCATCTTTCATTTAAAAAAAGAGATCTCCAGCAGCTGCCACTTAAAGGCTCTCTCTCTCTCTCTCTCTCTCTCTCTCTCTCTCTCTCTCTCTCCTCTCGTCCCCACTCTCTCTCTCTCTCTCTCTTGTTCGTCTCTCTCTCTCTCTCTCAATCTGGACCACTCTCTGCGACCGCTCTTTTCCATCCCTACTTTTCTTCTTTCTTTCAGTCCCTTGTTCCCTTTCCTTCTCTCTCGCTCCCTCCATCATACACTCTTAACTCAGGCCGGGCCGACGGCTGCAGCATCAGCATCTCCTCACTGGGATGGAAGAAATGAGGGTGAAAAGAATTTTAAAAAAGAGGGAGAGTGAGTGAAAAAAAAGGAGAAAAAAGAGGGGAGGAACCGGAAGAGAGGTGAAGTATAGAAGAGAGGAGATGGAGGGAGGGTAACGAGGTAAGGAAAACAAAGAAGAGAAAGCAAAGAAGGAACGATGGAGGAAAAGATGGAAGGAAACAAAGGATATAAGGAAGAAGAGGGAGGAAAGAAGGAACTGAGGACATAGAGGTGCAGATTAGAATGAGGAAAAGATGGAGAGATACAGGAGGAGACAGAGAGGGAGAATGGTGATGGAAAGAGGAAGAGGAAGAGGAGAGAGAGGAGGAGACGGCGAGGAGGCGACGGAGGTGAAGACAGACAGAGAGAAGGAGGAAGAGGAGGGAGAATTGCAGTATTTTTATCATTCAGAGTGAGTGGGCTCCATAAAAGTAGGTTACTGTCAGCAGACAAGGAGAGGCTCACACACACAACACAACACCACACACACACACACACACACACACACACAACACACACACACGGCTAGATGTACCATCTCCATTTTAGTTCTGCTGAAGCAGCTGCAGTGTGTGTGTGTGTGTGTGTGGTGTGTGTGTGTGGTGTGTGTGTGTGTGTGTGTGTGTGCCTGGAGCATGCTCAGTGAGCCACCAGCTGAAACATGAAAATACCAGTGGATAGTTTAAATGGCAGCGCTGGATGTTTCAGCAGAGAAGAACAAAGATGTCTTCCCCCTCGAAGGGTTCCGGTGACGCGTCGATCACACGCAGCGGATCAGGGTCCTAAAACCCGGAAATCAGACGCTTCCATCGTCCAGAAGTCGATGGATTTTAGATGTAAACGGCTCGTATGATATCTCACCAACGTTCTCCTATTTCATACAGTCTTTTCAAAATAAAGGTTCGTCTTGACAAGAAACAAGTCAGTTGTTTGGGTACTGAAGTACGTAAGTTACGTGACAAATAAATCAACACTGACTTCTCGTTTCAGACGGAGAACGAACAGCGGTCTGTTTTTGCTCGTTCAGGATTACGTGGATAACGTACAAAATTATTTCATGGATGTTTACGAATTACGCTATATTCTTTCGGAGGTATAGCTACGAATGCTGGATGAGAACAGCCGGCTTTATTGCTTTATTCTGGTAGTTGGTCTTCTGTCAGCTCTGCAGTCAGTTACTCCTAAAACATTTGATAAAGGATTAATGACGTTGAAATAAGCATTTGTTCTCTTTTTATCTAAAAAGACTGACACCAAAAATAAAAGACGCAGAAAGATGAGATAAAGATTCAGGTGAAATGCAATTCCACGTGACGACATCGGAGACAAACTGTACTGATGCACACGCACACACACCACACACACACACACACACACACCACACACAAACCACATGGGAACATGGCGGAGTCAATGTGATCTGATGGAGTGTCGATGGGGCTGCAGTCCCAGGATCAGCATCACTCACAAACACACGCACACACACACACACACACAACACACACACACACACACAGGTCTGATGTGTGACGAGGTGGGCTAACTAACATCCCACAGCGTCCTGCTAGCTCAGCAGCCGTAAAACTGTCAAGAGAACTGATGACCGACTATTCTGTCTTCTACCGCTCACACACACACACACACACACACACACACGTTCACCTAGCCATAATCTCTAAACATCCCCCTGTCACTAGCTGAACACACGTACACCCTCCTGTACACACACAAATATGCACACACACACACACACACACACACACACACGCTCGCACATTTGGCGTGAACTCTGCGGACGATGTTGCACAATCTGAGGGAAAATGTTCCACTGGACGAAGAAATACACAATCTGTAACATCTCGAGTGAAGAGGTATTCAGAATATGTAATCTACAATAGAGTTGGGTCGATTTCTGGTCTGTTAAACCGGTTGGATTCTATGCAAAACGGCTGATTCAGCATTTGTCATTTTTGGCACAATCTGGCAATTGAAAAAGAAGCAACCTTTGCCGACGACGCATAACGATTTACTGCCGAGGCAGGAAACATGAAGGAGACGCATGCAGCACACTGTTGAGTCTGTCTACGAGAAGGTTCACGTGTGTTTAGACTAGGAACGTCATTAGAACAGATGCTTCAGTACCAAGTCGACTAGTCAGCTGCTATATTAACTAGTTGTCAGCTTGCGTATAGTTAACTAGTTGTCAGCTGCTATATTAACTAGTTGTTAGATGCTATATTAACTAGTTGTTAGCTGCTATATTACTAGTTGTTAGATGCTATATAACTAGTTGTTAGATGCTATATTAACTAGGTTGTCATCTGCTATATTAACTAGTTGTCAGCTGCTATATTAACTAGTTGTCAGCTGCTAATTAACTAGTTGTCAGCTGCTATATTAACTAGTTGTTAGATGCTATATTAACTAGTTGTTAGCTGCTATATTACTAGTTGTTAGATGCTATATTAACTAGTTGTTAGCTGCTATATTAACTAGTTGTCAGCTGCTATATTAACTAGTTGTTCAGCTGCTATATTAACTAGTTGTTAGCTGCTATATTAACTAGTTGTCAGCTGCTATATTAACTAGATTGTAGATGCTATATTAACTAGTTGTTAGCTGCTATATTAACTATGTTATTAGATGCTATATTAACTAGTTGTTAGCTGCTATACTATTTGTTAGCTGCTTTATGAACATGTTAGCTATTATTTAATCTAGCTGTTAGCTGCAACACTAACTAGTTGTCAGCTGTAACACTAACTAGTTGTCAGCTGTAACACTATAGTAGTTGGCTGCTATATTAATGCTCTGAATGTCGCATCGTGAATCTTTCAGATGTGTGTTGGACATGTTGGCGTAAAGTCCAGACT
>NW_027176976.1:260103-298022 GCF_023349555.1 Cebidichthys violaceus | reverse complement strand
AAAAGGATATGGCCATTCGGTGATCTTTTTGGCGTACTTCCTCACCAGGTTGTCTTCGCTGAAGAGGAAGAGGGAGCGGTTGACCGTTAGGCAGCTCTGCCGGACGGGTATGGGGTTGGACAGGGCCATGGTCCGGGTCTCTCTGGGCCATCGACTGCTTGTACACTCGCTGCCCTCCGGGGGGCCCCCCCTTGCCTGCTGCCGCCGCGGCCGGGCCCCCCTTGTCCGCCGGCACCCCCGCCACCACCGCCACCACCACCTCCTCCTCCTCCTCCACCATACCTGTTGGGTAGCTCGTCTCCAAAACGCGCCATTCTGCAGACACCAAACGCCAGAGGTTAGGAAGGAGCCGGGGGGGGACCTCAGAGTGACACCTCCACATGCCACCACCCCATCAGCCTCGGCTCCAAGACACACATGCAGAAGAGGAGTCAGGTTCGGCGTCTCTCTCTCTCTCTCTGGCTCCCCTTCTCCGTCTCCTGCTAATCTATCTGTGCGTCTCCTTCCCAGATCTTCAGCGCCGAGAAGATACCTCCATTTGTGTGCGTGGAAAAGGGAGGGGGTGAGGAGGAGAGAGGAGGGGGTGGGAGGGGAGGGGAGAGGAGGGAGGGAGGGAGGGAAAAGCGCACGGTGTCTCTGACCGTGTGTTTGGAATGTGAATGTGAAACAGAGCGATGTGTTTATGTAATTTCTGGCGGATGAGTTCTCTGACAGTGAGAAAAAAAAACGAATTTGGTTTTACTGTCCAGAAAATGTTCTCTCTCCGCGTGTCCTCCCCTCCGGGAAAAAGAAAGGCATCTGTTCTGATTTCTGTCTTTGTTGTTATTTTTTTTTTTGGGGGGGGGGGGGGGGGGGGGGGGGGGGGGGTTGGAAAAAAAAAACCTCTCCAAGAATGAGCCGGTTATTTACATTTCAATAATCAAACCTTAATCGATCACGTTTGATACGCGCGACGAGGACGCGCGAGCGTTTCAATAGATATTGCAAATCATCTCCGCTAAGCGGGCTGTACCCCTGGCTGCAGACTGCGTCTTTTCCCCCTCTCAACAGTGCATCTTGACAGGATCTGCAGTTGTCTTTTTTTTTTTTTTTTTCTTCGTCCTCCTCCTCCTCCTCCTCCCCAGGTCCCCTTTTTTCTCTCTCCTGCGAGATAAAAATAGAAATAGATAAGAGTAAAATCTTTAATAATTTCATTTATTCTTGTGCCATATATCCCGCAATGTTTAGTGTGTGTTGTGGCACGGCAAATCCCCCCCCCCACCCACCCCCAATCCACCCCACCCACCACCCCCCCCCCCCCCCCCCCCCCCGCCGCCGCTCACTGCCACGCCGCCTCGGGTTACACGCAAACGCCAACCGAGGGGGGCTTCCCCAAAATCCGAGCCTGGTGACATTTGTTGATATTTGGTGATGGACGGTGCGGCATCCCCCCCTCCTCCTCTCCTCCTCCTCCTCCTCCTCCCCCTCCTCCTCTTCCCCCCCCCCCTCCTCCTCCTCCTCCTCCTCACCAAGGCGTCGGTCACTGATTTTGGGCGTGATTGCGCGCACTTGGAGACGAAAATACACCGGTGCTCAATCTACCAATTTATATCTTGCCCCACTTCCCCGCGAGGGATTGAACCAAAAAAAACAAAACAAAAAAAAAATGAGTTGAAATGAAATTAAAAGAAAAGATGAATGTCCACAACGATCATCTATAATCCAAGGTTGGGGAGAACCAGAATCCCGGACGTGTAGGATCCGGAGAGGAGCAGAAACAGACCGCTGAGGCAGGCAGCAGCAGCACCATCACCATCATCACTTCTTGTTCCGAAAACACGACGGCGGTGTGTTTGTAGCAGCGGCTCGCGTCTTCTCCGCCACCGGGCAGAAACCGTGCACCATGGCAGCCCAGCAGCATCGCCCCCCGAGGCTCCCCGATACCAGAGAGAGGCGGGCCAGCCCCGCAGAGCTACAGCAAGTCCAGCGTCTCGTCTCTCTCCCTCTCCCTCTCTCTCTCTCTCCCCCTCTCTCTCTCTCTCCCTCTTCCTCCCTCTGTGTGTTCTTTTTCTCTTCTTCTTTCCTCCCACGACCCCCCAGGGGGACTGTCGGTCCGGAGGAGGCTGTGTGTGTATATTCCCGTGGAGACCAGCCTCGGAAGCGAAGAAACCCGACAAGCGGAGAGCTTCCTCCGGCTCTCACCGCGTTCAGTCAGCCGTCGGGGTTGAGCCGCGCACTGAGCATCTGATCGGTCTGACGGGAACCGAGCGCCGCGCGCAGATTCTGTGGCCCAAGCCTTGCAGCGCACGACGCACGGCGCACAATCCCCCCACCCCCCCCCCCCCCACACACACACTCCAACCCACTCCCCATATAGCGCACGACGGAGATGCATGGGCGTTAGTTGGGTTACGGCGGGTCTCCTTTGCCAGATCCATAATCATGCACTCTTATGATTGTTAGAATAAGAATAAACAAACATGTGAAGCAGAGGGCTTTGCGATGAGGGGGTGAAGGTGTCATGGAGAGGTTCCTCACAGCACAATGAGAGCCTGACTGTATACAGTATTTGTTTTGTATCTATAAGTTCCCTCTCCCCTTCTATTCCATCTCCTATCTGACAGTATAGACGTTATGTAATATTGTACCAAGCCAAGGATGGGATTCCAAAGAAAAACTGTGATTTTGAGATTATTTTTGGACTTCCAAAAAGGTTTTATGAGCAAATGCTGGTTTGTTTGTTTTGCCCCCAATGTATGAAGAAACAATAAAGTAAGTTGGACCAACATGTCATCTCCAGGAGGAGAGTTGAGCGAGTTTGTGAGTGGGTTGTTTTGTTTGATTTTACTGTTATTTTGAGGACGATTTGAAAGAGATTTTTTTTTTGTTTTTCATCTCCCTCCATTCCTCCCTCTCTCTTTTTTCTTTTTTTCTCTCCTCCATGCCGTCTGTCAGTCTGGCTCCGGCATCTGAGTCGTCTTTGATGCGGGTTGAGCAAGCTGTTTGCCTGGGCTAAACCGACCGAGCTGTCGCCTCTCCAGAACAGAACGGGGAAATGAAGGTGGTGGAGGAGAGATGGAGGGGGGGGGGGGGGGGGGGTGGGGGGGGGGGTTAAATCAATAAAAACACATTGGCCAGAGAACCCCTTTCAAACAGACCCTATGAGATATTTTACATAATGGAAACAGGAACAACAATAAAGTTAAAAAGACACCGAAAAGCACCGACTCTGGTGGCTTCAGAACATCGTCGCTGTCCTTGGTGCTGAAACGGCTACTGGCGTGTTTCCAGGGCCTCTTGGTGCTGAAACAAGAGCACAAAGCTCCGAACACCACCTGCACGCCTTTGGATGGAGGGATGGATGGATGGAGGGTGGGTTTAGTTACTGTACCTCCATCTGTTTAAATGCTGAGAAGCGTTTTGCGAGTTCCGCTCGCTGTTTGTCTCCTCAACGGCTACTTTGGCAGGTAACCTACCCATCATTCTGAGATCTGAGTCTGTTCTAAAATCAGTTGGTGAAGTACTCAAAGTGGGCCATATGGTGGCTGTTGGGATGGATCCGACGGGCAAACTGTGGCAGACTATGTGGAAGTC
The DNA here is from genome assembly GCF_023349555.1 of Cebidichthys violaceus. Classification (NCBI taxonomy): domain Eukaryota; kingdom Metazoa; phylum Chordata; class Actinopteri; order Perciformes; family Stichaeidae; genus Cebidichthys; species Cebidichthys violaceus. Next base: position 294,449 of record NW_027176976.1, on the reverse strand, counting down.
AAACGGAGTCTCGCAAAAACTTCACGAGACAATCAGAGACGTTATGGTCACGCTAAAAACTAAATGAAAACTCCAAAATGAGCACAAAGAAACGGGAGGCTCAACCTACAGATAACTTGAAGAACGCTGTCCTTTGTGTGGCATTGGACAGAACATTCCTGTGTCTTTGTCACAACCGTTCATGAAGGAAAGTAGCCATCAAGCAATGGGTCAAAACTTATTTGAATGGTGTTTTATGATATCCCCAAAAAAAAGCGTTTTCCTAGAAACTTTATTTCACAATTCATGGTGTTATCAGTACTGGAAACAATGTCACAAAATAGATCTTGGCCATGAATAAAGTGGTTCAACACTGTCAAATCCATTACTTGGACCATTTGTGATACATATTCTGAAGATGGGAGATGAGTTGCATTTAAGTTATGAGTAATTCATCTGTTATGAAGCTCCTCCGTCACCCTGAGGTCCCACAGCTATTATTTACAAGATGCCCTTTCAACGTCACAACGCGTGTGCACCGTCATCTGATTCCCGTAGACTAGTGGCCACCGACAGGCACGTACAAGCCCGCTCCCTCCAACAGGGGGGGGGGGGGGGGGGGGGAGAGAAAGAAAGAAAGAAAGAAAGAAAGAAAGAAAGAAAGAAGAAAGAGAGAGAGAGAGCGAGAGAAAGAAAGAAAGAAAGAAAGAAAGAAAGAGAGAGAGAGAGCGAGAGAAAGAAAGAAAGAAAGAAAGAGAGAGAGAGAAAGAGAAAGAGAGAGAAAGAAAGAAAGAAAGAAAGAAAGAAAGAAAGAGAGAGAGAGGAGAGAAAGAGAGAGAGAGAAAGAGAGAGAGCAAGAGAGAGCGAGAGAGAGAGAGAGAGGAGAGAGAGAGAGAGAGAGAGAGAGATTTTGCGGGACACCACGCGGTTGTCGGGCGCCAGAGACGACCAGTTTTTATCGCTGCTGCATGCCCATGCAGCCTTTCCCCGTCTCTTTCCCTGCGAATGTGTGTGTGTGTGTGTGTGTGTGTGTGTGTAGGTGTGTTGTGTGTGTGTGTGTGTGTGTGTGTGTGTGTGTGTGTGTGTGTGTGTGTGTGTGTGTGTGTGTGTGTGTGTGTGTGTGTTGCTGCTGCTGCTGCTGCAGCAGCAGCTGAGGGAGTCGTGCTGAGGCCCTGATGCGCAGCATTGTCATTCAGGGAGCGTTCACACAGGCAACCCCCGCAGGAAGCCCTGACACCTCCCCCCCCACCACCCACCCTCCCTCTCACCCTTTACTCCCCCCCCCCCCGCTCTCTGATCTCACTCAGCAGGCCAAAGCCACAGAGCTGTCTGAGAGGAGGAGCACGAGAGAGACAACACAGCAGGATTAGCGCCAATTCCCGTTCAAAGAAAGAGGAGAGCAGAGAGCAGACGTCGTTGATTCACTTCAGTCCGGCAACGTCGACAGTTTCATTCCAAAAATGTGATTTACTTTTGAGTAGAAACGGTGGCAACTTCTCCACGCAAAGTACTTCAGAAAATAAGTGTTTTATAGACGATAAGAAACTTAAAGTGGCAAATAAACAGGATTCTCATTGTATTGAACTGAACTTGAAGAAGAAGAAGAAGAAGAAGTTCAGTCTGGGATCTCCTTCTAACCGATGGAGAGATGTCTTCAGGTGCACAGAAAAGACCTCCTCCATCTTTTCTAAGTGAAGCTGAGTGCCAGGCTGCGAGCGCCAACAGCCTCCGTCTCTTCATTGACTGCTGCAGCTGCAGTTTGTCAGACGGCAGTTTTAGTTTTCACTCTCTAATGGCTGCGACTCGCGGTACGATGAGTGAAGTACACACAAAATAACAGTACAAACACACGAGCCAAGGTATCAATACTGCAGACTGGGCTGCTGATTCTCAGTGGGATCTAGATTACTACTATACTTTCATATCATCAAAGTATTTCTTTCATTTGCTCGTATAAAAATATTGCTGATGGAGCTTTTAAAAGAGTGCAGAAAAAGTCCACCATGCTGTAAAGGGAAACTGCAAAGATCAGTTAAACTCTGGGAGAAAACAACCCCTGATTATGTCACGATGATGTCATCAGGGTCATCACAGTTTGGGGGGGGGGGGGGGGGGGGTCATGCAAAGGTTCTGTGTTTTCTTTGGATTTATTTATCCAAATACAGGCAAAAAAAAGAGCGAAGAAGTCGTGGCCATCGCCGTCTCTCTGTAAAAAAAACAGAACATAAGCACACCCAGATGCATGCTGGTCCTCTACCTGCCTGGTGTGCTTGTAAACACAACGGATTGAATTAGGTTTCACTTTCATTTACATGTTCACAGATGAATTGATAAAGTATTGTTTTTTTTACTAGCAAATATTTTATTGCACACACAGTATTAAGTGTAGTAGCTACCAACTCGAGCATCCTTCACTTCATCTGGTTCACTTCACCTTTTGTCAGTAAGTCAGTTTAGTTTTTACAGACGTTAGCCCGCTACAGCGGTCGCATCTCATCTCATCTTCAACCTCTTATCTGGGATCGGGTCTCGGGGGCAACAGCTCCAGCAGGGGACCCCAAACTTCCCTTTCCCGGTGCCACATCGGCCAGCTCTGACTGGGGGATCCCGAGGCGCTCCCAGGACCAGTGTGGAGATATAGTCCCTCCACCTGGTCCCGGGCCTCCCTCGGTGTCTCCTCCCGTTCGGTCGTGCCCGGAACACCTCCCTAGGGAGGCGCCCGGGTGGCATCCTCACCAGATGCCCGAAACCACCTCGACCGGCTCCTTTCCACGCAAAGGAGCAGCGGCTCTACTCAGAGTCCCTCACGGATGACCACCGACCTTCTCACCCTATCTCTAAGGGAGACGCCCGCCACCCTCCTGAGGAAACCCATTTCGGCCGCTTGTACCCGCGATCTAATTCTTTCGTGCGGTTATGCGTACGGTCGCAACGGTACACATAAAAATGGCCGCCGCACCGACCATCCTGCTGCAGAGATTCTAACGGGTTTTACTTCTTGGCCCTTAAACTGTGACGACACCAGCGGAGATCTCAGGAGGAGAATACTGCGGTTTGAATTTGGAAGCTTCCAGGTGTGAATGCATAATTTTAGCAACATGAGGCAGCCTAAAAAAAAACAGCCTGCATGATCAGCAAAAGCCTGCCCTGGATACAGGACGCTTTGACAAATGAAGGAACATTTCTGGAATAAAACCCAGTGAACCCAACTGTTACACACTCCGATACACCTAATGTGACCACTCTGTCGGCTACTGCTGCCGTTACTACTTTCACACAAACGCTGCTACTACTTGCTAGCAACGGCAACCGAAGGCCCGAACCGAGAATGAGGAGCGTTTATGTAACGATTGGTCATGTGATGCTTCTTTGAACTCACAAGCTTCTGTCTACAGTAAGTGTGTGTGTGTGTGTGTGTGTGTGTGTGTGTGTGTGTGTGTGTGTGTGTGTGTTATGAAGACAGGCAGAGAGATATAGTGAGCTGATGTAGCGTCCAAGCTAATCAGGAGGATTGCTCTTTTTTTGGCTTGTTCTCACGCCGACTCAACCTGTATTAATTGATTGGCTGGTTAATGGGAGTGGAGAGGAGGAACGCAGGAGGGAGGAAGAGGAGGAGGAGTGTGCTGGTCTCAGCTAATGGGCCCGGGCTCTGGTGTGTGGAGTAAGCATTCCATTCAAAGCATCAGCACTATAGGACGGACAGAAAGAAAGAGAGAGCGGCAGAAAAGAGAAGGAAGACGGAGATCAGAGACGGAGAAACTGTGAAAAGAAAATGAAACTCTTTCTATTTCTTTAATGAACTGCATTGTGACGCCGCAGATCACCTCGAGTACAGACAGACATCCACACGGGTCACATCTTCTGTTTTTATATATGCTGCCCAGACGGCAACCTCCGGTTCTGCAGAGTGAAGCCGATGCTTCACGTGTTAAAACTGCATTCTCTCTAGTGTCCACCAGGGGGCGACTCCTCTGGTTGTATAGAAGTCTAGTCTAAAATGACTCTACTTCTCTCTTGATTTATTCCCTCAGTAAACATTGTAAACATGAGTTTATGGTCTCCATCTCTAGTTTCTAGTGTTCAATACTTTCAGACGACGTTCCACCGTCCGACAAAGCACCAATTTTAAAAAATGCTGACTTCAAAATGAGTACAAGGGTCAACAGCAGCAGAGATCTACGGGGTCAAAGGGTATTATTACTTCCTGCTGCTTTCTGATCTCATGACATCCAGACACCAACCGGCGCTTGTGGCGGGGTTTTTTTGGCGCTGTGTCCGACGTTTTTCGTAGCTTCCTCTTGGAACGCGTGCTTCAGATCTGGCACCTGGTCTCAGAAAAGTCCCGAAAACAGCAAAAATAATAAAACACAAGCAGACGGCGTCTCTGCAGATACACACTTCTACTTCTCACCAGTGATGATTGAGAGATGTGTGAGTCTATACATTGTTTTATTGAGGAAACTACTACTCATTGTGCCTTCAAAATAAAACGTACAAATCATTGTTCTGTTCTGGTTTTTACTGAAATCAACACCAAAATATAATCTTTGGAGTGGCAGCTCGGGGAGAGACAGATAAAGATCAGAGCAGTATCAAACATTCTCGAGTAAATAGAGTTTAAAAAACCTATTCGCTCGTCTTTGGAGCGATAAACCCAGAACGCTCTCGTCGGCGCAGCACAATGTGTGGCGACCCGCCAGAGCCGGAGGGACGGCCAGCGGAAAGGCGAGTCGAGCCCATATGTCTCCGGATGTCTGATACCCGCCGAGGGGCTGCGAGAGCCGTCCAGTCGGATAAATGTTAAATTTACAGCAGAATTAACCCGCAGAGGACGGATACACACGCTTTGTGTGGTTAAGCCTTTCCACTGCGCCTTTAAAACGGCAATAGTTGGTCAAATGTGAAATATTAATTTTGCGGGAGAGCTGGACACTCAGCTAATCAAGGAAAACAACCAGAAACATCCACAAAAGAAGCTATTTAGATCCATCAGTGAGGACATTTTACAGTAAAATACAATTAATGTAATAAACCTCTTCTCCTTCCTAAGATTCCTCCTATTACTGGCGTTACTACGGTTCCATTAGATGATGTGTAAGAGGAGGAAACGTCATGATTCGTCATTTTAAAGAGGCTGCAGAGAACATGACTCTCAAGACTCTGATTAAAGAGCACAGCGGGGACGACGCTGAGACCTCCTACTCGTCCTTTAATGCATCCTTTTCTCCTTCAAAGGAGTGCACTGGAGAGGAGGAATAACGGGAGGAGAGGAGAGGGGAGGAGAGGAGAGATGACGAGAGGAGAGATGAGGGGAGGAGAGGTGAGATATGAGGAGAGGAGAGGAGAGATGAGATGAGGGGAGGAGAGGAGAGGAGAGGAGAGAGTGGAGATATGAGATGAGATGAGGAGCGGAGAGGAGAGATGATGAAACAGGAGGAAAGGAGAGATGAGGAGAGGAGATGAGAGGAGAGGAAAGAAGAGGAGAGGAAAGGAGAGGTGAGGAGAGGAAAGAAGAGGAGAGGAGAGGAAATGAGAGGTGAGGAGAGGAGAGGAACGATGAAGAGAGATGAGAGAGGAAAGAAGAGGAGAGGAAAGGAGAAGTGAGGAGAGGAAAGAAGAGGAGAGGAAAGGAGAGGTGAGGAGAGGAGAGGAAAGAAGAGGAGATGAAAGGAGAGGAGGTAAGAGAATAGGAAAGGAGATCAGAGAGGAGAGGAGAGAGGAGGAGAGAAAAGGAACATCTTAGTTGAGATGCTCTCCCCTGAATCCAGCCGTCTCTCATCGTCGGCTTCTTCCATCATTTAACGAGGAGGTCACTCTGACATGAGATCAGCTGACAGAGTGACCTGAACTCTGAACACATGAAACCAAATCAAACGACTCAAAGCTCAAAGCGCTCCTCCTGCGGAAAAAAAAGGGGGGCAAGAGAGGACAGAGACAAAAAGACGAGGAGCTAAAAATGTGATGAAAAGCAGCTGAGAGGAAGGTAAAGAGGAGGCGGGTGGAGGAGGAGGAGGAGGTGGAGAGATGTATAGAGGAGGCAGGAAATAAGGTCAGATAGGAAGTGAGAGAAGAGAGATAGCGGAATGACAAAAAGGAGACGAGGAGCGGAGCGAGCGAGCGATTGAAAGGCCGAGATAAGGAGGTGGAGGAAGGTGAAAAAGAGGAAAACGGGGACAGAGGGAGATAGTGAGGGGTGAGGAGGAGGAGGAGGAGGAGGAGGAGAGAGGTCATCATTGTTCATCATTTAAGGTCTAGGAATGTCTAAAGCTAGAGAACTCCATCTAATTAGAATTGAACTCCTAAAACATCGTAGCACTAATGAACAGTTAAAACAGAGTGTGTGTGTGTGTGTGTGTGTGTGTGTGTGTGTGTGTGTGTGTGTGTGTACTGTAAGTAGACCAGCACACAGAGGTTTACCAGGCAGTGATAAAGTGGCTGAATAAATCTACATCTCTCCTTCATCCTTCTATTCTCACATCTCTCCTCTTCCCTTTCTTTTTTTCCTCCCTCCTTCCTTCCCTCCCTCCTTTCTCCATCACTCCCCCGCTCTCTTCCCTTCCTCTCCCTCACATTCACTCTCCTTCTCGGCTCCTCCCTCCTTCCATTTCCTCTTGCTTTCTCATTCTCTTGCCTCCTCATCTCTCCCCTCTTCCCTCTCTCTCTCTCTCTCTCTCTCACCCCTTCCACCTTTCTTCTTCACTTCCTGTATCGTTTGCTCTGCTGATTCACACTTCACCTCCTGTAGTCTCACATCCTCCCTCCTCTGTTTCCCCCATATTTCTCCCTCCTGTTTCCTTCCCGTTTTATGTCTCTTCTCCCAAAGGCTGCCTTTATTTTTAGTCTCATGCTCACCCAACCGTCCATGTCGCTGTGTCCTCATTGCTCTTTTACTTCACTTTCTCTGGAGTTGGAATGAAACTAAATATAGTTTAGTTCATATACAGTGTATAAAGGGAATCATATCAATCTTATTCTACAATCTAAATGTGGGAAACGTTGTGCTGCAGCCAGAGTTCACTTAAAGAAAGAAGACAGGTGGAGTTTTACATAAAAATCTTGCTGAGTCCAGCTTTAATGTGCTTAAAAGCCATTTAAAGTTTAAACTCATTTACTAAGTCAATATATCTCAAGTATAATGAGAGTGAGTGTGTGTCTGTGAGTGTGTGTCTGTGAGTGTGTGTCTGTGTGTGTGTGTGTGTGTGTGTGTGTGTGTGTGTGTGTGTGTGTGTGTGTGTGTGTGTGAGCTGTAAACGTCCCCAGTGTAACGGTTTCATTGAGAAAAAAGCTGAGGCATGAAGGGTGAGGCGGTGCCCTCGCTAAATGGGAGTGGCTGGCAGCCGGCCAATCACAAAGAGAGTGACCCTGAGTGACAGCTGGAGAGAGGGAGGGGGAGAGGGAGAGAGAGAAAGAGAGAGAGAGAGAGAGAGAGAGAGAGAGAGAGAGAGAGAGAGAGAGAGGGAGAGAGGGAGAGAGAGAGAGAGCTCTTAAGAAAAACAGAATGTCATCTACCACAAATGATGCAGTCACCCTTGAACCAATCAGGAAGGAGCACTTCTTTGTTAACTTGTTTATTTTCCCGAGTTTACTCTATAGTCATCTGAACGGGGTCCACAGGACACAGGACACAGGACCAGGGGCCCAAAGTGTCAGGGGGGGCCCAGTGGCCTTCATCTATACACAAGAGAAGGGACTCACAATGACCAAAAAGAAAGAGAAAATGATGACAAAGAGACACAAAAAGACCAAAACAACCACAAAGAGACACAACAGGACTATAAGGGACAAAAACAACTGGAAAGAGACTCAAAGGGACTACAAAGAGACACATAACAACTACAAAGAGACACATAACCACAAAGAGACTCATAACAACTACAAAGAGACTCAGCATGACTACAAAGAAACATAACAACCACAAAGAGACTCAGCATGACTACAAAGAGACAGAAAAAGACCAAAACAATCACAAAGAGACACAACAGGAATATAAGGGACAAAAAACAACTGGAAAGAGACTCAAAGGGACCACAAAGAGACACATAACAACCACAAAGAGACTCATAACAACTACAAAGAGACACATTACAACTACAAAGAGACACATAACAACCACAAAGAGACGCATAACAACCACAAAGAGACTCATAACAACTACAAAGAGACACATAACAACTACAAAGAGACACATAACAACCACAAAGAGACTCATAACAACTACAAAGAGACACATAACAACTACAAAGAGACACATAACCACAAAGACTCAGCATGACTACAAAGAGACACAACAACAACCACAAAGAGACACAGCATGACTACAAAGAGACACATAATAACCACAAAGACACAAAACAACAAAGAGAGTTAAAGCGACAACAAAAGAGGCAAAACTACAGACAAAAACAACATCAAAGAGACAAAAAACAACTACAAACAGAGGATAAACGGCTTAAGTACGTGTGTCTTGACCCTATGTAGGAGAGGTTGTGAGGCCCATTATCTCATAATCTGCCCAAGGGGGCAAAAAACTAATTTCTGACACAATGTGATTCATCTTATCCCTCGAAGGGATTAACTACCTTCATGAAAAGTGACCTCTCGTGGCCACGCCAGTAATGCCTCTTCTCTCTGAGAGGTGGAGGCAGAGTTAGTGTGACGTAGCGCTGTAAACACTCTTAGGGGGAGGTTTGGGGTGGATAGTAACCAGCCGAATAACCCTCCACACACCCCCACCCCACCCTCCGCCCCTGACATGCGACCATCCTCTCCACGATAACACTACTTAAGAAGTCAGACAGCGACTGGCGGCACCATGTATAGTTCTGAACTCTGCGGCTCACGCTACCGCAGTTCCACAGACGTGACGGAGAACCACGGTGGCCTTCAGGGAACCACGAACACACAGAAGTCTCTCTCTAGATCCGGTGTTTGGTTTGTCCGTTCTGGGCTACTGTAGAAACATGGCGGTGCAACATGGCGGACTACGTGAAAGAAAAATCTGTCGATGTGAAGGGCTCAACGAAAACACTCGTCTTTGTTTGTCTCAGTCAAACATATACGTACTGTTTTGAAAGATATAAAAAAAAAAGGCTTCCAAATCTCCACCGCTGACATCGTCGCCATGCAGCCCGATTACCCCCCCACCCCCAAAACCCACCGCCATCCAACAGAGAATGGGCTGTGTCATTACAGGAAGATCGCTGTGACTAAGACTATTAGCTAATTGATAGGCTGACTGTGTTTGGCTACTGCCGCGGCCGGCTGACACAACAAAAAAACACACGGCCAGCTCCTCTGCAACAATCACTCCGACTCCGAGGAGACGTCCACAAAACACTTCGGGGAAGTTTCCCTTTTCGTCTCACGCAGAATAAAAAGAATATCGTTTCCTAACGTCGATGTGTTGCACTTTCATTTTTGAACAAACAAACTCCTGCACTGCAAAATCGCTGAAAACGCAAAAAGCGCGTCCTCTCAAGGACGGTTTGAGTCTATGAGTGGAGGAAGTTTGTTTCATGTTCTCGTACTTCACATTTCACATGAGGCACAAAGAGGAATGCGATGAATGGTGAGGGACGGGTTAAGTGTTTTAATACAATATGACAGTGTGCATTAATGCATGAAGTACATGTATTTCCCTATGCGGGGGGGGGGGTTTGGAGGGGGGGGGTGTTTGTTAAAACTGCTGCCTTGTGCACAGTTCACTCCTCAGAGAGAACAAACGCGTTCCCGGCAGATTTCTCCTCATTAAAATAAAGGACGAATCAATGATTTCTAAAAAAAAAAAAAAAAAAAGAAACTTCTATTTATCCAGGAGAGTGAAGCAGAAGAGCTTCAGTCTTTACTCTGAAACCTGCACATGACTACATGACTGAATAACATGACTACATGACTGAATAACATGACTACATGACTGAATAACATGACTACATGACTACATGACTGAATAACATGACTACATGACTGTGTGTGGGATGTTTGTGTGATCGGTTTACCTTGGACCTTGGTGAAAGCTATATATATATATATATATATATATATATATATATATATATATATATATATATATATATATATATATATATATATATATATATATATATATATATAAAAAACAACACCACGGTTTCGTCGTGGTTGACTTTGAGACATTTAAGTTGTTAAAATTGGTTCGTCCTTTAAATCAAAATGTTGGCAGCTGTCTCCTCCTGTCCAAGTGTCCTTGAGTGAGACGCTGAACGCTGATGCTTTTACACCGTCCTCGTAGAGACGAGTTAAAGGCAGCGGTCAGGTTTCACAGTACTCCTACTGCTCTACATACTTGTTCTTACAAATCTGCTACTGTCGTATTGTACTTGTATATTGCATTGTACTGTATAGTATTGTGTTGCATTGTGCTGCACACGGTAAAACAATTTTTTTTATCTAAAAATAGAATAAAATTAAATAAAAATATAAAAATATAAAAATATAAAAATATAAAAATATAAAAATATAAAAATATAAAAATAAATAAAATAAATAAAAACAAAACGAACAACCAGGGACACCAAAACAGCAAACAGAAAACTTGAGTCGTGACACGATGCTTTAAATAAGCTCCAATGTCCTACTTTCCATCCCAATACAACACAATGACCAGAGGATGCGGCGATGGTGGCGATGTTTGTGTATTTGTGTCAACGCCGGTTCATCTGGGCAGTCCTCTACTGACACCCTGTGGTCACATGCAGAACTGCAGAGACAGGTTTTTGTAAGACGATTACCTCCACTTTTTTGTAGTAAAATGTTGAGGTACTTGTACTACTTACATAATATCTCCCATTTCTGCTACTTCATACTCAGATTTCAAAGACACGTTTTGTACTTTTTCACTTCACTACATTTATCTCATAACTTTTTGAGTAATAATACAAAACAAAATCAACAGACCGATGATGATGTAACATCATAGGTCAAAACAAAACTTTATTGATCCCTGGGACGAAATTCACAAGCTGGCAACATTTGACATTTGTACACATGAATGCATCAGTATATCACAGTATATATATCACACATATACAGATAATGTGTACTTTCAGTTTACTTTGAAAACTTTTGTTCTTTTACTTCAGAACAAATCATAAATTTCCTTTTTTCTTTTAAGTTCATCTTTTTTTCTTTTGTTCACTAATTCAACAAATATTAAAGAAATGTATCTATTTTGGGGGCATGTCTTTTTATGCCACTGAAGGCAACCAAAGGCCAAGAATTGGTTTTCCAACTTCCCAAAATGGTTGCCAATATCGCAAACCTTTACCATTTGGGCCAGCAGTTGTTCTCTTTGTGTTTGTTGACTTGTAAACAAACTGCTATGAATTCTACGAGGTGTTAAAGATCTGGTTTGAAAGATTCTGGTGCATCTATTAGCAGATATGTAATACAATATTCACAACTAACTTTTCATTCGTGTATTCATCACCTGAAACTAAGACTCGTGAGCTTACAATGAGCCCTTCATATCTACACAGGGAGCAGGAGGCGGGGTCCGCCATGTTGCTACAGCAGCCCAGAACGGACAAACCAAACACCGGCTCTTAGACTGGAGCTACTTTCCAGGTTTTAAAGTTCCCTGAAGGCCCCCGTAGCTCTCCGACACGTTTACCGCAGAGTGAGCGGAGGGGAATTTGGTCGGATGCAATCTGCTAACTCGCCACTAGATGTTGCTGAATCCTACAAACTGTCCCTTTAAAATGGTATGAAAACTGCAGGCCACAGCAGTGGAGGTAATCGTCTTGGAATAATAACCAAGTTGGGATGATGGGAGGCTTTGCTGTTCTTGAACGCAGCACAATGAAGCCCACCCAGTTCAAGACATCCTCCGAACCCCATGAAACTGGTTTTCTAATCCTTAAATCAAGCCCAGTGTGTGTGTGTGTGTGTGTGTGTGTGTGTGTGTGTGTGTGTGTGTGTGTGTGTTTGTGTTTGGGGGGGGCATGGTGCCCACCTGCGTCACAGTGTGTGTCAGCATGACGCATTTGGTCCTGTATCACCGCGCTGCCACACACACACACACACACACACACACACACACAAAGAGAGGAGAGGGAGAACTCTGATTTGATGTGTTCAAGAGAATAAATCAAACACACGTCACAGATAAGGTGATCAGTTATCAACACAAGAGGGCAGCAGAGTCCCACATGAAGACTCCTCCTCCTCACACTGAAGCTTTGGTCCGCCGTGTGTGTGTGTGTGTGTGTCGGTCTGAGTGCTTGTCAGTCAAAGAACCACCAGACCTTTGATCAAACTGACTGGCCGGTGGTGTGTGTGTGTGTGTGTGTGTGTGTGTGTGTGTGTGTGTGTGTGTGTGTGTGTGTGTGTGTGTGTGTGTGTGGAGGTGGGCGGGTCGAGGTGAAATAAAAGGAGAGGAAGTGGGGTGAGTCACTGAGGTTTGGGATGAAAGGGACGAGCGGGAGATGAAGGCTTCTGTAAAGTAAGCCTCGTGCAAACAAAGCAACCTCTTGCTATTGTGCCAACGACTGTCCTCTCCGGGACGAGGGCGATGAGGACGGACGGGCCAACGAGACGCGTGACTTCAACCCGGGAGACCGGGAGATATTTAAAGAATATGAATCTGAGGAGAAACGTTCAATGTAACAAAGAGTTTGGTGGAGTCGGTGAAATCACTTTCATATAATACTCGTTTGTTTTTTTCCAGCTACGTTCTGATGGGAAACATAACTGCTGCCTGGCTCATGAACACCGACGTCATAATTAGTAAGTAATAATTATAGGGAAGCAGTAAGGGAGGATTGGAGGACCTCCATGCGGTTTGGTTAAGTTTGGAGAAACTTTTCAACGGAATAAAAAGTAAATTCTTCTCGTCCTTGTTGTCAAAAATATGGCACCAAAACCAAAAATCTCTCCCCTAACGTGTGCTATAGCGCCTGTACAAAACCATAAACAGGTGGATAGTCTAGGGAAAATTAATGCAATATGCTGTAAGTGAACATTTATGGTTCATTAATAACATTTACTCCATGAATTGATAAAAAAAAAAGACTAAATCAGGTTATTTCTACGAGATTATGATAAAGAAATGCACCTCACCGATCTAGAAATGTGTTTACGTATCCGACTGAATGAATCGAAAGCTGTGTGAGGAAGAAACAGTGATGGGTGGAGATGGAACGGAGAGGTGGAAGGTGAGCGAGAGGAGGAGGAGGAGGAGGAGGAGGAGGAGGAAGAAGAGGAGGGATATTAAAATGAATGATGTGCACTCTGGAAGCAGAGGTGCAGCTGGCAGCAGCGGAGTGGCGTCGCCCGAGCCAGCACAACAAACTGACTGATGCCGGCGCTAATACAACACAACAGAAAGACAGTCAGCGAGGGAGACGGAGAGACGGAGACGGACGGAGGAGCAAAACATGTCTCACTCTGACCGACCGCTCTGTCAGCCCTCGTCTCTGAAGCAAAATACGTTTTTTTACAGGCTTGTTCTGATTCACGTGAACGTTGTACATTTTACAACTTTTAGGCAGGCGGCAATGTCCTAAAAGCTGCATTCTCTCTAGTGTCCATCAGGGGGCGACTCCTCTGGTTGTATAGAAGTCTAGTCTAAAATGACTCTACTTCTCTCTTGATTTATTCCCTCAGTAAACATTGTAAACATGAGTTTATGGTCTCAATCTCTAGTTTACAGTCTTCTTCAATACAGCATGATGTTCATTTAGTACATTATGCTCCATTTAGAGTCAGACAGACCATAAAGCAGGGGATGATTTAGGGGCGGGGCTACACAGTGATTGACAGGTCTCTTACCAGAGACGTATACGCCGTCTCTACGTCACTCCTCCTCAGTCCAAATATGGTCACTTCCTGTTCATTGGTTGCAAAACAACAACATGGCGACGACTGTAATCCCCGAACTGGAGGCTGTGATGTCACAAGCCAGTAGGTGACATCACAATGACTACGTCTACTTCCTGTATACAGTCTACGGACTTATTTTTGCAACCGGAGGAGTCGCCCCCTGGTGGTCAGTAGAGAGAATGAAAGCTTTAAGAACCGGAGGTTGCCGCCTGCTTTAAACCGGGTGAAGACCTGATTATTAGAGTGCATGTAAATGCATTGCAACTTGATTCTTTCCCCCTGTAAGCTGACTTCTTGTGTGGTCACAACCGTCTCTGAAGTCTTTTCATGACAACAGTGAAAGCAGAACAAAAGTAACAAACTGTGGACACTCCGTTAGTCTCCCAAGACCACTCGGTGCTCGATGCCTGCTGTCTCGGGACAGAATAGAATGCATGCCATGTTTATCATGCACCTGATGTGAATGAAGATGAGTCGGTGGGAGCGCGGTGGAGGTGTGGAGGTGACACATTTTGGCGAGAAGTTGTGGCTTTGGCGTGAGGGCACTGCAAATATCTGCCTCCTCCCTCTTGAGGAGAAAGGAGGAGGAGGAGGAGGAGGAGGAGGAACGTGAAAACAGAGAGAGGAGGAGAGAGACGGACTCAAATACGCTGTGGTTGTTTTTGTGGCGTTAGTACGACACAACCGTTTTTTTTCATTCTACGTCCAGTTCGCCTTTTTTCGCTCGACTTCACAAACCCAGCGTACGCTTTGAAATCCATGAATTAGAACAGATTACGAGCAATAACTACACTAATAAAAACTCATCTGGTCAAAGTAATTACACTGTATCTGTGGTCATTTTTAGTTGCTGCATGATGAGACGTGTCCAGTAAATGTAAGGGCTTAGAGAAGAAGTTTATCTTGCGTCCTATTTGATGTGCCATGCATCCATTTAGGGTGATTGTATATTAATGCATATTTTCCTTGCGTAGCAACCGGCTTTATTATATCACCAACGTATCCTCATCAGGCAGCAACGCTCCGGTTCTGCCGAGTGAAGACGATGCTTCATGTGCTAACGCTGCATTCTCTCTAATGTCCACCAGGGGGCGACTCCTCTGGTTGTGTAGAAGTCTATGAGAAAATGACCTCAGTGGAGGGAATGCACGTTTTAAGACGCTCCCGCATCGGCTTCACTCTGTGGAACAGGAGGCTGCCGCCTGCTTTGTGAAGTCCGTCTTCTTTCCAGGTCACATGGTGGAGAGGAGGTCATGTGACTCAGACTCCAGCTCCTGGGTTCATTTTCTTGGTGTATAAATTGGTCACGTGGGTCGTCTGGATTGTAGTTTTATCAGCTGATCTTCCATCTTCCTCCCTGTTAAACGGTTTAGTGATGGGAGTTCAAACAGGACAGAGGATGTTGAATGCTGTTCAGACTGTAAAGCCCCATAATTCATGATTTGTCATATTTGGGCGATGATACAACTAAAATTGACATTTCCACTTGACGCACACAGTACTGATGTTATTGCTTTTCATTTTGTTTGATAATGTCGTCGCTGGGAACTTTTTAATGACATCCAAAAATGAAGACCGTTGTATGATTGATTCCTCAAATTAACAAAAGAGTAAATTACACCAGCGGTTATAATTATTTCTCCTTGCTGGAGGCTTTTACATTTTTAAATCTCCGTGTTTTAATGAGTTCTTTCTCACGTCCAGTGACGTCACATGATCCAAAAAAACAGAGAGGCCCTTTCACTTCACGTCAAAACAGGGAAATGGCAGATTGATACGGCAAGTTTATGTAAAAAAAATGAACGACGCAGTGCTTCTACCGAGACAAAAACACCACCTCGAGCTCCGGCAGGCGCGCTCTTCACTCCGACCCTGACTTCTGCCTATTTTAGCCTCACGTTTTACAAACCACAGGCCTTCTCGGCTTACTGTGACCTTTCAGCAATGTCACAGCCTGAAAAAGCACATTTTACAGTAACCGAGCGCCGGTGGCAGCGAAGGGGTTAAAGAAACACGAGAATGAGGAGGACGGTGTCTGGTTTGACATTCAAGGCTTCAGAAACATAAAACAGGGTTCTAGACGTGGCCGCTGAAGTTGTGCCCCATTCATAACTAATTCAATGCAATCAAAGGTTCTTTGACGCTGCTGCTATGAGAGCGCTCCTCCTCCCGCCGGAGCTTCCAGCTGCAGGTCCGAGGCTGCAGGGAAGCCGGATCTGGGTCCGTCCACGGTGGACCTGTCTCTGCTGGAGGATCTGGGTCTGTCCACGGTGGACCTGTCTCTGCTGGAGGATCTGGGTCCGTCCACGTTGGACCGGTCTCTGCTGGAGGATCTGGGTCTGTCCACGGTGGGCCGGTCTCTGCTGGAGGATCTGGGTCTGTCCACGGTGGACCGGTCTCTGCTGGAGGATCTGGGTCCGTCCACGGTGGGCCGGTCTCTGCTGGAGGATCTGGGTCTGTCCACGGTGGACCTGTCTCTGCTGGAGGATCTGGGTCCGTCCACGGTGGGCCGGTCTCTGCTGGAGGATCTGGGTCTGTCCACGGTGGACCGGTCTCCGGTGGAGGCCACGCTGGAGTCTGAGCTGAAGGAGTTTTATCTTATTTTCGTGGAATCCGACCCGGTGGCACCGATGGCTAATCTAAACACAGAACCTTAAGAGTCTCTCCAGTCCATCACCCTGACTCGTCTACAGGGAACAGTGCAGAACAACATGCATTGTGAACAGAGCACTGGGCTGCTTTTTATTACCGTTCCTACACTGTTCTCCACTGACGTGTCGCGTTAATTATTACCCCGGCCTTAGCGGAGGTCTACCCTCTTGTAGTATATATATTAATAGTAATACTTTGATCAGCTTTATTTGTCTGTTGTTACACTTTTTCACCTCCTCTTACTTGATTTGTATCTTCTTCTTTTTTGTTGGCAACAAAGAGAATCTCTGTGTTCTGCCAATAATGGACTCAGTGAACTGATCTGGTGCCAGAGACGGCGAGACAGCGGAGACGGGTGAAGCAGCAGAAGCAGTAAACATGCTCTCAATCACCGTTGGGGGGGGGGGGGGGGGGTAGAGGCAGCGACTGGTCCTGCAGCAGTAAATGGTGTGATCAACTAGTCGGCATGGACTACTTTAGAGTCTGGGGGGGGGGGGGGGGCAGAGAGGCAGACAGACACGAGGGACCAGAGGCTAATAAAATCCTTCTAACCCTTCGGCGATCTTTCCATCCATGGATCTGCTGCATGACGGGGTAAGTGGGGTTTTAACCTGTCACATCTAATAAAAATCAGTTACCCCCCCCCCACCCTCGGGCTTCGCTGACACACCTGGTCTGATCTACAACTGGGTCAGCGGCTGTCCACCTGCCCGTCTTCCTGCTTGTTTGTTCGTCAAAAAAAGTCTTTCAGTCACAACCCGCTGCCTCCGTTTCAAGGCTCACGACTCAAGGACTTGTTATGGGGGTAAAAAAAAAAGGCAAGTTTTGGCATGAGAGTCAGCTCCGGTAATGTCCGACTACTTTCTCTCCCTCTGTTTCAAGGTGTGTTTAGTCAATCAAATCTGCTGCTGTGGAGTTCGATTGCGAGAGAAACCTGTCGACTGTCCACTCTGAATATCAAAAATGGCCGCTATTAACAAAAAGGGACAAGTTCTCTTTTCTGTGGCGCCCGTATCATGAAAACCACACACACACACACCTTGTGACGTATTAAGTTGCATCATATATATGAAATATCACGATATTTTCGACCAAATAATATCAGTATTGCAACGATTTTGTCGGGGGTTTTTTTACACTGAGATTTCTGATCGATAACCATCAGTAATGTGGATATAATGACGAAGTAAAGGCAAATAATAGAAGAGCTACAAGAGTCTGGTGAGTTTAGAATAAGTGATTATGAGAAATACTGCTCGTGTTGTTAAAGAAAACATTCCATAAGCTTTCAGAGACGTACAATCAATGAAGACACAAAGCTATTGATTTCCTCGGTTGTTTGAATCACGTTCGGACTAAAAGCTCCGACACTATTTGGACACAAACGCATCGATCTCGCAGTGAATCTCGCAGCTTCCTGATTCTTGGGGCCAGGTTGCCGTGCGGTGCGTCTGCAGACGTTCAGCGCCGCTCTCCGTCCGTGGATTCAAAACAGAGCTGAAGGACTGTCGAGCGAAATCACTGAAAGCGTCGCTTTTGTCCAATCTGCTCATCTCTGCTGCGCGACTCAAAAAGGAAGCGGCGGAACCGATCACCTGCAACGTCAATCGTGAGATTTTCATAAAACCTACAATGAGTCCTCGTATCCTCCACTTGAGGACGCTTTCCTGAAGAAATGACAAAGTCTGATTGATGAAGCAGCCTAGCGTGGCTTTCTAGTGTAACCCTCTGTAAGTTAAACTATTTGTTTCCCATGAGGACTTTGTCTACACACCCTGTCTTTGATGAGTAAAGCTCAGAGGAACCGGGACCTTGTTAGTACCGCTAGATCCCAGATATGATTGCCCCATGTAGTGCTCTTCCCCCGTCTCTAGGTAACCTGTACGGAGCCCTGTGTTTGGTAGGCAACGGGGAAGCACAGAGTTTTGCCCATATGAGATACGGGTTGTGCAGGATGATGAAGGATGCCTCTATGGGGAACAGGAGGGGGAGGAGGGGGGAGGAATGTGAGAGGCAGATAGAGGATGGATTGTGTTCCCTTACTACCAGGTGGAGGAGCGCACTCCTTGACGTCCTGACACAAAAGCACGTCGGCTGATAACGTGCTGCAATTACCATCAGCGTCAGTTCAGCTCCAGATCAACATTTACCACCTTCCCCCGCCGTTTACAGCTCTGATAAATCACCATTCTTTTTTTTATATATTTGCATTGAATCGAGTGAATGCATAAAACATGAAAGGGTACACTTGAAGTAACTAACCCACTGAGAATGATCACCCAATTCTGCAGCTCCGCTAAACATTCCAGCCTCTTTAGGCCAATTGGTTTGGTTTTTTACGGCACATTTACACGTTATTCTGCTTGTCCAGAGTTCCAGAAGTAAATTCATGATTTAGAGCACATGAGTACAAATGATGCCTTAAATGACTTGGGTCTTTGATAGAAACTCAAAAAGGTACAAGCCTGTGTACATAAAAACAAGAGTCAACTATGACCCTCAAGTTAAATCTTAATATGTTGCCATGTGTGCCACTTACAGCCAGCAGAACCTGATGATAAATCCATCATTTTGTGTCAATTTGTAGATTAATTTTCCAGCAATGGTGTGAAGTTTTGCTGGTAATTACAGCAACGACGTGTTCAGAGTTTCCCCAATGGCTGACGGATGAAGGTGTAGAGACATTTTCCATATCTAACTGATTCAGAAAGAATAGTCTGAATATTCTAACCAATGGCCATGAGGTGAACCCATCCAGTTGACTCCAACACCACCAAAAATGCCCCCCCCCCCCCCCCCCCCCCCCCCCCCCCCCCTTCATAACTCTATGGTTATCTCAACTGTAACAAAAAGTGAACCGTACTCACTCCCACTGCTTCCTCCTGGCCTGCGGTGTGTTAAGCAGCTTGTGAGCCTGGTGGGCCATGATGACGTCACGGTGGTCCACCACTCCTCCCCTCCGGCGGATCAGCGGGACCGTGGGGTCGGTGCTGCTGGTAACCAGAGACAGGGAGCCCCGGCCGGAGCGAACCCCATAGCCGCCGCCTCCACCGGTAAAGGGCACGTCTCTGTACTGCTCCACCCGGACGTCGTAGACGGCGTGATAGTAGGTGGGGTTGGGGCCCACGCTGCTCCCACTGATTGGGGGAGGTTGGCAGCGTAGCGGCCGTTGGAGGCCCTGAGAGGAGGAGGAGCAGGAGGAAGTCTGGGGCCACCCCACCGAGCCGCCATGGTCCGGATAGAGGGGGGACAGCATGGAGCTGGAGGAAGAGGAGATGGAGATTAGATGAGAAAGGAGCAGCAAGGTCTCCGACAAATTGTGTTGCCGTACGACAGAACTGAACTCTACGCTATCCAGGAGGAAATACATTTTCCCCCGGATAGCGTTTGGTTTTGATGCATCATAAATGCGTTAGCGTAAGTCAGAGTTGGCATCGAGGTACCGACTCTCATCCCGACTGCTTCAGACTCGACGGCAAACCGCCCCATTGTGTGCTGATGGAGCAAACAGAACCACATCATCTGCATAGAGCTGAAAGGCATTTCTGAAGTCCCCAAACCAGACAGAGTAAACCAAGAACTCAGTATTTCATGACATCAGCAGCAGGCCATCGATACTTAAAACTAAGAACAATAATGCGGTTGACCTTGGTGAATGAAACAAACACCGGTCAACATTTACAAAATCAATGTGTTGGGTAACCTGCTGCAGCTTAGTTGCACCAAACATTTTTTAAGTTGAGTTTTTGTGACTTTTTTGGACCAAAAGTAACATCAGAGGGCAACCACAACCACCATCTTGGATGAAGAGAGGAACAGTGAGGAGGGAATGAGTTCAGAGATTATATTTGTGAATGGAAAATATAAGAAAGGATGGATGGATGGAAGGAAGGAGAGGATGTGGAACGAGAGAGGCTCTGGGAAATAGAGTCAAGGATTTAGAGTAAAAATGTTGAAGAGGAAAGTTGTGAATAAATGACTTCGGGGGGAGAACAAAAGCGTAACAAGAGAGGAGATAATGGAAACACACTTCCTTCAATCCAATGCTCACTCATCATAAAAATAATAATACCATCCACAACAAAATCCACTGATAATACGTATTCAGTAAGAGGACAAGCTGCTTCCAAAGATACTCTCTTTATGAACACCAAAAACTTTGAAAGTTGGCATTAGCAATGGAATGAAAAACAACAACCCAGATATCATCGCTTAAATAAGCCACTAAAAACACCTACGACAAAGCTTCAGCAGCGTCACAACCACAGCAGTGTTTGAAGAAAAGAATATCTTCAGAAAAAGCTTGTCCAGAAACACCATTTTAGATCATTTACTGAATCTGTATGCAGACTGGCCAATCGTAGCGTAGCGTAGCGTAGCGTAGCGTCGACCAGGGTCCGACCACTGTCCGCCTCAGCTACATATACTCGTGTAGTTCGTTTCATCATCAGGCTGGTTTTGTGTACTTGGAGCTTGTCCTGGTTAAACAATGTGTACTGGTTGGAAGGAGCTTCTAAAATGTTACATTTCTACGTAAAAACATGTGTAGCTAACATTAACGTTAGCACATGATTGGCTATCGTTAGCACTTCTATGCTACGCTAACTAATGAAGGTATACTGAATGGATGCACATGCTGCTTTTGCTTTTAGATGATTGTAACAGTGAATAAAGAGGAACATGGTTGTTCCTTAATTTCATTGTCTTCTGTCTGGATCTCCAGGTTCACTTCAGCTTCTGTCTTTTATCTTTTTAACCCGTTTTCTCTGCTGAATCACTTTGACGTCCTGGAGATGTCCTTTAAAACACACACCGTAGACCTTTCTGTCTGCTTCTCTCTGAAATCACATCCAGAAATTAGATAATATTGATGCAGGGCAACGTATTTCTGACAGCTTGACGGAGTTAATCCAATTCTCCATTTTTTTTGTTAACTCCTTCTGAACTTCTTGTCCACGTCAAGCAAGTGAACAAGATCAGGACACACAATAACGTGTCTTGTGTGTCACAGTGACAACTGTTTTTTTTAACATTCTCTCTAGGAATGAATGTCTATACATTTCCAGTTACACATTTATCCTTCCATACCATTTCAGTTCCCTTACCTCACATTTCTTGTGTCGTTAGCGTTGATGACTTATGGCAGGATAAAGTCTCAGGATGTCCATTCGGTTGAAGTTTTCCTTACTAAAAATGCAGTTGTTGTTTTTTTCGGGCATCTCTGAGCTTTTACAATGTTTCTCAACTTGATATGTTAGAAATAAATATAAACTACGGGTACAGTCTAAACTAATGCTTCTTGCCCTTGGTAAGTAAGAAACTGAAATAAGAGTGAGACAAGATGAAGAATATGAATCCACATACAGAGACGGGGTGCATTAATAAAACAGACACTCAATACAAGTACAGAGGACAAACAACAATGAGAGGTATGGAGAGAAACAGAGGAAAGAGAGGAAGGGTGGACGGGAAGATAAAGGGGAGACGCTCTTAATTAAAACGCCTGCAAAGAGTAATGACGCTAAACTGGCGTTTTAATTTTTACTTCAGACTTGCAAAAAAAAAAAAAAAAGCTCCTGGTTTGTTTGTGTGTGAGTGTGTGTGTGTGTGTTCATGTTCATGTGTGTCAGTGCATTTGTGTGTGTGTGTGTGTGTGTGTGTGTGTGTGTGTGTGTGTGTGTGTGTGTGCAGGAACGTATTGTAAACAGCACTTTTCCTCACCAGTTATCTGCTGAGGGTGCATTACACATTATTTCTCCCTGACATGGTGTAAAGCGAAAACTAATTCACGGAGACAGGCGTGCACACACACAGATTTACGCTCACACACTGCAGGTACAATGATGAGACATACTGCTATGGTAAGGACTTTGTTGGGTGATTGAGTGTGTGTGTGGTGTGTGTGTGTGTGTGTGTGTGTGTGTGTGCCGCAGGGCTTGAATAACACAGGTCTGGTTGTATTAGTGGGAGCAGAAGAGAACACAAACTCAGGACCATGCACGTAACACGGAGCAAGGGCAAACTACCCTAACACCCACGACAGAGGACTCAAAGAGGTGGGAGATTATGAGGGGAGACAGGGAGGTTGATGGACAGATGAAGAGGAGGGTGAGAGGGCGAACAGATGAGCGTGAAAGAGGAAGACACTAATGGACAGAAAAAGAAAA
Organism: Cebidichthys violaceus; assembly: GCF_023349555.1. Taxonomy (NCBI): domain Eukaryota; kingdom Metazoa; phylum Chordata; class Actinopteri; order Perciformes; family Stichaeidae; genus Cebidichthys; species Cebidichthys violaceus. Next base: position 271,794 of record NW_027176976.1, on the reverse strand, counting down.
GAAAAAGTAAGAGTGAGACAGTGGGGAAAACAAAAAAACATGCACCCCCCAAAGGCTCAACGGTATGATGGAGAGAGCCCTTTGATAAAAGGTTCAGAGGCAGCAGAAGATGAGCAGGATGAGGGAGAACCAGTGGGAGAGATCAGGAGGACCTGACAGACGAGTGGACGAATGACTAATCGAGAGAGATAGACAGGCATGAAGCAAAGTCCTCTCTCTCGTTCAGTCATTGTGTTTCTCTTCAGCAGAAGAGACGGGGAGGTCCCTGCTATTGTGAGTTAGCAGGGAACTACTACAACTCTACATACTGTAGATCTACAGTACAGGGAACTACTACAACTCTACATACTACAGATCTACAGTACAGGGACCTACTACAACTCTACATACTGCAGATCTACAGTACAGGGACCTACTACAACTCTACAAACTATAGATCTACAGTACAGGGAACTACTACAACTCTACATACTACAGATCTACAGTACAGGGACCTACTACAACTCTACATACTGCAGATCTACAGTACAGTGACCTACTACAACTCTACATACTGTAGCTCTACAGTACAGGGAACTACTACAACTCTACATACTGTAGCTCTACAGTACAGGGAACTACTACAACTCTACATACTGTAGCTCTACAGTACAGGGACCTACTACAACTCAACATACTGCAGATCTACAGAACAGGAACCTACTACAACTCTACATAATGTAGATCTACAGTACAGGGACATACTATAACTCTACATACTGTAGATCTACAGTACAGGGACCTACTACAACTCTACAAACTATAGATCTACAGTACAGGGAACTACTACAACTCTACATACTGTAGATCTACAGTACAGGAAACTACTACAACTCTACATACTGTAGATCTACAGTACAGGGAACTACTACAACTCTACATACTGCAGATCTACAGTACAGGGACCTACTACAACTCTTGTAATGTTCAGAAATTTCTCAAACAGAGAGGAAGAAGGCCATAGTGGAGAAGAAGGCCACTGAGGAGAAGAAGCAGCAGCCCCCCCCCCCCCCCCCCCCCTTGCACTCTTTGTTCCATCAGCAAGCAGGGCAGGAGTCAGCAGGTCCAGGTCAAAATCAAAAGTATTTAATATTGTTAACAGAAGCCAAAACAATCACAAACCAAATTACACTACCGATAGTCAAATATTTCAAGAAATATGAGACCCCGTTCATACCATGGTACGAAGGAAGTCTGATTCTCTCAGGGGACAAACAGCTCCTTTGCCCCCCCAGAGTTACATTCCTCAACCTATCGATCAGCTCCACGATTGGCTGAAGTCCAATGGGCTCCTCCTTGGATCCTGACCCATTGTCCTGGGCAGACACCTCTGTGAACTACCCTCTTCCCCCGCAGATTTACACCTCCTGGCATTCCTCAAATCCCCATCACAGACACTCAATATACATTCAATGACCACACTCCTTGGTTTAACACTTCCCAAGTAACCACACTGTGACACATAATATCCAGCACTAGGAATGCTTTAAAACTTAAAATTCCTCACACTCTACATACTGTAGCTCTACAGTACAGGGACCTACTACAACTCTACATACTGCAGATCTACAGTACAGGGACCTACTACAACTCTACATGCTGTAGCTCTACAGTACAGGGAACTACTACAACTCTACATACTACAGATCTACAGTACAGGGAACTACTACAACTCTACAAACTATAGATCTACAGTACAGGGAACTACTACAACTCTACATACTGTAGATCTACAGAACAGGGAACTACTACAACTCTACATACTGTAGATCTACAGAACAGGGAACTACTACAACTTTACATATTGTAGATCTACAGTACAGGGACCTACTACAACTCTACATACTGTAGATCTACAGAACAGGAAACTACTACAACTTTACATATTGTAGATCTACAGTACAGGGACCTACTACAACTCTACATACTACAGATCTAGAGTACAGATAACTACTACAACTCTACATACTGCAGATCTACAGGACAGGGAACTACTACAACTCTACATACTGTAGATCTACAGTACAGGGACCTACTACAACTCTACATACTACAGATCTACAGAACAGGGAACTACTACTCCTCTACATACTGTACACTGTACACATACTGTGTTCATACTCGGTAAAAACAAAAATTAAACTGCTCAGTTAGTAATCAGGCAGACATCGCAGACAGTTAAGTGAATGAACTGATTCATGCTGCCGAGTCCCGATACGTCACCGACGTCAGAACCTTCAGTTTCCAACGTGACACCAATAAACAGCAGAGACGAACAGCCAGACTCAGCTCAATCTAATGAACACGACTCACCCTGAATTTGTAATGGTGATTTAATTCAAAACATTTTTTTTCATGGGGTGTTTGTCCTCTCTCTCTTCAATCTGGCTACACATCGGGGGGATGGTGAGACCAGCGTGATCGTAATTGTGTGTTACTGGAAGAGGAAGTAGAAAAAGTGAGCGTTGGTTTGGTGCATTTTCAAAAAGGGACAGAGAAGAGAAACAGGGAGCAATGCCTCAAAGTCACAGAAGCTGGATTTTGATTGGAAGGTCAATGAACTGAATCCCTGAACAGCGCCGGGAGAAATCTGGCAAAGGGGAAAGTGGATGAGCAGAACCTTTTCCTACCCTTGAGGAGCTACTAGGGCCGTAATTTCCTCTAAATCTACCGTGAAAAACACCTTTTCATCAATACAGTAGGCTAAGGAGTGGGAACTCAGCAGAGGAAGAGCTGACTGGCCAAGTTATTTTGCATCTGTCAGGTCAAGAGAGGATGTTTTATTTGACAGCTGCATCTAAATGCATGAATGCATCTTTACGACGTAATAGACTCGTAGCTTTTGCCTCGCGTAGCGCCCAACGTCCACACTATTCTGGAGCTTTAAAACCACAGAAACTGGGGCGTTTGTTTGAAATCTCCATAAAGCAGATTCCTGCACATTAAGGTTGCAAACATGATCATCAGAATGCTTTCCAAACAAATATGATTATAATAAATAAATATATGATAAATTGAATCAAGTGGCATGCATAAAGTAAAAAAAATCATGACATTTTTTATTTATTTTTTTAAATCCAAGAAGAAAGTCGTTTCCTATATTGTAAATTTTGCTTCTTTCCATCAGATAACGGGAACAATACAACACTGAATAGTTATCATGGTGAATTGAATTACAGTTAATTACAGTAACGCAGATTTAACATGCTGAATCAGCCACACAGCCAACACTGAGGACTGACTAGTGCCAACACTGTGTCGGTCAACTATGAACTTTAAAGATTATTAGCAGACACAGATCATTTAGGACAGGCTGGCTAGCTGGCTACATTAGCTACATGTTAGTATTTAAGAAGTGGACGACGTCATGGAGACGTCACTCATTGGTTTGTGGTCTGATGTTTTGAAGCCTCGAGTTCAGCGATTTCGCAGTCGTCAACTCGAATTACGGCCGTCGCCATCTTGTTTTTCTTCGCAACCAGTGAACAGGAAGTGACCATATCTGGACTGAGAAGGAGTGACGTAGAGACGCCATATACGTCTCTGGTAGAAACATGTCAATCACCATGTAGCCCCGCCCCTATGGCATCCCCCTCTTTCTGGTCTGTTTGACTCTAAATGGAGCATAATGTACTAAATGAACATCATGCTGTATTGAAGAAGACTGTAAACTAGAGATTGAGACCATAAACTCATGTTTACAATGTTTACTGAGGGAATAAATCAAGAGAGAAGTAGAGTCATTTTAGACTAGACTTCTATACAACCAGAGGAGTCGCCCCCTGGTGGACACTCAGAGATTGCCGCCTGGTAGGAGCTTGCTAGCCTATAGCACAAGCATAGCTGTTGACTACCTAGAATGCAAACCTTTGTTTATAATGCCTCCCCTTTGTTTGGTAAAAAGTGATGCTATTCTGTGCTTTAATGTGTTTTTGCCGTTTGATCGTACAAAGAGCAGCAGGAAAGATTAGGGCCACTGAGCTCTGAGTTTAAAGACAGAACACAAAATGACCGACCTACGAAACCAACTGTAACTGAAATAAAGAAGGGAGGATGGAAACAGAAGGGCGGCGCTGAATGCAGCAACGTCAGCTCAACTTCTTTTTGAACCAGACGCCGGTAACAACCTTGTCCTCTGCCGTCCCGTGTGATTGACTGTGTCGGCAGCTGACAGCGCTGTCAGCAGCCAAGACGCTCCGTGGGTGTGACAGGATTTAATCACTATAAACTCCGACCAGGACGCACACTTTTTAATTCTTTGATTGGGTCTGATATCATCTGGTTTGGTCGTATTTGCTGGTGCAGCCGGTGTCGGTCAGTCAAGCGGTAAAGAAATGGTCATCGTGTCTGAAAATCAGGCTAAAAGTGATTTAATATCAATCCGATGATCATTTCAAGATACAAAGATTCACAGCGATCGGTGAGTCAGCCACTCGAATAAGTCAGACGGCAGAGATAGAAGCGATCCAGCCTTCCGTTCGGCAGCCAAACACAGCTTCTGGTCTCCCGATGTTCCGACCGTCTGACCTCTTTCTGCCCCTCAACCCTCCCCAAAACGCTCTGACCCCCCCGGGTCACAGCTCTGTGACTGCCGCATCCATCAAGAAGCAGGTGAACGCAAACGAGCCGCACGGTTTCTCCCCTCTCACATCTGCTCACGAGGCTCAAAACAGCAACCGGAGGAAGAAGCCCCCCCCGCTAACACGTGACATTGATACTAGGTTATCTGAGGAACAGCAACACATACATGTATTAAATATCGTTTTGACAAAAATGTGCTTCTTTTGAGCAGGTAGTAGTCCAAGGCGACGGTCACGGCAGCCACTTTATTAGCGGTGATTATTCGAGTATTAAGTCTCGTGAGCGTTGGTTTGAACCCGTGAAGACAGAAGTAGTCTACGTTCTGTGGGACGGTCCAGTTAATTGATGGTTGATGACATTTTCGTCCTCCTCACCAAGGTGAAATGACATCACCTGCCATCGTTGCTGTAGTTTAAATCACCTCTTGCTGCTTTTAGAGAGCGACGGTTTGCAGAAAGTTATTAGCATATTTCAGCTTTAATATTCCTGTTACAGACACACAACGCCCTGACATAACCTCCTGATATGAATGAATGTCCAACAAACTCTGCTCCTCACAACGGTTCTTATCTTAGGAAAAAGTTATCCCACGTTGTCCTACGAAAGTCCACCAACACGTGTCAATTTCACACATACAGTCTTTTCAAAATAAAGTTCCATCTTCACAGGAAACAAGTGAAAAAAAATCATGAATTGGATTAAAGTAACTAGGGAAGGAAGATTATGTGACAAAAATGAATGTTTACTAAGGGAACAAATCAAGAGAGAAGTAGAGTCATTTTAGACTAGACTTCTATACAACCAGAGGAGTCGCCCCCTGGTGGACACTAGAGAGAATGCAGCTTTAAGACGCTTCAGCTTTGGTTTCGCTTTTCAGAACTGGAGGTCGCCGCCTGTTTTATCCTAAAAGACATTTGTGAGAAACTAATAACCAAATCATTTCTTCTGTTGATGTTAGTCACCTTTGACCACAAGATTTTGATCAGTTAAATCTTGAGTCCAGCTGGACTTGCTATCACAAGAATGGATCGAAGCGACCAAAACGCGAAAAATAACCGTTTTAATATGCAACAAAGTAAACCGGTCTGTTTGGTGGAATCGCACCTTTAAAGTGAGTGTAATCCAGACTTGCTTTAACCGGCTTGCTTTGCCAGGTACAGGTTTAAGGGCCTTAGGACTACTAACCAACTGCCCACACTGAACATTTGACAATGACGATGAAGCCCATCATTGTACTACCCGGCAAAGAGGTTCGCTTGAGAGGCAAACAAATCCTCCGACGTCCCCATTATAGGGCTGCATACATTAGAATCACCCCACCACCGCGCTGCCCCAAAAAAACAAAAGCGTTTTCCCAATTACCAAATGGAGATCAAGTGATTTGGCTCGGAAGGACGCAATTAAACTGTAAACGGCCTCAGCGTGTCCTAGCACAAGCTCTGGACATGAATAAAATCAGCTGGCAACATGCTGAGATCCATTATTCTGAGAGAGGTAGCCAGAATTACGGGGCAGCAGAGGAGACGGAGGTATCACCTACTGGAGCTTATAAATCTGAGGGCTACTGACGGACACAGAGACGGACAGCCAGGACGGCGGACGAGGCGGCGAGGCGCCTTTCTCTCCGTCAAAACACAAACACAGGCGTGCGACTGCTGCGCGTCAGTGCTCCGCTGAACCCCAGCCGGCGCTTAACAGCTGAAGCATTTACTTTGGGTTCACCCAAGGGTGCCGCGACACACCGACTTCACTGCCGCTTTCACCCCCCCCTCGACTGCTGCATTTAAAAAAAATAAAATAAAAGCCAGAACACAGGATGTTGTTTACTCCGCTGAGCCCGGTTACACCCGAGTCGAACGACCGCGTTTGATTTACGTCAGAGTGGGAAGGCCTAGACCTGGATCGAGAGCCAGATGTTCAGAGAGGAAAAGGCTCAACCGTGGGACGGAGCGAGATTATATTAAAATCAAACGGCGGAACAAAAATGCTAATTCTGCACTTTGGAAAAAGAAGGAAAAGCACATGCAGAGTAAAAATAGAACTAAATGCCATAGACACTGACTACGTTTACATGCACACTCATGTTCCGTTTGGATATTCTGATTTAGGCCTTAACCCGAAAGGAGCTTTTTCCGATTAAGACGTGTGTGGTATGCAGATGTTCTTCAGGCTTTAGGACCGTTCTTTGGACATGTATTCAGTTCATTAGGAATATGCGTCTCAATAGAGGCTTTTACGTCACTTTGAGAACTCACAGCCTCTTTCCTGTTTACGACCAGCTCTGTGTGTTGAACACAAATAGCCAATAGTTTGCACAGCTGGAGTAGAGATGCCCAAAAGAAAAGCCCACGTTTTAAGGCCATGTAGCTTATTAGGAATATTGTCTTAATTGGGAAAATAAGGGCAGAACAACAATATTTGGTGCATGTAAACGTAGTCACTGTTAACCTGTCTGGACCTGTGTACTGGTGGGCCGAGGACCAAGACCAGAAAGAGCCTCTCAACCGATGCATCCGAACCAGGACACACTTTTATCTCACTACTCACCTGCATTCTGGTCCACAGTCAAAACAGAGCGAGTGGGAGTTCATGCCTATTTCTACTTCCTGGTTCCACCATTTTTTAACAGAGAAGGTGAAGCAGAACGTGTCTGTTGTTCGTTATGTCCGGTGGTTTTTTCGCTGGAGCTGCAGGATACATGGAAATTAGATTTATGGTTTAGCAATTACTGGACAAATTTGTTGATTTATTTTTTTCGTCGTCATCAGTTATCTGTCTCTATGAAGATATATAGTGAACCCCCCCCCACACTGGTGGTTCAGTCCTGTCCAATTGGCTCCCAGTAAGGTATAAAAAGGTGTGGCTGTTTAACAAAATGCCTCAAAGCAGGGTGTGAGGTGTGTTTTTTATATTTGGGTACCAGCACACGGGTGTAGAGGGAAACATGGAAGCAGATTTACTCGGCACAGAATGCTGCTCTTGTGGATGAAACAGCAATTGCCCTAAAATTCTGACCACCAGAATACACTTCCAATACACAAATACCAAGATGGTGACGGCCAAAAAACAAGATGGCGACGGCTAAAAACCAAGATGGCGACGGCTAAAAACCAAGGTGGCGACGGCCAAAAACCAAGATGGCGACGGCCAAAAACCAAGATGGCGACGGCCAAAAACCAAGATGGCGACGGCCAAAAACCAAGTTGGCGACGGGCAAAAAACAAGATGGCGACGGGCAAAAAACAAGATGGCGATGGCCAAAAACCAAGATGGCAACGGCCAAAATCCAAGATGGCGACGGACAAAAACCAAGATGGCGACGGACAAAATCACCAACTCTTTAACTTCTCCACTCCAATACTACTACAACCCAAAAAAACGCGTGTGTGACTCTGATTGATCCCCGTCGTGGTTGAGACCAGCTCAGACCGTCCACGGGTTCTCTGACAAACTGCTTCAGATGTCGTCAGTAAAACAGGCACCGACACCAGGCTTTAGACGTCACCGAGTACAGACACAAGCCTCTGAGCTACGATATCAGCTTCAGCATCGTTAATCTAATGTACTGGCCAGCACGGCAGTGACCTGACCAACATCTCCACTATCGTCACTGTTTATTTTCTCTATCCTGTTTATTTGTCCCCACCGCTCGTTGACTTTCCGTCTTCTGCGTTTCGTTAGTTTAGTCTGACAGTTACACACTCTGACAGCGCCGCTGTTTTGTCTCATGCCAGTGAGGCTCTACACTCAGTCGAGTAAAGCTGACAAACAGAGGGAAGGAAAGCACCGCGATGGATTGATGGATGAAAGGACGGAGAGGAGGATAAATGGGAGTGCTGAGACAGGAGGGTCGGGAGGGAGACGACCCAGAAGAAACGGGCATGAGTGAAGGCGTGAGATTGCATTTGGTAAACACGAATACACACACACACACACACACACACACACACACACACACACACACACACACACACACACACACACACACACACACACACACACACACACACACACACACACACACACATCTGTCAGAAGGACTCTACTGCTTCCCACATGCTGGTTCTGTGGGCGTTCTGCTCCCTGTAAAGATTCGGTAACATTTAGATCTGATGATGTTACGTCGGTCTCAGGGTTCGGGCCGAAATAGTAACGGAACAGAGAGGAGAGGGAATATTTTTGGCCGAGAGGTACAGCGGTACATTGGAGAGATCCGTACCTAGAGGTTTTACATAACTCACTCTGCTGTGTTCAATAACAGCCTGGGAGAACACGTCGACGTCTATCGCGATCTTGTCTTCTTTGGAAGAAGAGTCGAGGGTGCTGAGAGGCGTTTTCTCGCTCAACAGCAGGAGGAGAGCTGCTTTGTTCTTTGTATAGAGTATCAATTTGACCTCAACTGGAGTTTCTTTCATTTTGGGCCAATACCAGCGAGTATACGAGTACTGAAGAAAGTACATTTCACTCTAAATTTCTGTCCCAAAAATACTAATGAGCTATTAATGGGCATTACATCCGATTTAAGGGTTTTCTCAGACCCTACAGGATCTGAGAAAGCTTCACCTCAACGTGTCTAAAGTAGTCAGAAGCGATGCAATAGTTCCTGCAGTCGTTCTGGTTTTAGGTTCGGTTGCACGGCTGCCAGTGTCTTGGTGCTTCTGCTGAAACTATTTCTGAGCAGACTGAAGCTCCGTCTCTAAACCAGCGTATCCTCAAACGTACTACTTACTTTAAGCTCAGTCTTTGTATTTTTTGGGGAGGGGGATTAAGTTGAGGTTAAAGCTTATCACTATTTATATATTACATATGGACACAGCCTACATGTATGGCCTTCTTTCCTTATATTTGCATTTTACATTTAAACATATAGCTGTTTGTTAACTTTAGACGTTTCAGTACGAGCTTCATTCTCCCTGATCCACTGAGCGAGGAGCCGATGAGAAGGAGCGCTAAGGTCTCAGCGAATAACCCGCTCTCCCTTTGATCAACAGTGAACAGCAAACACAGCCATTATTCTTATTACATTGAGATGAAGACGCTCCGGGGTCTTCCTGTTCTGTGCTTCACTTTGAGCTCCGTCCGTCAGTCAGACGTCATCCCGTCATGTAACATCTGAAGTGCTCTGATACCACCAGATTTGGATGGCTGATGGGGGACGTGTGATTACAGGGAAAACCTGTAAAACCTTTTAGGGACTTGGGAATTACCCTAATTAATCCTAATCAGCGGCATTTGAAAGGCTCCTCGTTGGATTTACTCCTTCATGGCCACAAATCGAATCCCATTCAAAAGTTGGCTTGTTAGCATTAAAGTAACGGCTGCAGGATGTTGGACACCAGTTGTTCTTTGTGTTGTGGACTATTTGAAAGGATGCTTGAATTTGTTAGCAGACTTATACCATTTATAAAACACACAATGCTTTATCTATATGTGAAACAAATATAAACAAGGAGCTATTCATTCTTGATTTCTGCATCCTTTACGACCAAATATTAGCAGCTTAAGTGATTTGAATCCAACACTGGGATCTTGTTGATTGGTGAAACGTGTCATTTGTGATGAGTGATTGATTTTTCTATTGATGAATGAAGCAAAGAAGAAGCAAAAACTATGTATAAAGTGTTTCAAAACCTTCTAATACATCTGTGTTGTTGCATTCAGGCCCCACTAGAGGGCGCTGTTGTACAGAAGAAGTTATCAGTTATCATTTCAGACCACAGACTGTAAACAAGAAGTGGACGTAGTCATCGTGACTTCACCCATTGGTTTGTGGACTGATGTTTTGAAGCCTCGAAGTTTGGTGTTTTTGCCGTCGCCATCTTGGAATACGGCCGTCGCCATGTTTTTTTTTCCGCAAACCGATGACTTCCCATTGACCATATTTGGAAGGCGGAGGAGTGACGTAGAGACGCCGTATACGTCTCTGGTAGAGACCTGTCAATCACCGTGTAGCCCCGCCCCTAAATCATCCCCTGCTTTCTGGTCTGTTTGACTCTAAATGGAGCATAATGTACTAAATGAACATCATGCTGTATTGAAGAAGACTGTAAACTAGAGATTGAGACCATAAACTCATGTTTACAATGTTTACTGAGGGAATAAATCAAGAGAGAAGTAGAGTCATTTTAGACTAGACTTCTATATAACCAGAGGAGTCGCCCCCTGGTGGACACTAGAGAGAATGCAGCTTTAACACATGAAGCTTTGGCTTCACCTTTCAGAACCAGAGGTCGCCGCCTGTTTTTGACACAGTTAAACGTTTAACGTGAACTTTCAGATCGTGAGTGAGGCCTGTTTTTTTAACGGTGTGAGAGTGCACATCACGTTAACGTTACAACAGTAGGGATGACTCGTTATTTAACTACAGTACGATTTAGAACTTTACCCCTGGAGCAAAAAAAAAATGGAAATAAAATGTTTGAGACCACACTTGACTGGATGACTTAATCATATATCAAGATATAAAAAAAGGTAATTCAACCACTGGAACGTCTCTCAGAAAGGCTGGTAAACACCAGAGTCGTGGCACTGAACAATGCAACCGTCAGACTGAAGACAAACAGGAGTGTTCTTGGCAGAATTATCTCGGCTATTATTCAAAACCAACTTTTTGCAAGGATGAGGTTGCTCCACTGATGACAAAATGCACCTTTTTTTTCTGTTGCCGGTCATGAGTCAGCTCTATTTGCTGTGGAGGGATACTCCAGTATCAAGGTGATACATATCTGTATGTTGGGATTGCATCATCCAATTTTCTTGTATGAATATTGTGTGGAACCAGAATTTACATAATAAAATCTCCACTGTTGCAATGCACTGTCTACGATCAATCATGAATCTGTGTATACCCCATAATACATAACAATAATGTCAATTAATTTGAATGAATAAATATGAAATCCAACTATTTTCGTGCAGTTTAAGTGTCATTGTGGCTAAATTAGAAGTTTAATTGTGCATTTAGACAAAAAAAGCGATTTGATCTAATAGTAACATGTATAATCGACTTAATAATAGAGTTAATTATCTGTTACCGGAAAAATAAGAATGAAAAACTTGCACGTGGAGTGC
>NW_027176976.1:237301-260003 GCF_023349555.1 Cebidichthys violaceus | reverse complement strand
GGCAAAAACAAGAAGTCTTCTTTCAGCCGAGAGGAAATAAAACATCAAAATACACATTCAGGTCTTTACTTTTCTTTACATTCTCGTATTTAAACACAGCAGAAAACAATTGTCTTAATGTGAGACACTGGTGCCGTTCAATCTAAGGTTATTATGATTATAAGATTATTGTATTCATTTGCTTCCAATACGTCCTCTAATGTGACACTCTTCTGTTCAGCAGCTGAGCTGCAGGTCCAGCGTCTCGGGGTCTGACTTCTCTTCTTTCATTCATGGTGGAGCTGTGGAGCAGCCGGAGACGCTAACGTCTGACCGTGTGCACGTGTTAGCGCTTCTGTTCGGCTCGCTGTCTTTGTGTCCGTATCGAGTGTGTGTGTGTGTGTGTGTGTGTGTGTGTGTGTGTGTGTGTGTGTGTGTGTGTGTGTGTGTGTGTGAGCCGACTCAGCATCTTCCCACCAACAGCATTCACATAATAACACCTTGCTCTCCTGGAAATGAAAGCCTCTAGCCATACATACACTTTCTCTCTCTCTCTCACACACAAACAACACACACACAAACACACAAACACACACACACACACACACAAACACACAAACACACAAACACACACACACAAACACACAAACACACAAACACCCATAAGGGATTGGAATATTGCAGAGGCACAATACAGTTTAACCTCACTTGAGGACAAAGAAAGCAAACCCGGTTGTTATACTGCAGAGACTCACCGGGGTTCAGCAAACACACACACACACACACACACACACACACACACGCACACACACACGTACACACACTCTCAAATGACACAGGCTGCAGTGTTGAGGCTTAGGAGCCATGCAGATCAAACACAGTAAACACACCTTAAACAGTGTCGTGTAGGTTGTAGGACAACGTCTGGAGGTTAAACTATATTTACATATTATACATATATTTATAAAAGGAAATTAAAGACCTCTTTTATTTATTGTTTTATTGATGTAATTTTCTGTTTTTTAAAATGGTATCTATTGTTGTGTATTTTTACTTTTTATATTTTTTGGGCTTTGTTGCAATTTACTATTTATTTTTACTCATTTTTTAAATAATTATTTTAAATAAATATGATTAATATTAGTTGTTTTTTTTGCTCATAAACAGCTCATTTGTTTGCGCATGTCTGTCCGTGTTTGTGCTTGTTTTTTAATTAACTGAATAGTAGTAGTAGTAGCTGAACAGTAGCCAGTGATATAAAAAGTGTAAGTATCATAAACGTTTGTTCTCCACAGAGATGATTTTCTGCAATAATCCAGAATCTCGTTGTCTTTGTGTTGAGGGAACCCGGTGGATGTCAACTTCCTGGTTGGACTACAGAAACACGTCATGTCTCACAGGTGACACGAGAGATTTTATCCCAGCGGACGAATGCGTCACAGAGCAGCAGAAAACATAATGCACTCACTCACTTATGTGAAATGATTCAACCGACACATGAGGTAATATAAGGGACAAAAACTAAATGAAGGCATTTTATAGACCAAGCTTCAAATATGTGGATTTATTGACTCCGTTCACTTTTCGTAGGATGCACGTATCGCTCCGGACCGTCGTCGGCCTATCAGACACCAAAGATATACGGCAGCAGAGACACTTTGAGACGATTGGGCTCCATTACGGCGGGCCTGTGAGGGGGTCATGTGGGGCCTTTGGAGTCTCTTTAAACTTGAAACCACCTGCCATCTTATTAAAGAAAGGAAGAATATAATTGACAGTGCTCTTCCTGATGCCTTTCACCCAACCATTTAAGCGGCTAAACGTCATTCTAGTAGAGTTTTAATGCCTTTTCATCCACAGACTAACTCAATTAGCGGAGGCCACGGAGTCCGGACTCGTTTCCCCACGGCTCATTAGAGACGCGCTCGTTTGGCGACGCCGCTGTGCCCTCTGGTGTCGGGAGGCGGTCGGTTTCGTAGTCCACTCTGCTCTCAGCGGGCGGACTCAGCAGAGCAGGATATGGAGATTAGATTTAATTAAAATCGCCTTCCAGCAACGTCACCCGCTGAACTTAAGATCTACGTTCGGCAAACCGTGACAGGTTTTAATATCCAAATTACGCAGCCCGCCGATCAATGCAGGCGATAACCGCTGACTCAAATTCAATATCCTCTGCTCTGATAGCAATCGACAGCAAATGCAACACTATGCACTGGGGCAGAAGGGATTTTGCAAATATATACATATATACACATATATAACAATGGGATGCAGGGAGTTGTTTAAAAGGACTCCCCAAAACAAACTCAGGAGACAATCCACGAGAATGTATAGCAGGTACTGTGTGTGGCAGCAGAGCCCGACGTGAGTTATGTGCCACTAAATCAGTCTCACATCCAGCTGACTCCTCCAGATTCTTGGCCGTCCTCAACACACACACACACACACACACACACACACACACACACACACACACACACACACACACACAGGTCGGCTGAATGTACATGTGTTGTAGATGAGAAACCCTCACTGGACGAGAGGCCGGCAGAGCATTGACCTACACTGTAACCACACACTGTGTGTGAGAAGAGGACGAGGTCATCATGACGTCAGCCATTGGTTTGCCGTCGCCATCTTTGTTTACGGCCGTCGCCATGTTGTTGCTTATTTTTGCAGCCAATGAACAGAAGTGCGGAGTGACGTAGAGACGGCGTATACGTCTCTGGTAGCGGCGGCGACCTGTCAATCACAGTAAGCCCCGCCCTAAAACACACCCTGCTTTATGGTCTGTCTGACTCTAAATGGAGCATAATGTACTGAATGAACATCATGCTGTATTGAAGAAGACTGTAAACTAGAGATGTAGACCATAAACTCATGTTTACAATGTTTACTGAGGGAATAAATCAAGAGAGAAGTAGAGTCATTTTAGACTAGACTTCTATACAACCAGAGGAGTCGCCCCCTGGTGGACACTAGAGAGAATGCAGCTTTTACTTTACTCTTCAGAACCAGAGGTTCCCGTCTGGAATCAACAGACTGCACCACCTGCTCAATGTGCTTTTGTTTAAATATATTGAGTCCCTGGAAAAGCAATACTGACGCTGAGCAAATTACTAATAAAGTTAATTGAATCAAACGAGCAGCTTTTACTTGGAGGGAGGCATCAGTATATAATGTTGTCTTTATAGATGGAATAAAATGAAAGATCCATTGGTGATATACATTTGGATGTAGCGCCATAGTAACACTTAATGTTGACCGTACTGTGTCGGCACACTGACCGAGGGAACATCATTGACGTGTTCTACTGAAGACACATGACAGCAAGCAGGTCCTTTAAAATCAAACAACTTTATTTATGACGTCCTGCAACAGAATATGGAAGATTTCATCAACAAACAAACGTTAGAAAAGGTTCAAAAGAAGAAGAAGAAAAAAAAAACACGAGAGGGCCGTCAGAGACCACTCGATGTCTCCGTCACGACGTAGTGTCCTCTTTACTGTCCTCCTCTGTCTCCTCTCTCCGTCCATCACATTAGATTTCTCTCCGTCTCTGTTTTTACTCAGGTGGGGGGGGGGGGGCTATCGGCTGTTTTTCGTCATCCGTGATTTCACCACCGGCTTCCTCTTCCGTGGTCGGCCCTCGGCTACCACGGCGGCGACATTGGCTGAGGGTTCTGCAGGTAGGACATCACGACGGCCGAGATGGACAGCCTGAGGACGGGAGGGGAGGAAACAAGGTGTCAAGTGTGTGAAGCGGTGTTCCACAACGTCTAACCCACAATTAACGACTTTCCTGTTAATCCATAAACGACAAAGCGTTTTGCTGAAGAACAAAAGAATTGAGAATTATTCAGAGACAGAATTCAGTGTGAATCTGGAGACATACCGATACAAACAGGTAGAATTCATCCACACCTGATGACATGCTAAGCTCCTCCCCCTCTCTCTAATAACTCGGGGATTCTTACATCACATCTTTGCCGGTGACAGACGTCCTAAAACCGGCCTTGAACCGGCTTTCCACACACACACACACACACACACACACACACACACACACACACACACACACACACACACACACACACACACAGAGGCCGGTGCATTAAGTTCCCCGTCTGACAGAACCCGGCGAGCCAAACATTTTTGCCGTTCCTAACCTACGGGCGCACCGGGCCTCGTCTTTAACACACAACCTCATCTAGACGATGGACCTTCACGAGCGAATGGAAATGTAGCAGCCGGCGCAGGTCACACGGTTAAAAGCTTTTGGACATTAAGAGTTGGCTCGGCTCAAGTCTCGGCGGGTCTAACCTCCAGATTTCACAGAGCTGAATAATTCAAGAGGTCCACGTAAACACGGAGGGAACCGAGACCTTCAGATAAACAGATTTATTAATGTAGAGTATTATCATAGACAAAATAGTCGTCTGCTCACATGAAGCTGCTCATCATCTGTTTGGTGTCCTCTGAGCTTCTGGAGTTAGCGAAGCTGATGAAGGAGCAGTAGACGGCGATCCAGGCGCACCACTTCAGCTGGGGACACACACACACACACACACACACACACACACACACACACACACACACACACACAGGTCAAAAATAGTTATTTGTTGATGAAAAAACAATCAATGAATCACATGACGGACTGTTGCAGAGTGAAGCTGCTGCTGTGCCCTCTGTGTGTGTCTGAAGCTGCTCTTCATCCTTTCATCTCAGAAGGTTCACCTTCAATCTTCTAAATGGAACGATTGGGCTGAACCAAGGTCTGACATCCAGGGTTTAGAGAGAGTGTGTGTGTGTGTGTGTGTGTGTGTGTGTGTGTGTGTGTGTGTGTGTGAGAGTCACCTTGAGCATCAGTCCACACATGCTGAAGATCATGCCGAGCAGGTTCATGTAGTCCGGCGTGGGGTCCTCCAGCGTGGGATTGGTGTCTGTGCTTGGGGCCTTGTACCTGTGACACCATGAAGCTTATGAACCACAACAAGCTCTGACTTCTGCATGCAGCCGATGGTGTTATTATATCACACATGACAGCCACAGATGATTATTGAACGGCTCCTCAACCCACAGCACCATCAAGGCTTTACTCTCCACACCGATTCTACTGAGACTCTACTGTTATATAGCACCGATTCTACTGAGACTCTACTGTTATATAGCACCGATTCTACTGAGACTCTACTGTTATATAGCACCGATTCTACTGAGACTCTACTGTTATATAGCACCGATTCTACTGAGACTCTACTGTTATAAAGCACCGATTCTACTGAGACTCTACTGTTATATAGCACCAATTCTACTGAGACTCTACTGTTATATAGCACCGATTCTACTGAGACTCTACTGTTATATAGCACCGATTCTACTGAGACTCTACTGTTATATAGCACCGATTCTACTGAGACTCTACTGTTATATAGCACCAATTCTACTGAGACTCTACTGTTATAAAGCACCGATTCTACTGAGACTCTGTTATAAAGCACCGATTCTACTGAGACTCTACTGTTATATAGCACCGATTCTGCTGAGACTCTACTGTTATATAGCACTGATTCTAGTGAGACTCTATTGTTGAAAAGCACTGATTCTACTGAGACTCTATTGTTGAAAAGCACTGATTCTACTGAGACTCTACTGTTATATAGCACCGATTCTACTGAGACTCTACTGTTATATAGCACCGATTCTACTGAGACTCTACTGTTATATAGCACCGATTCTACTGAGACTCTATTGTTATATAGCACTGATTCTACTGAGACTCTATTGTTGAAAAGCACCGATTCTACTGAGACTCTACTGTTATATAGCACCGATTCTACTGAGACTCTACTGTTGAAAAGCACTGATTCTACTGAGACTCTACTGTTGAAAAGCACCGATTCTACTGAGACTCTACTGTTGAAAAGCACTGATTCTACTGAGGCTCTACTGTTATAAAGCACTGATTCTACTGAGCCTCTACTGTTATAAAGCACCGATTCTACTGAGACTCTACTGTTATATAGCACCGATTCTACTGAGACTCTACTGTTATATAGCACCAATTCTACTGAGACTCTACTGTTATAAAGCACCAATTCTACTGAGACTCTACTGTTATATAGCACTGATTCTAGTGAGACTCTATTGTTGAAAAGCACTGATTCTACTGAGACTCTATTGTTGAAAAGCACTGATTCTACTGAGACTCTACTGTTATATAGCACCGATTCTACTGAGACTCTACTGTTATATAGCACCGATTCTACTGAGACTCTACTGTTATATAGCACCGATTCTACTGAGACTCTATTGTTATATAGCACTGATTCTACTGAGACTCTATTGTTGAAAAGCACCGATTCTACTGAGACTCTACTGTTATATAGCACCGATTCTACTGAGACTCTACTGTTGAAAAGCACTGATTCTACTGAGACTCTACTGTTGAAAAGCACCGATTCTACTGAGACTCTACTGTTGAAAAGCACCGATTCTACTGAGACTCTACTGTTGAAAAGCACTGATTCTACTGAGGCTCTACTGTTATAAAGCACTGATTCTACTGAGCCTCTACTGTTATAAAGCACCGATTCTACTGAGACTCTACTGTTATATAGCACCGATTCTACTGAGACTCTACTGTTATATAGCACCAATTCTACTGAGACTCTACTGTTATAAAGCACCGATTCTACTGAGACTCTACTGTTATAAAGCACTGATTCTACTGAGACTCTACTGTTATATAGCACCGATTCTACTGAGACTCTACTGTTATATAGCACCGATTCTACTGAGACTCTACTGTTATATAGCACCGATTCTACTGAGACTCTATTGTTATATAGCACTGATTCTACTGAGACTCTATTGTTGAAAAGCACCGATTCTACTGAGACTCTACTGTTATATAGCACCGATTCTACTGAGACTCTACTGTTGAAAAGCACTGATTCTACTGAGACTCTACTGTTGAAAAGCACCGATTCTACTGAGGCTCTACTGTTGAAAAGCACCGATTCTACTGAGGCTCTACTGTTATAAAGCACTGATTCTACTGAGACTCTACTGTTAAAAAGCACTGATTCTACTGAGACTCTACTGTTAAAAAGCACTGATTCTACTGAGACTCTACTGTTATAAAGCACTGAGTCTACTGAGTCTAATCAGTAGGCGTATCCCTTGCAGATATACTCATGACTTAAAGGTTAGCTCGTTAGCTGTTAGCTAGCGTTTAGCTTAATCCAAGCTAATGTGGTTGGCTAATTCCATCTTATTTTCTGCATGACGTACTCACCGTAGGATCTTGTTTTGTCTCCGCGGGTCTGATATATTGTTAAAAGACATAATGTGTCACAGTTCCCTCCTCGGGTGTTTGTTTTATTTAGAAATGTAAACTCCTGTGTGAGCGAAAGACAAGTGCTCAGACTCTCTACCGGATATGACAGAGGAGGGGGCTGTCATATCGATGAGTTTCAAAATAAAAGCGTTAAGTACCCCGTAGCCCAAGATTAAACAGGAGGAGGGTTTTTTTAAACTTTTATTTTGACAGGACTACTTTGATCCCAGTGTGCATTGCGCGTACTAGCAAAACATGATGGCTGAAATGAATGGAAGAAGCTGTTAATGGTTACTACGTTATTATATATATATATATATATATATATAGTTATCACTAATATCAACTGCACCACGAATATCACCATGGCTCTCCGCTGAGATTGAACTCTGGTAAAACAGTTAAATAAGTGAGCAGAACGGGAAAAAAACTAACGTTAATGTGAGTAGGAAGTCATTAACGTTAGCTAGCTACAGTAAAACATGCTACATATTCCACTGCTAAAGCTAATAACGTGACCAACATGTAACGGTGTAACATACACTTCCGTAACTCCATTAAAGTGCATTCATTTTCATGTGGCAAGAGAAAAGCGTGGCTCACGTGTTCGTGTTGTGTTGTTCTTCCACACACAGGTTACGTCATGTCGTTCCCTCAGCCCAAACCTCAGGCTCCTCAGCTCCCTCAGCATCTGCTCAGGACCATCGACTGTCAGCAAGGAGCTGTGAGGGCTGTTCGCTTCAACGGTGAGAGACAGAGGGGGGGGAGAGGGGGGAGAGACAGAGAGAGAGAGAGAGGGGGGGGGGGGGAGAGAGAGAGAGAGAGAGAGAGAGAGAGCGAGAGACAGAGGGGGAGAGAGGGGGGAGAGACAGAGAGAGAGGGGGGGAGAAGAAGGGAGAGAGAGAGAGAGAGAGAGAGAGACAGAGGGGGGAGAGACGGAGGGAGAGAGAGACAGACAGGGAGGGAGGGAGGGAGAGAGAGAGACAGAGGGGGGAGAGACGGAGGGAGAGAGAGACAGAGAGGGAGGGAGGGAGGGAGAGAGAGAGAGACAGAGGGGGGAGAGAGACACAGACAGACACAGACAGACAGACAGAGAGAGAAAGGGGAGAGGCGGGGAGAGAGAGAGAGAAAGGGAGAGAGGGAGAGAGAGACAGAGAGAGGGGGGAGAGACAGAGCTGCTCAGTGTTTTACTTTATTCTGTACTCTATACTTGGTCTGGTTCTGTACCTGGATGAATCCCGGTTCATCTCGCCTCATCTTTTAATAGTCTGACAGCAGCAGTTCAGTACCGTGTGTCCGTTCCTGTTATTCATACTTCATGTTGTTGAAGCACCTCTCTGAGAGTCAAGCTGTATTCACTCACGCCTGAACTCCGTCTCGTGTCTTCCTGCTCGCTCAGCCGACGGGAACTACCTGCTGTCTTGCGGCAGCGACAAATCTCTGAAGCTGTGGAGCGTGAGCCGAGGAACGCTGCTGAAGACGTACAGCGGCCACGGGTACGACGTGCTGGACGCCGACGGGTGAGTGTGTGTGTGTGTGTGTGTGTGTGTGTGTGTGTGTGTGTCCTCCCACGCTGCGTCGGGAAGGCGGGCTCTTGAGTTTAAGTTGTGTTTGTGTTTCTCATCGGCTGCTTCAACAGATCCTTTGACAACAGCCAGCTCTGCTCCTGCAGCTCTGATAAGAGTCTGATCCTGTGGGACGTCGCCACCGGCCAGGTCACACGCAAACTCAGAGGACACGCCGGGGTCTGGACCTTACCTCCTGCTTGGTTTTGTCTCGTCCATTTAAAAACGTCTCTTTGTTTCACGTTTCTCCATTCTGCCCGCAGAAAGTCAACTGTGTCCAGTTCAACGAGGAGGCGACTGTCATCTTGTCTGGTGAGTCTTTATCAAACAGCACAGACTCCAGTAGTACATCCTGGGTTTCCTCGGATAGCTCGGTGTGTGTTCTGTGAAACATAGATGTATTATTCATGTTACTCATGTGTGTGTGTTCCTCATCCAGGCTCCCTCGATGGGACAGTTCGGTGCTGGGACACGAGGTCCAGGAGGTTCGAGCCGATCCAGGTTCTGGACGAGGCTTCGGACAGCGTCAGCAGCCTGAAGGTGGCTCAGCACGAGCTGCTTACCGGGTCAGCGCCGCTAACGTAGTTCTTGCCATGAGAGACGCTGGAAGTCCTCTGATGGTTTCTTGCTTTGATGCCCGAGTGTCTAACGTGTCTCTGGTGTCTCTGGTGTCTCTGGTGTGCAGGTCGGTGGACGGCAGAGTGAGGCGCTACGACCTCAGGATGGGACAGCTGCACGTCGACTTCATCAGCAGTCAGTGATCTGTTCTTTCATGGCTTATTGTCAGGATTCACTAAAGGTAAATACAAAGAACCGTTACTGCAGAACCTTTGTAACCTGTGTGTGTGTGTGTGTGTGTGTGTGTGTGTGTGTGTGTGTTGCAGGTCCCATCACATGTGTGTGTTTCAGTCAGGACGGTCAGTGCACCCTGTCCTCCAGTCTGGATTCAACCGTCAGACTGCTGGACAAGAGCACCGGGGAGATGCTGGGAGAGTGAGTTTTATTTTGTCCCCCCCCCCCTTTGTGTGTGAAAGCCCTGCTGTGTATTGACTCGTTTGTGTTGTTTGGTTTTGTGTGTGTGTGTGTGTGTGTGTGTGTGTGTGTGTGTGTGTGTGTGTGTGTGTGTGTGTGTGTGTGTGTGTGTGTGTGTGTGTGTCTCAGGTACACGGGACACAAGATGAAGGGCTACAAGCTGGACTGCTGCCTGTCCAGCAAAGACACCCACGTCCTGAGCTGCTCGGAGGACGGACACGTCTACTGCTGGGACCTGGTGGAAGTGAGTGTCTGCTGCTCATGTGACACTTAAAGGTCCCAGTCGCACGTGAACGCAGCACGATCGTCTTCAGAAGCGTACTGAAAGCATCTGCTGCTGCTGCTGTTGTTTCTCTCCAGGGGTCGTTGTCGCTGAAGCTGCCGGTGGGGAAAGGCGTCGTCCAGTCGTTGTCCTTCCACCCCACGGAGACCTGCCTCCTCACAGCCATGGAGGGGCGTGTCCAGGTGTGGGGGGCGGAGCCGGAGGAGACGACGGAGGAGGAGGAGGCCGCCGCCGCCATGGCGACATAGAGATGGTGAAAGTAGTCAGAAGCTACATTTTACATTTTAAAACCTCACGGTGGCTGGAAACATCTCAGTCCCTCGTCTAGGTTTTGCACACGGTCCTCACCTCTCAGCCAGATGTCCGTCCGTCTGTCTTCATGGACACTGGCTTTGCAAAGATTTAGTTCTCTAGAGAGAGAGATGCCAGCGCTGAACATACCAGCTGACACATAAAGATCATAATGATCTGGTTGTGAATCACGACTAAAATGATTTTCACATTTTTGTGACATATATTTTTTTGTACAAAAGCTTTGAATAAACACGTTCTTGTATAAATCATGTTTCTTTTATATGAATGATTCGTCCATCAACACAAAGTTTAGTTCTGTACAAGTTGTATCTTTATTAGGAACTGTACACACACACACACACACACACACACACACACACACACACACACACACAATAAGTTAACCAGCATGACAAAAGAATGGCAACAAAATAAATAAATAACTTATGTTACATAAATACGTTTGTTCTAAACTGAAGCTGCAGCGTTGACGGGTGAGTCTGAGCACGCAGTACGTTCTGCTGAAAAGATTTCAAATAAATCCACGTCAGCTCATTTACACAATCAATAGTCAAGGAGCGCCACGTCTCTGGTCAGTTTCACCCTTTTTCAGACGCTTCATTGAGAAGTACAGGTCCGCAGCAGAGCGTTCATGTTGTTTCAAAGAGGATGCACATTTGATCCTTCATTCTGTCTTTATTGCCGGCGTCGGGTGAAACAAACTCCCTTTTGGAGAATGCAGAGTTTATGAAATATGACGTGGGAGTGGGTTTTCAAAAGCTCCAGCAGGAGTAGGATTCTAATGCTGTCGAGGCCCGTTAGATCAGCGGCTGAAGTCAGAGCACTTAAACCAACAAGACTTGATTCATTTCAGCCAGAAGTGAAAGGGAGCATAGCTTAGATGAGTTTTTGATATAAATAACTTCATGAGGATAAAGCTCTTCATTTGAAGATGTTACAAAGAGAACCTGCCAGCACGCCTGTCCTCTCAGAACCCGCCCGTCTTCCCCGTCTGCGCTCGGCGGGTTCTAGCCGACGCAGCTGCAGCCGGCGGCCGACAGCTTCTCCACCCTGTGCCAGCGGTGCGAGTTGTCAAGGAAGGCCATGTCCTCGTGGTGGGTGGGCCTGCAGCAGGGAGCGCCGTGCCACAGCTCGCCGGGCGCCGGCTGAGGGAGCGCGCCGCTCTGCAGCAGGCTGGCGAGGGTGAGGTCGTGGTTGGAGCGCACGTGGGGGCACGCCCCGCCGCAGTACTTGAAGAGCACGGTCTCGTCCGAGTCGTAGCCCAGGCCGAGGTTTCGAACCCGCAGCAGGACGGAGCGCAGGCCGCACTGGGGGTCCTGGGCGGAGCGACGCGACCGGGCCGGGATCGGGGCGACGGGGCCGACTCCGGGAGCTTCTGTCCGGCCGTCTCCGTTTCTCCCGTCCTCGTCCGGGGACGTGTGTGGAGACGCCGTCTCTTCTTTCTGATCTGGAGGATTAAATATACATCTGTATGAGAGGTCCAGCTAGTCACAGTATTAACTAAACACGACGTCGTAAGAGGCAGAACATCAAAGGCTATCAAGTCCAGACGCGTTAAAGGTCGTAGGTCACGACCCCCCCTCCTTCAGCCAGCACTCACCCCTCAGCGAGCTCAGCTCTCCCCTCCGGACGCAAAGCAGAACCACGAGCAGCTTCAGCAGGGTCCTCATCGCTGGAGTCTGCTCTTCGTCTTCGTTCGGCACGTCTGAACGTCTGAACGTGTGCCGACGTCTGCGGGTGCGAGTGATGCTCGAGATGCAAGACGAGTCACAACCTCCAATATATATAGCCCTCTGAGATGAAGGGTGGAGGGTGGGGGGGGGGTTGAGATAGGGGGAGACAGACAGACACTAACCCGTTACTTGCCAACAGACTATCCAACCTCACCTGGGCCTGACAGGGAGCGTAGGAGGGCAGCGGGCGTTTGACCCAGAATTTGTCCTGTTGAGATTATCTAATTGGTGTAAATCACCAAAATGTTCTTCTTTCTTTTTTTTTTTTTTGTTGAGTTTCCCCCCCAGATGTTTTTCCAGAGGATGTTGGCCACTGGCAGTATGGATTTCCCGGTTGTTGAGAAATAAAAGAAGCTGCTGAGGAGTGGACGGTGATGTCACGCCGATGATGCTGAGGATGACGTGAGCTTAATGAGTCAGCAGACAGACGGACACGGAAGCAGAAAGGCAGGCAAAGCAGACGGCCGAGAGTCGCGTTCATCAGCGGACGAACCGCAGAAGAGATCCGTGGAGGACAAGTAAGAGGAAGAGGTTCAAGACGTCACGATGAGTCACTGTGGAATGTCTTCAGAAGCGGCTCTTTGTCGCTTCTCTTATCGTAAACGTGACGACTTTTGGAATCGATTCAAGAAAAAAACAACCTCTAAAAGGTTAAAAACACCAAATAAGAAAAGGGAAGTGGGGTTATAATTAGAACACAGCGGGGCCGGTTTCAGCAGACATTCCACAATGGCCGACTCGTCCAGAGCCGGTCCATAAATCGAGGGATTTCATCAGCGATGTGCGGCTGACATGTAGAATATGTAGAATATGTAGAATATGCGTTATGTAACGGTTACAGGCAGAGGATGGGTTTTTTTTGGAGTTTGCAAGAGAGTGCATATTTGGACCCTGTTCCTGCGTCGAGGTGCAGGTCAAACACCTCAGAGCCCCTTATCAGCAGCTGAAGAACTGGACCCGGATTCATCTGTAGACCGTCTATGAGAAGTGGACGTAGTCATCGTGGCGTCACTCGTTGGTTTGTGGGCTGATGTTATGAAGCCTGGAGTTGGGTGGTTTTGCCGTCGCCATCTTGGATTACGACCGTCGCCATGTTGTTTTTTGCAACCGGTGAACAGGAAGTGACCACATCTGGACTGAGGAGTGACGTAGAGACGCCGTATACGTCTCTGGTAGACCTGTCAATCACTGTGTAGCCCCGCCCCTAAATCATCCCCTGCTTTCTGGTCTGTTTGACTCTAAATGTTCCATAATGTACTAAATGAACATCATGCTGTATTGAAGAAGACTGTAAACTAGAGATTGAGACCATAAACTCATGTTTACAATGTTTACTGAGGGAATAAATCAAGAGAGAAGTAGAGTCATATTAGACTAGACTTCTATACAACCAGAGGAGTCGCCCCCTGGTGGACACTAGAGAGAATGCAGCTTTAAAGACACTTAAAGAGTCATTTTCTCATAGACTTCTATACAACCTGACTTCTTTTTGCAACCAGAGCATCATAAATCTATCCCACAATGTGACAAAAATACAACATTTAACATTCTTTCTTTCATAAAAAACAAAAGTGGTATTATGTAAACAAACTGGCTTTTCAAAAGTTAAAAATCCTAAAAGATGAATGAATATTTGGTAGTTATTATCAGCACAGATGTTGGTTAAAAGATCTAATTCAGTGAAAGTGTAAAATGATATTAAACTATAATTTTATGGGAATCTTTGCAGACATTTTTTGTCTTCTACGGTCGTGACAAATGGAAATAATTGTACGTTTTAACTGAATTATTTGACCCGAAAAGTAGAGCGAGAAAATAGTAAATCACGTAATATTATTATTTCATGTAAACTGCAGTGCAGGTGATTAATACAGAAGTCAAAACAAAGAACATTATCTCTACTGCATTTGGTTCCGGCCCGGCTGCTGGCTTCAGGTTCTTATATTTAGACATGAGTTGTGTGTCCAATGAGACTTTAAGTTTATTTATGATATTTAAACAGCCCCATTTCTCATGTATTATAGCTCTGTTGATATGAATTACAAAGGAATCATCCCTAAATCTTGAGCAAACACTGAGCCACGAAATTTACTGCCGGGAATTTCAATAATTCTTTCGGGGGGGATAAAGCTTTTGAGACCGCACTAAATTAGACGTTAAAAATGAAAGATGGCAACGAGCTCTTCCTCCGTTATATAACCTCGTCTACACGATATGTCTGTTTCTTCATGCTTCATTTCAGTAATTTACTTTTTAAACTACAACTGACTCACGAATGGGACGTTAAAAAGCTAACAAATGTGGAAAACTGGAGTATCGAGCAAAGACTCTCAGTGTTCGGACTGGGACTATCCTAATTTCTGCGGAAACAGCAATTAAATTAAAGACCTTTCGTCAACCCGCAACACCTCCACTGTCCACGAGCGAGCAGCATCGTTCTCACGGAGACCATCCGTTTCCAGAACGCTAAAGGGCAAAGGGCCTGACACATTCCTTCCACCTCTCAGAGAGACGGGAGGATGAAGGAACGCGGAGGCGGAGGAGGAGGAGGAGGAGGAGGAGGAGGTGGAGGGAGAAACACAGTGGAGATAGAGCAATCCCATTGGACTACGGCCTAAAGAACCAGTCTGGAATTCGGTGGGGGTTGTCAGAGGACAGGAATGGAAAGAACGTGGCATCGAAAAGAAGAAAAAAAGAAGACACACAACACATTTTTATACAGTGGTAAACCAGGCCAGACCTGAAACCTGTCTGCTGCTGATCCAAAACTGGATCTCCATAATTCTGACAAATTGTTTTTGCCAAAATCAAAGTCTTGCCCCTCGAACGCCGGCCGGCCAATCGCAGCGTAGCATCGCTCCGTCTGCGCTCCGCAGACTCTGATCGACGCTCGCAGATCTTCTTGGTGTTCTAAGGCCGGTTCGGTGGAGTTTGGTTGAAGCGTAGAGCGATGGTAGTGATGCTCGTTACCCGGAGAGGTTAGGAGGAGATAAACGTTTCTAAAATGTTACGTTTCTACCCAGAAAACCCCGTGGAGCTAACGTTAGCGGGGGCTCAGCGAAGGTTCAATCGATATCACAACGTTAAAACAAAGTAGGGCCCTTTGGATGCAGGTTAGGTCATCCAGGCTCACGGCCAATGAGTCCACCAATTGGGTCCAGATTGGAATACATCAGCAACTATGTAGTGGAGTCTGTTCACCTATTCATGGTCACCAGAGGATGCTGAACATCTACTGAACGAGTTGTACGACACTTGAGGATATTCATGGTTTCCAGTCGATGCATCTTTTGGTGATTCCCGGACTCTTCCTCTGTCCTCCACCATCAGGTCCAAACTCAACAAAACAACCATCAAATGTTAGCATGTCAACACGCTAAGACGGTGAAGATGTTGGTACTGATCTGCACTGCAGCTCTTTTTTTTGTGCCTTGCTAAAGGGCACACCATTAGCCACAGTTAGGGCAGGGCAGGACGTTCCTGGTTTTTTGTTTTTTTCCCGGCTTTCTCAACGGTGACTTCGCAGCTTTTCTCCCAATCGTCTCGGTTCCTCGTCCACGTTTAAATCTTTTCCGAGGCCTCGTAGATCTTCAAGGGGAGGAACTTCTCCTCTCAAGCGCTCTGGCACATTCCTGCACGTTTGTTTTGTCGTGTCGTGAAGCAGACATCTTTTTTTTTTATGATGTACCGCTTCCCGTATTGTCTATCCCATCTATCAAAAAAACAAATTAAAATAAGTCCTCTCCTCGACATTTGAAGTAAAAACTAATGATGGTGGTTCCATGTTCCTCTTTGGGTTATTCAGCCGATACACAATCTATTTTACGATAAGATGTACAGCTTTAATAGTCTATAGGAGACAGAGATGAAGATGGATATGATGATTTAAAGCTAGGGTCGGTACTTTTACTCAGAAACCTTTTTTGTTAGATTAGTTGAAATAATCAGTCAAAAATGCAATCTGGTATCTGTGACAGTCAAAGGACTGCAATGAGCTCTAAATGGACCATACTTTACTCAGTTATTTTGACATTATAATAAGCAGGTTACGATTATCGGAACGATACGGACAGTCAGGCTCTGCGTCGTGTTTCTTAAAGGTTGTACTGCAGATATAAATACAATAAAAGACCAGAAGAAATTCTGCTGATTTGCTAAAAACCCAAATATACGAGTCAGACTAAAGTTTCACCCAACAGCCATGTAGAAAAGTCTCAGAGCAGAGGAACCCATCACCGCGTTGCATTCATATTGGATGAACGCTAATTGGACGAGGTCTGCTGTGCATTATTCCCGGTAGGAGCGGGTCAGACCAGCCGGTCCATGTAGGGCTCGTCTGAGCGGCGCGGGGCAGGAATGCGGGGAGCAGCCTTCCTGTGAAGGGGAACTATTCGGGATTTAGCCTCGGAATGTCAAACTCGCACGGAGCGTCTCGCGTTTACGCCGTAAATCTTGTTGGTCAGAGCCGAGACGCTCGGACGCAAGAAGCTGCAAGGTTTTTTCCGTTTCCAGTCAGCGACATCCGCTGCAGAACCCTGGACCACGATGGCATAAAGAGACAGACCACATGGCCACAAGTGTGTGGACAGCAGAGCATAGACCCTGACCGGTTCACCACTATGTGACTTGTTGGATATACACAAACTGCTGTCACAGCTTCCTCTGGGAAGCATTTGCACCGGATTCTGAAGCCCGATTTGTGGCGTCCGTTCCAGTTCATCCACAAAAAGGTGCGAGTCGAGGTCGAGGTCAAGGTCGAGCAAAGATGGACGCACACTGTTGTCTGTAATAGCTTTGTGCGCTAAAGATTTCTACTGATTGAGATCCGGCTACAACATATTGTGTTGAGCATTGAGTTCAAGCATATCGTGATACGCTGAGTTTTACGTTAACGTACCGTATTTTGAAATGTATTTTTACACTGCAAAATACTGTAGTTTGTCAACATCCGTTTTACTCGTTATGATAAAGTGTTTTTCAGTCAGACCGACCCTCCATCTTTGTTTTGACCAACTTCCTGCTCGTGTAACAGAATATATTCTTCACATTGTGTATTCTACAGATATATATATATATATATATATATATATATATATATATATATATATATATATAGTGATGTGTATATTTACTGTCGTTGTATAACCTGCTGCTTTAACACAATTTGAGATCAATAAAGTACATCATCTATCTAATAAAAGAATACTCTGTGTCCGTGTAGCAACACAATATTTATCACAGAAAATTGCTGTATCTTGATTATTAAGAAGTAATACTATTCACAAAATACAGTCACGAGTATTTATTTATTCAAACACCGTCTGTCGTTGTGCAAAGTTACATTTCCTGACATGTTGTTGTACAAAATGGTCTCATTAACTTCACAAAATGGACAAAGTATTTCAGTAAATATAAATTAAACAAATAGATTTAACAAACACAGAAAAAGAAAACAAATAACCCAGAAGGACGGAACAACAGGATTTGGTTCCAGAACCAAACTCTCCTGTAGGATTCATTTTCATAAAAATCATAAATCCAAACAGATCAACTCAGGGGACAGTGAGGTTCCTGCCCACAGTCCAACATAAGGAACCTCGTGGACGGTAACTCAACAGCGGTGGACGACATTTACGCGACATGGACCGGTAGGATGAGACGTCACAGATGTCCTCACAGTGTCTCCTCTACACAGTCAGAGGTGTAGCGAGGGCCTTGGTGAGTCCATGCGTGTCCACGGCAGGACCGCACAGCAAGGACGTGTCCTGCAGAAGGGACACCAGCTCAACGGGACCGGGCGGGTCGCTCTTCTTCAGCGCGGCAGACTCCTTCGGGGAACCCGGCTGCCGGCGCTTTTTGGACGCCGCACTCTTCGCGTCGCCGTAGCCGCTCAACCTGGAGGCGAGCGACCTCTTGGGCTGGGGCTTCCTGAGCTTCTTCTTCTCCGGGTCGTGGGCGACGCTGTGGCGCTGCAGGCTCTGCCTCATGGCGAAGGTCTTCCCGCAGCCCGCCCGGGGGCAGGCGAAGGGCCGAAGCTCCTCGTGGAAGGAGCCGACGTGGCTCTGCAGGTTAAAGAGCGTGGTGAACGAGCGCTCGCAGCAGGCCCTGGGGCACCTGAACACCACGCGCGTCTCGGCGTGGACGCGCCGATGCTGCTGCAGGAACCAGGAGTCCCTGAACACCTTGTTGCACTGGTCGCACCTCAGGACGAGCCGGTGCTGCTCCTTCCTGTGCTTCAGGTACTCTGTCCAGGTCTTCCCCGTGAAGCCGCAGCCCTCGTCTTTGCACGGGTACCCTCTGTGCACCTTATCGTGGCGCTTCAGCTTGCTGGGGACGGCGAACCGCATCTGGCAGCCCTCATAGGTGCACGGGTACGGGGCCCGCTGCGCGTGCTGCTCGCACACGTGGGACTTGAGCTGCTCTTTCTTCTTGAACTGGAGCCCGCAGCCCTCGAACTTGCACGAGTACTTCTTCTGCTGCTGCTCCCGCGCGTGAATGCGGCCGACGTGCCTGGCCCGGTTGGTGTTGGTGGTGAAGGCCTCCCGGCAGCCGTCCTCGGTGCACCGAAAGGGCTTCACGCCGCTGTGACTGAGCTCGTGTCGCGCCACGTGGTAGGGGCTGCAGAACGACTTACCGCAGCCGTCGTGCGCGCACGTGAAGGGCTTCGCTCCGGTGTGTTTACACAAGTGGGCGTCGAGTTTCCACTGTTTGTTATAAGCCGCCGAGCAGCCGGCGAACGAGCAGATGTACCGTTTGAGCGGCTCCGGTTTAGTTTCCATTACGACCCGCAGCTGACAGCGTGTAAATATTGTGGCTCTACTTTAACGCCTTCCGCACGTTTTCCGCTCTGACACCGGTACTTCCGGTACAATCCTCTGCAACATGACGCCACTTCCGTAACAGAATACGTATCCTTTTAATATCTTAGACTAACTAATATTATTAAGAGAACATGAGCCAGTTGTTTTGTTTTGTTTCTTATTTATTTTTTATATTTTATTTTATTTTTTATACTATACGTACTAGACATCCTGATCCACACTCCGTACCAGTCGGTGGCGATAATACACCAATTCATTGTTTACCAACCGCCAATAAACCTCGAAGAAGAAGAAGAAGAAGAAGAAGAAGAAGAAGAAGAAGAAGGAGATTACGCATCCGTTACCCATCGGCCCCTCTGGTGTTTGGTTGATGGTTGTTTGTGCGACTACAAAGAGCATTTGTAAGTCTTATTTTACGTTTATAAGTTAATAATAAACATGGCAGCTGCGCATTTACAAACGACAAGACTAATAGTTTGGTTTGCAGTTGTCATTTAGCTACAAGTTGCTCATAAGTGCACTAAAAGAAGACGCCAAAGTCACATAGCAAGCTAGCTATGTTGCTAATGTTAGCTCACTTTTTTAGCACCGATATTTTCCTCTGCGGCAATCAAACGTCACACCAAACTCAATGCACAACAGTGTGATGTGTTCATACACCGTGTAAAGAAATGTAACTAACGTCTAACGCGACAGTCAAGATGCACCTCACCCTCCTGTATTTAACCCTTAATTAAGCTAGCGGTCAGTTAGCTAACTGTTAGCTCTTCAGCTACAAACGTGTTGGAACGTTAGCTGTGTTTGACACTTTATGACATTACAAGTTCACTGGTGTGTGTGTGTTTAAATTCATTAAACGTTGGAAGTTGCAATAAAAAAATATTCTGTCTGTATATATAATATTTTTAGTTATATTTTAGTTATTTACTTAGTTAATTTTCTTTCCTGTTTTATTACTTATTTATTTACTTGTTCTGATCTTGTTTTTTTTTTACTATGTCTCTTGTTTGAACTGGTTACTAAGTGTTTGTAGTGAACTCATTGTTTACATGTAATCAGTGACATGACTTCTTCTCGTTCTGGTAGAAGAGGGTGAATCCACTGCTGGTGGTGTAATCCAGTCGTCACTATGGTAACTTATGTTTATATTTTACATATGTATGTCAAGATGCAAGGGTTTATATTTTGTTCAAATACTCAGTTTGTACTTTTAACTAACAAAGTATCCTGCACTTGTTTTCTTGACAGGGTGAAAGAAAAGGAACAAACAAATACTACCCTCCAGACTTTGATCCAGCCAAGGTGTGTGACAGTGACCAGTGTGTGTGTGTGTGTGTGTGTGTGTGTGTGTGTGTGTGTGTGTATAGTGTCACTCTAGTGTCGATATACAGACTAACATTCCCGTCGTTCTTTGCTTTCAGCATGGATCCCTCAATGGCTACCACAAAACCCACGCTCTGCGTGAGAGGGCCAGGAAGCTGTCCCAGGGCATCCTCATCATCAGGTCAGCACACACACACACACACACACACACACACACACACACACACACACACACACACACACACACACAGTATTCACTGATTAAATGATCATCATCTGTGAGTCCAAAAGACATTATTTGGACAAACGGATGACGGGCAGCAATTCTGCAGAGCATCTCTGCCTTTTTGTAATGAGTGTGTTTGTTAAAGTATGCTGACATAAGAACGTCTGTGTCCCTAATAAACATGGAGAATTGTAAATTTACGTTGAAGTGTGTCTTTCTCCGTTCAGGTTTGAGATGCCCTACAACATCTGGTGCGACGGCTGCAAGAATCACATCGGCATGGGTGAGTTTGAAGAAGAACGAGACCCGCTTAGTCCCGCCCAGTGGCGATTCATTTCATGACACCGGTGTTGTGCTCGTTCAGGGGTCCGCTACAATGCCGAGAAGAAGAAGGTGGGGAACTACTACACCACGCCGATCTACAGGTGAACACACACACACACACACACACACACACACACACACACACACACACACACACACACACACACACACACTATGTTCTCTGCTCTGGAGATCCTCGTGAAGCTCTTTGACAAAGTGACTCAGAGTCTTTTTCATGCCTCCTCGACCAGGTTCAGGATGAAGTGCCACCTGTGTGTCAACTACATCGAGATGCAGACGGACCCGGCGACCTGCGACTATGTGATAGTCGGCGGGGCGAACAGGAAGGAGGAGCGCTGGGACATGGCTGACAACGAGCAGATCCTCACCACAGGTAAAGGACTCCTGTTTATCGACCTGAAGACTCTACGGAGTGACCCGCTGGTGGTTCAACGACACAGAGTGTGTTCTTTGGATGGTGCCGCGTCATCTCAGATGTCCTCCTGCGTTGGTTTCAGGGCTGACATCACTTCTCCATAAGCACACGGTCTGCTGTTTAAAGTCTCTCCTCCGTCTCTTTGTGCAGAGCGAGCGGAGAAGGAGAAACTGGAGACGGACGCCATGTTCAAACTGGACCACGGTGGGAAAGACAAGGAGAAGCTGAAGAAGGCTCTGCCTTCTCTGTCCGAGATCCAAGACTACCAGTCCTGCAAGAAGGACGACTTCCAGCTCAACAGCTCCCTCCGCAGGAAGTTCAGGGTAAGAACGCGAGCGCCTGTGTCGGTAACGTCTGTAGAAATGCTACAAGGTGATGCGAGAAGAAGACAAAGCGATGACGTTCATGTCAGTAAATGTCGTCTCTGCTTTTCACCGGACAGACGGAGAAGAAAGTTCTGGCCGAGCAGGAGGAGAAGGACAACACGGTGAGGATGAGGACCAACCTGTCCATCCCGCTGCTGCCAGAGAAGGAGGAGGACAAGAAACTGGCCGCTCTGCTCACCTACCAGGCACCTGACTGTAAGTCTCTCACACACACACACACACACACACACACACACACACACACACACACACACACACTGCAGTATTTAACTAGGGGCCTAATAAACTGACAAAAGTATTGATTACTTATGGTAATCGAGGTACTTACTGTGTGTTTAATTGTGTGGATTTCAACAGAGCTGTGTTAAAATAAACGCTGCAGTTTGCTCTTAGGATTGAACATTTCACCTCCTTCTCTTCTGCTCCTCCTCCTTTTACTCCTCCTACTTATTATCCTGGTCCTTCTCTTTCTCCTGCTGCTTCTTCTCTTCCTCTTTCTCCTTCTTTTCCACCTTCTTTTTCTTTTCCTTCTTCTTCTTTTCTTCCTACTCCTTATTTTCCTCCTCCTTATTTTCCTCCTCTTTTTCCACCTTCTTCTTATTTTCCTCCTCTTTCTCCTTATTTTCCACCTTTTCTTCCTCCTCCTCCTCCTCTTCCTCTTTTTGGTTGAGAAGTGTGTAGCTGAAGTCCTCACTAAACTAATGAACCGTTGAGTGTTTTAGCGTTAACATGTAGCTACTCAAGAAGTTGAGACTCACTAACGCTCTACCTCCATGTGTGTGTCTTGTTTGCTCCTCTTGTGTGTGTGTGTGTGTGTGTGTGTGTGTGTGTGTGTGTACAGACGGAGGATGGAGTTCCTCTTGCGTATCTATTGAACGTTAAATGTTCTTCACCGTACATTTGTTCAAACAGTAAAGTTTTAACGCTGCTCCTT
>NW_027176976.1:124801-232301 GCF_023349555.1 Cebidichthys violaceus | reverse complement strand
TCAAATCCTCACACACACAAACACGTGCTAGTCATGACACTTCATGTACATAATTCACTATATATATATATATATATATATATATATATATATATATATATATATATGTAACTTTTGAGCATTAAAATGTCTAAAAACGACTTCACCTTTGACATATATTTTGTTGAGTTGTGTCCTTGCATTATCCCAAAAGTTTCCAATCATTTTAAAACCTGAGAAATGTAAATTTAATCACGGTAATAGTGCGTTTCACTCGGCGGTAAAAACAACAACTCCCATGATCCCACGCTCCTTCACGAACTAACCAAACTCTATCTTTTGCTATTGTTTTGACTAAGAGAACCCTAGCGAACCTCAACGCACACTTCTACAGATTTACCTTCAGCTGTTGACCATGACTCTGACTAATGTTGCTCTTAAACCTCATCCTAACTTCAACTCTAAAACCATGTCCTTACACTGAACTAGCCCCTGCAGAAAGACATTTGATCGTCATACTATAACCACAGGGACGTACACATGAACACATATTTATATGAAAATATTGAATGAAACTGCTGACTCCCCATTGTTGGGATTGTGTCTCAGGTACCTGTATGGGGAGCCGGTTCAGGGGACGGCCTACGTGGTGTTTGGGGTGAAGATCAACCAGGAGATGAGGAGGTTGCCTTCAGTGAAGCAGGTGTCAAATGTGAGTCACTCATCGGTTTTTATGGGCGCTGTCGTGAACTCTTCATCAACACATATCATCATTGACCTCAAGCCCCCCCCCCCCCCCCCCCCCCCCCCACCCCCCCCCCCCCCCCCCCCCCCCGCCGCCCTCATCTTGCTACTCTGTCAAGCTGTCAGAGCTACGTTACCGTGGAGCCCACACTGTCACTAACCTCACAGAAGCAGACAGAATGATCTACGATATGTGTTTGAAGTCCCTGGTCAGAGCTGGCTGATGCTACGCTACGATTGGCCGGTCTGCGTTTTGAAAGGGGCGGGACGTAGCTGCTACAAAGCTACTGGTTCACAGTCAGCCTGACTTCATTGTCGTCTTTATTTCTGTTCATGTTTGGTGCTAAGGCAAACGTTATTGTGGTGTTTTTTTGTTTCTTAGCGAGTGCAAGACAGAGACATTTGGTTTAATAATTTAAAAAAGAACGTTTGTGAAAGTCCAATCTTGAACTTGCAGGTCAACTTACCAGCTTTATTTCTAGAGCTTTCAACCATGTCTCACAGTCTTCCTTAGTGGAGGAAGTTTGCTCAGTTTAAGTGACTCGTATTAGTTGCTGATCAAGACTGCCGCGTCGCTGTTATTGGACCTTTAGCTAAGATTTAAAAATGATAAATATTGGTTAATAATTGGTTATAACAATAGTCTTTATAGCCGTCAGATGTTCTCTGTGCTCTTGTTCTCCTGCAGCTGGAGGGAGGAGTCGTCAGTCTGAGCATGGAGGAGATCAAGAGAGCTTACCCCAACTTCAGGTCTCTGGTGGGAAACTCTGTGTACGTGAAGGCCTCCGTGCTCACCAAGTCAGGTAAGAACAGGCAAACGTAACAGAAAGGCACTTATTTTGAGTCAGGATTCCAGAAGTTCTTCAGGTTTGTGGGTTCTGTTGGTGCAGTTTGTTTTTCTTGTGTACAGGCAGCGACCTGGTTGAAGCAGAGAAGACTGGCATTAAAATTGTGGAGTCTCCGTACGTTGTATCCTTCAAAGACACACCGAAGTACTTCAAACCGGGCCTGCCCTTCGACTTCACAGTAAGGACCGTTGTCTTCTGTGTTCATGATCCAATCAACTAAAACTACATATTTGTTTTTGTTTGGTCCAGTGTATAAAATAATATTTCCCCCCCCTCCCCAAACCCTGTCCAGATCCAGGTGAGCCACCATGACGGCTCCCCGGCCCGAAACGTTCTGGTCGACTTGAAGCTGCTGAACTCGCCCGTGGCCGTCTCCTCCGGCACCGGCAGAGTCTCCATCAACATGCCCGCCGATAGACGCCCACAAACCATCACGGTCAGTGTGACGGCGTCACGTTTCACTCACAGCCTTCAAAAGAGTCTGATTTTGTGAGAAGTTAACCTTTAAAATATCAATCATCACGTTTTACACAACAACTGCTCTGGTTGCTATATTTCAAAAACTTGTAATACAATATGCATATATGCTATATTGCAAAAAAGTTAAATTAGATCAAGTTTAATGATGTTTCTTAATTATTTTTGCACGAGATGTGTTTGCTGTTTTTCTTTGCTTTACATGATGACAAAGTAACTTAATAATTATAAAGTAATAAAGATTATTGTCATTTGCGTCTCTAGTTTCTTTTTGTTGTTGTTTTTGTTTTTTCTAACACTGTACAGGTGGTTTTAACATCTTAAAAAGAGTGTCTTCAGAGGACAGTATTATGTCACTGGTACTTATGGACGTCCCTGTCATAGACCAGAATCATAAAGGCTATTTTGTGAGATTTTTGTATCTTGAATTTTTACTCTTTCTTCGGGATTACAAAGACAAAACTGTCACAAACCCTAATTGGTTTATTGTGTGTGTTTTCCCAGGCTGAGACCTCTCAGGCTGACCTGAGACCAGAGCAGCAGGCCAAACAACAGGTCACCGTCCAGCCGTACGTCCCCTTCAACCACCAACACCAGAACTACCTGTACATCTCCACAGCCACCACCGCGGTGACCCTAGGAGACCCGCTGTCCCTGAAGCTGACCGTCGCTCCCGCAGACCCGACGCACAGACAGTTCATCACGCACA
Source organism: Cebidichthys violaceus (assembly GCF_023349555.1). NCBI lineage: Eukaryota > Metazoa > Chordata > Actinopteri > Perciformes > Stichaeidae > Cebidichthys > Cebidichthys violaceus. The sequence continues at coordinate 229,544 of NW_027176976.1, read as the reverse complement.
TCACCTACCTGGTGAGACGGGAACGCCGAACGCCACCATTTTACCATACAGCAACAGAATCAAATGACACACTTTGTCCCCAAAACTCTCTCAGGTGCTGAGCAAAGGCAAGATCATTGTTGCCGAGCGCGTGGACGTGACGGGCCAGCTGGTCACCGGCGTCGGGCTGACGGTCACCCCGGAGATGATGCCGTCGTTCCGTTTCGTGGCGTTCTACGCTATTCCCTGGCAGGGGCGGGAGGAGGTGGTGCCGGACTCCATCTGGGTGGATGTGGCGGATTCCTGCGTTGGAGGGGTGAGCGATCGGTACCGAGGTGTTATCGGAGCGACGCACCGGCGACGGTGGAGCTTGTAGTTGTAGGAAACAGTCACGTGTGTGTATCAGTAGTAGTAGAGTCATTGTTACACCTTCTCAAGTTCTTCAGGTGCAGAAATCATAATCTACATTTTGTGATTTGGGCATATTGAAATTAACTGAATTGAAAAGGGTAAAACATAGAATAATGTCTTGTTCTGGAATCGTTCTTCACTCTTCTGATCTTTGTCTGGAACACAAACCGACCAGTTAATCAGGAGTTCTCCAGTCTTTGCGTCGATGCATTTCAACTCTCGCTGTCTTCCAGCTGACAGTCGGGCCGGTGGACGGCAACCGTCGAGACTACATGCCCGGGAAGAGCTTTAGGTTTCAGGTCAGAGGTGATCCGGGGGCCAAGGTCAGCCTGGTGGCTGTGGACAACGCTGTGTATCTGCTCAACCGCGACAGACTGACACAGAGGAAGGTGGGTGTGATTTTTCACTCTGTTATCAGAGTTTACACATTTTAAAATGATGTGGTGTTACAAGTCAACGGGTTATTTGTTTGTTCCATACCGACGAGCCTCATTAGTGTTTTTAAAGTACCGAAACTAAAGAAAGCCTCTCGTCCTCAACGGGACCTCGTCCTCAGATTTGGGGCGCGGTGGAGCACGGAGACATCGGCTGCACCCGAGGCGGAGGCAGAGACGCTACGTCGGTGTTCTCAGACGCTGGACTGCTCTACGCCTCCAGCGCCGGGTTCAAAACCCAAACCAGACAAGGTAACCTGTTGAGCATGTGGCATGTTTCCTGCTGCTTCAACAGATGAACAGTCGATATGAAATAACTACGTGCTAAAGCCTGCTTTCGTTTACTCCTGAGTGAATTAAATACTTGATAAAGGAAAATACTTATTAAAAGTAATGTTTTTCAGATACATCTGACCGATATGTTGAGTTGACATTGCTTTGCTTATCGTTCACATGCTGCCCACATCGAGTGAAGGCAGTCGTCCGTTTGTTTTAGCGTCTCGCCTCCAGCTGTTGAGCAAAACTATACTTCACAGGATTACGTCACACGCTGGGATTTGAACAAACTCTCTCCGCGTTCTCTTTGTCTTAAACTGGTCATTGCGGTGATTTTTCATTATTGCTTAATTTGTCTCATTTATGGTTACCGTTCGCTGTAAAACCCTTGTATATACCGCACGTAGTTATATCAATAAAGAAAACAATACATACGAAATGATCGGGAATTTTAAAATTCACTAGTTGCTGTAAAAAGTAGCCGTGTCTAGTGTTGGAGTCCGACTGTAGCTTCGTAGAAGGCCATGTTTGCTCTGTGTGTTTGCTCAAAGTGAAGCAACACTGGAGCTACAGCTGCTGTACTGAGGCACACTGATACAATGCCAATATTTAGTTAGTTTAAACTATCAGGGGACAATAAGAGTCTCCACTGAAACCACAAAATACTTGAAAAAAAACTGCTATTACTAATCATAAGTAGACATTGAAACTGTTTTAGAATCAGTTTGACAGTCAGAGTGGCTGACGCCGGTCATTAATCAGATACATCTCTATTTGTAAAAAGATCGTCCTCCATAGAGACACGCAGATGAACGTCAATGGTCACATGTTTTTCGTCTTCTCTTCAGCCCTGCAGTGTCCACGCAGTGCCAGAAGGAGGCGCTCTGCCGAACTGTTGCAGCATAAAGCCCAGCTGGGTGAGTCAAAGGAAGGAATGAAATGGGAAAAAAAACAGCACCACAACAAGCTGATGTTGTAAAATGATGATGTTGTTGTTACCTCCGCCAAGGAGGTTGTGTTTCTGGTTTGTTGGTCCGTTTGTCAGCAGAAGAACTACGGGCTCGATTTTCATGAAACTTGGTGGAAGGGTGAAGCATGGGCCGAGAAAGAACCCATGAAATTTTGGAGCAGATCAAAATCACGGGGCCCATTGTTTTTCACTTTCCTTAACATCGCTTCACATCCAGTGCCCATCTAGTTGCCAATGTGTTAACAAAAATCTGCCTTTTTACACATCTGGCAGACAGAAGCGTTACATCCCGTTGGTTTTTGTGTTTCCGTAAATATTCTCTTTTCCGATTGGGTCTCCAACAACTCCTGAGGAAAACATCTGGCTCTTTAGCTGCTAACTTTTGATCATTCCCCCTTACAAGATGTTGATGTTTTACCTCGAGCACTGACGACTGACTGCTGGTTCCTTCTGCCTCCAGAGAGCCACTACAAGGAGAAGCTGCAGCGTCGCTGCTGTAAGGACGGCCTCAGGGAGATCGCCATGCCGTACTCCTGCACGCGGCGCTCCCTCTACATCACGGAGGGCTGGGAGTGCATCAGGGCCTTCCGCTACTGCTGCGCCACCTTCAGGAACCAAGTGTTTGACACGGAGATCCCCACCACGCCGCCACCCTTCACCACAGCTCCCACCACCACCACCACCACCGCTCAAGTCACCAGGCTCTCTGTTGTAGCCCATCCTTTTGGTAGAGTGGATGTGTCTGCGCATGGCGGAAGGATACACCTGTCCCGGGATAACTTCAGTAATTACTCTACTTCAACCTTTTTTGATTTTTAGTTAGCAGGAAACGTTTTCACATCTTTCTTTGAAATTTTGTGATATGATGTTCGGAGGGTTTTAATGTGTTGGCATGCTAGCATGTGCTAATTATCACCAAACACAAAGGACAGATGAGGCTGATGGGAATGTCAAAATAATCTTTATGCAGAATCTGTAGGCAGTGGGACAAGATGTTGGTGCGGGAAGCGTTCTGGTTTCCGTTGGTGGTCCATGTACCGAGGTTAACGGTCCACGTGAAGAGAAAAAGAAGGCGGGAAGAAGAAGAAGCATAAAAACAGCTTTACATGTAGATGATTAATGAGGCACGTTTGTCAGACATCCCACAATGTGTTTCGGGGAGAAACAATGAACGTTAACATAACTTTGAATGAATTTGTTGTGTGTGTGTGCAGACATATTAACAGCTTCTAGATCCATATGTTAGAGAAATGTAATGAGAGGTCAAGACCTGCTAATCATGTTAAAATGTGTCCACATAGATTGGGAAATGGCTAGACCTCAAAGTCCGGAACGATTGCCTTTCCTTGTTGGACTGCCCGGAATGAGCGGACCGCCGGAACCTGAGCGGCACCTGATCTATTCAAGTGTTAACAAAATGGCAGCAGAGGAAGAAGAAGAAGAGGAGGAGGAGGAAGAGGAATACCTGGATGAGACTGAAGTGTATCTGCGATCCAAGTTCTACGAGTCTTGGCTGTGGACGGATGTCAAGCTGCCCACCCAGGCTGACAGAGACGGGTGAGTGAAACGTTAGGACTTTTCTTCAATCGCTATTTTTATTCTAGTTTCAAGATCTATTGTTGTTGCTAACGATAAAACAGACTTTAAACGTATTGGGTGTTGAAGGAAAGTGGGTGAGTTTGTTTGAGTCCATGATTCATCTCCACGGGAACAAGGCAGTAAACAAGTCATCCCTGAAAGAGGACACAGAGGTTAGGAGAGAGCAACAACACAATATGATGTCCTCTCGTGTTAACCGGCATGTTGTAACTGGAGAGATTCTGGTATGGAGCAATGGTGGCGTCAGGGTGTCTGTTGACCCTCCGATGTGGTCGTGTGGTGTGACGTTTGATGATGTTTCTAAAGACGTATGAAGCCAAAAGAAGGTTACTTTTAAATGTCCAGTATCTGTTCAGGACATTTAAGCAACAGAAGCACCTCCCCGCTGCCTGCCGATGTGAATTTGAAAGTGCTGTAACGGACCAACTGGGTCCCCGAAAGTCCAAACCCAGTCGGTGATGTTTGACGTAACAGTCTTGATCAGGGACGATAAACGTCTCTCACTCTGTGTCACCATGTGAGGGGAAAACAGCGTGAACTCCCGGCATTGCATCATGTTTTGTTTGGTCAGTGATAACCACTGGATAACCAGCTCAGAATCAACACTGCAAAACATCCATGTTCTGCACTAATGCAGATTCCTGTGTTTTTATTTAGAAATGCATCTGTCAACCCAAAACTGTTACTGTTTATCCCCAAGTTAACATTTTACAAAATGCTGAATCGGTAGTCTGTTTTAAATCTTTCTTATTTCCTTGCTTTCATACAGTAAATTATAAAATTTTTACTGTTATCCACCAATCATCACCAAGTCAAATTCATTGTATGTGCAAATAACCATTTCTCATTCTGATTCTGAAGAGTAGCAAATCTACCACAGAGACGCAAAACAACCAAAAAGGACACAAAATCACTACAAAGAGATGCAAAACGACCAGAAAGATTGTTGTCTCGTAATCCATCCATGTATACAGCTATGCTATACTTTTCGTTGTAAAAAAAGCAGAGTGGTTTTGACGTTGGACCTCCTGGTATGAATCTGATCAACAGGTTGGCGTTGATGAACATGGACCATCCTTTACCAGACAGCATCACAGAGTGGGGGCTTCTGGCCATCAGTGCATCACCTCACACAGGTACGAGGAGGAGGAGGAGGAGGAGGAGGAGGAAGGGTAGTCATCAGGAATTATAGAAAAACATCTTCCAAATTGTGCCCCTCATGCACACCCAATCCAGGCTCTCTGCTTTACTTACTAGTCTGGCTTTCCAGACTATGCGTACGCATACATGGAATCCAAGGCTGAACAAATTGTCCACACTTTACAAGATCCCACAGGATGAAGGAAATACGTTGAGCACATTCATACTTGTGCAGAAGCCTCGTCGCTGATGTTTCTTTCTGTAGGTTTCTGTGTCGCGGAGCCTTACAACGTCAAAGCATGGAAGCGGTTCTTTGTGGACCTGAAGCTGCCGTATTCAGTGGCGAGGAACGAACAGGTCCAGATCAAAGCGGTGGTGCATAACTACGGCTATGAAAACCTGCATGTAAGAAAGTCACAGTCACTTCCTTATTGTTCATCCAGAGAATTTAGTAAATATAGAATTCATGCTCTACAGCGGCCGTAGCCTCATTTGATTTGATTTGAGTCTTAGTAGAGTTTCTGAATAAATGAATATTGTGCCTGGTCTCCCGTTCAGGTGAGGGTGGTGCTGATGAAGACAGAAGGCATGTGCAGCGTTGCCTTCAAGAACAAACACACGAAGGAAGTGACGCTGCCGGCCGGCTCTTCTGTGGCGGTGCCTTACACCATCGTGCCGCTGGTGGTGGGGAAGCTTCCTCTGGAGGTGATGGTGGTAGCCAGAGACATGATGGGAGGAGACCGCATTCAGAAACAACTTCGGGTGGTGGTGAGTCACTCTTGATGATGATCTTCTCAAAACAGGGTCAGCTGCTAAAAACAGGAAAGATATTCTGGATTGTAAAAAAAATCTGTGTGTTATTCCTTGAATGTAAGAGGAGAATATAGATGTTAAGAAGGTAATTCAAATATCACAGACTTACTTGAATAAAGATGCATCTTTTCTGAACCCAAACAGCTGGATGGAGTGCAGAAGACTGAAGTTTGGAGTGCGGTGTTGAACCCGTCGGCTGAGGGAGGTAAAAAGATCACAAGTTCATTTATGTAGCACATTTTAGCCACAAGGCGAGTTCTGCAGCTTTCTATGACTTTGTTCCAGATACGTGGTGAATGAAAAGTGAACGCTGCTTCTTCGTGTTTAGTTTTGACTCTGGGGACAGTCATGTTGATAATGATTAGATTCTCTTCAGATTCAGGGTTGAAAATAACAAAGTTTAATTTTATGTCTCTCTTCCGTCCACGACAGGAACGCAAACTGTTCGTGTGGGCAAGATCGAACTGAAGTCAGTTGTGCCGAACTCTGTGCCAGAGACGTTCATCAATGTCAGAGGTCAGTCACTGGTGGTGAGGATTAAATAAATGAACCTTTGGAGAGCGCTCTGATTCCTGATTCCTCCCCTCCCCTCCAGGCAACGTGTTGGCGGACAGCATCGATAACTCCATCAGTGAGGACTCCCTGGCCTCTCTGATCCGGATGCCCGGCGGCTGTGTGGAGCAGAACTTGGCCAGCATCACTCTGCCGCTCATCGCCACCCTCTACCTGGAGCGAACCAACAACTGGGAGAGTGTAGGGGTGGATCGCAAGGCTGAGGCTCTCCGCTACATCAGGAGAGGTGAGAGAGGAACGAAAAGAAGGCGTCGATAGATGAAGGAGATCCCAAAAAAAAGTAAAGAGAAGCAGTACAATGAGCGATTGATGTCTGTTTAAAATGAACACGTGAAAACAAAGATGACTTGGATGGACTGATGGAGGGATGAATGAAAGAGAGAGTGGATGGACTGATCTCAATGTCTGGGAATGGATGGATGGATGGATGGATGGTTGAGTGAATGGATACAGCAAAGGATGAATGGAGAGAATGCATTTCTCTCTCCTTCATATCCTTTTATCTTTTAATTCTTCCATGTTCTTTTCAGGCTATGAGAACCAGCTGGCGTACAGAATGAGTGATGGCTCTTACCCCCCCTACAGGAGGGAAGGTGCAAGTACATGGTACAACATTTTACATATTTAATTAAAACCGAATGTGCCGATTTCCAAGAAAATACAAACGGTTTGAATGTATGCATGCAAACACATTTTTTTCCCGTGCCACATTCAGAAGTCCCGATGTGTTGATATCAGTTGATGTCACTTAAGCTGTTAGCTACGTGGTGTGTTGTGTTTGAACGTGACCAGATGTAGTTCTAACGACAGTCCGCCTGGTTGTCAGGATCACGGCGTACGTGGTGAAAGTGTTCTCCATGGCTCACGGCATCACCGGCATCGCCGAGCAGCAGGTGTGCGACCCTCTGCTCTTCCTGGTGAACAACAAGCACCGGCTTCACAGGGGCAACTTCGTGGAGAGCAACCCGGTTTACTCTACTACCATGACGGTGAGACCACACACCGCGTCACCCCGCTGATGACTCACGCAGTCTTTCCTCTTTCCCGCCACGGTTGAACAACTGTTATGCAGTAATTGGAATGAACTGGTAGTATTCTAGACTTTAATACAAACCTCTTGTTCGGGTCTCCAGGGCGGTCTTCGTGGCGACGACCCCGAGATAACCCTGACAGCCTTCGTCCTCATCGCGCTCGCCGAGGCCAAGCAGGCCGGGATCAGCTGCGCCGGTCCCAACGTAGAGGTACGTTTCACGTCAGTTGACGGGTGTCTATATGCCTTTTTTTAAACCTTGTTGTTATCCTGATGGGGTTCATTATCAGTAGCTGTACTTAAAGCTATCACCCACCACATGCGTCTGCTGCAGGTGGTCATCCGCAAGACGGCTGAATACCTGAAGAGAGCGCTGATGGTGACGGGGAGGCGACCGTACACCGTGGCCATCGCCTCCTATGCGCTGGCTCTGCTGGGCAAAGCTCAACCCTACAACCCGATACCGTCGTTACTCAGCGCCGCAGCTCCAGGTTTCTCATACACCTCCAACAAACATCAAGTTCCTGCCTCAGTCAATTCATTTTATTGATTTCTTTGGTCACCTCTTGTTGACATGAGGTACTTCTCCATAGTCAGTGTACAAACAGAACAAAGTAAAGCCGACAGCGCTTCTATTTCCCACCTTCCTCCTTTACTGTTTCCTCTCTCCTCTAGGGGGCAGCCACTGGCCCGACACACAGAACACCTTGTTCACCTTGGAGGCGACCGGCTACGCCCTGCTGACTCTGGTCAAGTTGGGGCTCATGGAGGAAGCGGCGGCGCCGTTCAAATGGCTGAACAACCAGCGGAGGAGAGGAGGCGGCTTCGGCTCCACGCAGGTAACGACAGGGCGATGCTGGAGGTCCGTTGGTGCCCATTGGTTTGCACCTTTGCCCAAAATGTACAGAAAGTATTAAAAAGTGTAGCAGCGTATCTAACAGAATCTAACTGTCCCGGGCCTTCTCTCTCCACGCTAACATGACTTTTAGTTCCTTCAGATTGTATCTAAAAGTAAGAATCGTGAATTCAATTAAATGTCCTTCAATCTTTGTTATCGGTGCTCCGTTTCCCTCCTCAGTCCACCATGGTGGTGCTCCAGGCGCTGTCAGAGTACCTGATCAACAAACCTCCTCCTGTCGACCTCAGTCTGGACGTGGACGTCAGGATGACGGGACGCAGGGAAATCCGCTACCAATTCAACCCCGAGACCGCCTACGTGGGTCGCTCCTCCAGGGTGAGAGACCTGAACCTGAACGTTATAAATCCAGGATGTATGTGAAATCAGTTCATCGTGATGTTTCTCACTTGATGTTCAGAAACTCAGAACGACTCTCAGTTGAAGGACATTTCTGCAACATCAGGAAGTGTGTTTTTAATGTGTTCTACCCTAAATGAACATCATGCTGTATTGAAGAAGACTGTAAACTAGAGATTGAGACCATAAACTCATGTTTACAATGTTTACTGAGGGAATAAATCAAGAGAGAAGTAGAGTCATTTTAGACTAGTCTTCTATACAACCAGAGGAGTTGCCCCCTGCTGGACAGTAGAGAGAATGCAGCTTTTTGTCACAAACTGAACGCTTGGTACAAAAGAAAATGGTGATTCTAGTTAGTTGTTGTTGAACAATTTGTATGCAAGTTCTACTCCTAGTCTGTTTCTATGATTTTAACACAACACGTCTTCTTCTCTGGTGCTTTTGATCCGCAGTTGCCGGCTAATCTTGATGTGGAAGTGCAGGCTCGAGGGAACGGACAGGGAATACTGGAGGTACGATGACACGATGACTCACACACGAGATATACACACATGCAAAAATGGAATCAATGATGGGATCACATGACCGACATCACTCAAAACATACACAGAAATACATGTTTCTTGTCTCTCTTCTGTTTCGCATGTGGTGTCGCTTCCGGTTAACTTTGACCCAAGGTTGTGACGTATTACAACCAGCTGCATGAGGTGGATGAGAAAATGCCCTGCAAGGACTTTGAGCTCAACGTCACTATTGAAGAATCCAGCGGTAACTCCCACGCTGTCTCGTGATACATGAACAATGTCTCTCTCTTTATATTATCTAATAATATAATATCTTTTCTGTCGGTCGAGTCACTTTTAGTTCAACACACACTGGACATCTTCAATACATTATCATATCATCATTAGTACAATAAAAGTACATACTGTGGCACAGCTGAATATTTTATAGTACTAATACAGCACATTAAGAAATGCTTTGTTTCTACAGAAAAGCCTCCAGCTGATGTAGAAAAATCCTACCAGATCACCATCAAAGTGCGGTGAGTCATTGTCTTCATCCTTTTTCACTTTTATTAAAAATGCAGCCTGTCTCGTAGTGTTTTTTGAATGAAAAGCTGAAGTACGTTTAGTCAGTGCTGGTCTCTGTCCTTACCCACAGGTCTTTAGGACCCAGAGATGTCCGGATGGTGGTTCTGGACATCAGCCTGCCCACCGGCTTCACCCCAGAGAACTCCGACCTGGAGATGGTAATCGGCCTCCAATTCTATTACGTTTATGACTCCATTGTTTTCACTCACATTTAAAATCTAAATCAACCGGGACTTTAAAGCCACTAGAGAACGCGCAATAGTTTTACTGTATGAAATAGTTTTTGCTCTTATTTTGAAAATCTGAGTATAGGAGTTAAATGCATGAAAGTTCCAACCAAATTGATCATGATATGCATTATATATACATGTATTTACTTGTGAAACAGGAATAGAAAAACACTTGAAATAACATCAGACAATTACAACAATGCAGGTTAAGATGGAAATAAAACACACAAAAGTAATAGAAAAGCGAGTTTGGGATTAAATGTATGTCCTTGAATTAGTAAAAAGATTTTCTCTTAAAGATTACTTTTATAGAAGCGATTTAAAACATGTTACCGATTCTGCAAGTCTCAGATCTTCAGGCAGGGGGTTACAAAGCTGAGGGGTCCTGACTGTAAAAGCCGGGTCCCCTTAAGTCCTGAACCAGGAGTCGGGAAACAGCCAGCAGAGCCCTGCAGGGGGATCTGAGGCTGTACTTTGGCTCATAGAGGAGCAGCAATGTAACCGGGAGCTCAACCGTGAAAGTTTTCTACATCGTAACCGATTCTGTGTTCTTGTGTGTGTTTGTCCAGCTTTCGAACTCAGTGGACCGCTACATCAATAACTTCCAGATTGTTGATAACCTGAGCGACAGAGGCTCTCTGATCATCCACCTGTTCAAGGTAAAGCGTCAACGTACTGCTTTGTGTCTTTGAGATGCACAAATCCAAAGTTTCCTTCAATGAAAAACGTACTCTTCACTATTACTATAACAACAATGTCCTCAACCATCCTCCCCCCAGGTGTCTCACAAAGAGCCGGAGATCCTGATCTTCAGGCTGCAGCAGAGCTTCAAAGTGGGCCTCCTCCAGCCGTCCTCGGTCACCGTCTACGAGTATTACAACCCAGGTAGGACCAATGCGTTGTGACCACCACATCCAGGAAACAGTTCACCACCACATCCAGGAAATAGTTCCCCACCACATCCAGGAAATAGTTCACCACCACATCCAGGAAATAGTTCACCACCACATGCAGGAAATAGCTCACCACCACATGCAGGAAATAGTTCCCCACCACATGCAGGAAATAGTTCCCCACCACATGCAGGAAATAGTTCACCACCACATGCAGGAAATAGTTCACCACCACATCCAGGAAGTAGTTCACCACCACATCCAGGAAGTAGTTCACCACCACATCCAGGAAATAGTTCACCACCACATCCAGGAAATAGTTCCCCACCACATTCAGGAAATAGTTCACCACCACATCCAGGAAATAGTTCCCCACCACATCCAGGAAATAGTTCACCACCACATCCAGGAAGTAGTTCACCACCACATCCAGGAAGTAGTTCACCACCACATCCAGGAAATAGTTCCCCACCACATCCAGGAAGTAGTTCACTGTCCTAACATCGGTGGAAAACACGACCTGAGATTAAATAAATGGCAGGTTTGGTCATCAGAAGATGTAGAATATGTCTATTATGTATATAATTTTGAAAAACAACTTTCAGTGACAGGTGTTGTGTCCCCTCTCTCTCTCTCTCTCTCTGTCTCTCTCTCTCTCTCTCTCTCTCTCTCTCTCTCTCTCTGTCTCTCTCTCTCTCTCTCTCTGTCTCTCTCTCTCTCTCTCTCTCTCTCTCTCTCTCTCTCTCTCTCTCTCTCTCTCTCTCTCTCTCTCTCAGATCACCGCTGCAGTCGCTCCTACAGTCCCAGGGAGGACATAGAGGAGCTCACTCAGATCTGCAGGGACAACGTCTGCCGCTGCACGCAGGGTAAAAGCTCCACCGTGTCTGCAACAATGCAGCATTAGTGGACATGTTTGTACTTGTAGTTTATTTGTTTTATTCGCTCACGATCTCCAGGTGACTGCTGCGTCTCCAGAAGCGACAATGAAAACGTCCCCAACAAAGAAAGAGAGACGTTGGCCTGCAACACATTACACCATGGTACGATACACCGTCACCGTGTAGTAGATATAACAACAGCAGCATATAATATCAGACAACGGAAACTCTGATATGTTCAATTTACCTATTAGGATGTGTTTATTATTGTGCACACGTGACTATTTTATAAGGAAGGTCATGGGCATGCCAAAAGAATTGATCTCTGGACCACGAACATTCCACCGCAACATCCCGACGAGCCTAGTTAGGAACAAAGCAAACGTTACGCCGGTTTTGTTGTGCTTCAGTTTTCCAGGTGAAGGTGCTGAGTGTCACCCAGAGCTACTACGACAAATACGAGATGGAGATCACACGAGTTATCAAGCTGGGTGAGTCAATGTGTGTCTTTTATGAGTATCAGCTCTTTTTTTAAATCTGGTAATTCACTATAATGCAGCTATGAATATGTTCTGAATCTGAAGGCGTGGAGGCAGGAGTTGAAGTGGGCCAGAGGAGGTTCTTCATGTCTCACGGAGGCTGCAGAGATGGACTGGTCCTGAAGGAGGGCTCCCAGTACCTCATCATGGGCCCCAAAGAGGACCAGTGGAACATCGACGCTGACACCAACAAGTAAGAAGAGCAAGAACCGAACCATATCTCATATCTCATCTTCATAAACTACTTTATTACCTTCATACAAACCCTAGAAGATTGTTCTTTTTCTTTAACAACGATACGACCCACACAGTCTTTCCCTCCCTGTCTGCCAGATTCACCTACATGTTAGGAAAGGACTCCTGGGTGGAGCGCTGGCCTGAGCCCGATGAGTGCTCCAGCGATCCCGGCCTGCAAGCTAAGTGCAAGAGCCTGGTGGGTGCTGCAGATGAACTGTCCGTCAACGGCTGCCGGCTGTAGAGGCGTCTGAGCTGCAGCTGCACGCCGCAACAATGGCAAATGACTGTGCTCGCAAAGATTCAATGATCCCTTTAGGGCCACGCAGCCTGTGCAGTAACTAAGTTATTTGTGTTCCACTTTGGGGGGAAAAGGAGCACTGACAGTGGAGCTGGAGTGAAATTTGTAAGTTTAAATTTCTGTTAAGTGTCTCAGAGCTGTATTCTAAGAAAGAAATATATAAAATCAGTAGCTACCTGCTTAAATAAACAGACTAGCACACATTCACACCAGGCTGGAGATTCCTTCTGTGCGCCGCAGGTTTCGGTTGATCGTTCTGTACGATCAACTAAGTCCTCCGCCGGCTGACTTCTGGTTTTTCAAAGAGAAAAATGAATTATGGGAATTTTGCAGAGAAGTTATTAGATGATGCAAACGCTTGGACAGTGATCATCACCTCGGGCCGGTGAGCAGCGAGTGAATGTCTTCCTGCCAGTCCGGCCATTTCTGACATGGTAGATACTGCATAGACATACGATACCACACATATACTGTATCTACATATGTGTGTGTATATATATATATATATATATATATATCAAATTCATAAAAAAATCATAATAGTATGTCAGAAAAAGTAATACAAAAAAAGTCATAGTATGTTGAAAATAGTATAGGATGTCGAAAAAGACATAAATTGTCGTCATATAGCATTTTTTTAAAAGTCAGTTATAATATAGTATGTTGAATATAGTCATAGTATTGTATGTCGTAAAAAGTCATGAATAAAAGACATAGTATATAGTATGATGAAAGAAATAATTTAAAAAAATCATGGTATAGTATGTTGAAAAAATCATTAAAACATCATAGTACAGTATGTCTTAAAAAAAGTATAATATGTCAATAAAAGTCTTAAAAACTCATGGTATAGTATGTTGAAAAAAAGTCTTAAAATAGTTACATGATAATATGTTGAAAATAGTTTTAAAAAGTAATAGCATTGTATGTCATAAAAAGTCATAATATTGTATGTCAAACAAAGTCATAAGTCATAGTGTGTTACGTCAAGTCTTCACTCAGGTCCTCAGGCCTCTGACGATGATCAGAACCGAACCAGAATTTTGAATGCCGATAGATTCATAAGTGCTGTACACAGTAGACGGCCCAGATGCTTCTGTCAGCGTGCGTCACTCTGTGGCAGTATTGACCATCAACAGTTTCTGACTCCATGTTTCTCAGCAGCTTGTTGAGACACTGACAGCAGAAGTGATGCTGCAGGGCTCAATGCCCCCAGAACATGTGCTAAAGGGGAAGTGGGAGCATTCATATTTAAAACACTTCCAGTCATTAGACAGACCGGTTTGGGGAGGAGGACTATGCAGTAAACTCACACACTGAAGGAGTCAGACTCAGAGCCTCAAACAACAGATGACTTTGTCTCTCACTTCATGTACACATAAAGTTATTTATTCAAGCACTGCAAGTAAAAAGTTGAGGTATTTGAGTATTTTCATTTCATGGTAATTCTACTCCACCACATTTCAGACGGAAATATTGTACTTTTACTCCAATTACATGACAGCTTTAGTTACTACTTCATCAATTCAAATGTAAAGAGCTGATACAATGTGACGCAATGCCTAAACTACCCAACAGTACTCCACAAGTACAGCTAAAGCGATTAATCAATTAATCAATTCGTCGATTGAGAAGAAGAAAGACAACAGTCATAGCTGCTCCTCTCTTTGCTGTGTGGCTTCAGTGACAATAAAACAAAACAAGAAGATTATTGTGCACAAGTTGCAGATTAGTCACATCTAACACGTCTACTTTCAACAAAGCAGGAAGTGCTCTTGAGTCGTATCGTTCCCCTGAGGGCATTAAGTAGGCTTGAGAAGAGAGTTGTGGTTAAAATACAACAGGCTTCCTTCCTCTTCAAGCAGATGTCAGTAAATGGCCCAAAAAAATGACTCGTTTGTTGTTTCGCAGAATGAGACATGTTGTCTGCTGGACCCGAACCTGTATTGTCCCACACCACCTCTCTAGCGCTAACAAGAGAACATGATTCATCATGTGATCCTTTTCTTAAACGCAGGCAGGTTTTATCAATCAGTCTCTGCAGTGCACAATTTAAGTTTAAGTTTAAGTTCCAGAAAAGACCACAGGAAGTTTGAAACATCGCTTCAATGCATTAATAATGTATGCAAAAAGTAATTTGACAATTTATTCATTTTATGACTTAAATATGTACATTTTATTAAAAAAAAGTCTGGGTTGTTTATGTTGAATATTATAAGTGAAGGAGAAAGGGGAATTTGAAAAACCAATACAAAAATCCATGTAAACAGGCAGACACTACAATCGGCCTTTCATTTGCTTCCCCTGTCATGTTTTCTTGACAAAGACCGTTTTTATGTCAGGTTGACACATGCAGTATAAAAAAAGGAAGCATGACAATGAGCTGTAATGGTATCATCATTAGAAATAAGCAAAAATAAAACCTAATCTTTTATAATGGAACTGTATGATACGTAGTTAAAAAGACTATTTACACAAAAGAAAAATGAGCTTGATGTCATTTTGGAAAAGGTTGTCTATCAGTAAACTAGGACTAAAATCTAGTGGCAGCAGTATGCAACTACAACTAGATCAACTCATGAAAGTCATTATAATTTATCCTTTGAGTGACATGGCTGTGATGCATTTTATGGCAATTCATCCCATAGCAGTTGTGATATTTCAGATGTCGAGGAATCACCAACATCAGTAGGATTTATCCTTGGAACACCTTGGATATGTGTACTAAATCTTAAGGCAATACATCCAAACGCTGTCGAGACATTTTACAAAGAAACTCAAATGACGCCCCCTTTTTGGCGCTAGACTTAAAGTCTGGGAATCTTCAAAGTCTGTAGGATTCATCCTCTGATGACCGTGAATGTCAATACAAAATTTAAAGGCAATCCATTGAGTTGTTGCTTTTCTCAGTCTGGGCCAAATTGGAGAACCGACCGACTGACATTGCCCTCCTTATAGCCTTACTGCTAGCAGCAGTGGCTAAAAATCAAAAATGAAAGCCTAGCGATTCCTGTTGTGTTCAGCAGGTTTGTTGACTGTACTGTACAATTCATCTGGATCCTCCCCATTCTCCTGACTTCTAGTTCGGAGAAGAAGAGGAAAAATCAGGAATGCTGGAGATTCAGTACAAACCAATACAAAGTATTGCAAATGCAACAGCAGTGAAAGTGTTCAAATTCAATCATCAATTCTACAAAATTCATGTGATTTTGAGGTTTTAGTGAAGATAACGATAAGACTTGATCACCTCGGAGAAGTGCCGGCACTCTTGAATTTGACAGCAGCGTACTCGACTTCATCATATATGCGGCGTTCAGCTGGTCTGACGTTGGAGTAGATCGGGTCTGTCTGGTTGTTGGCAAAGTGGACACTGGCGTAGTGAATATCATCCCGTTCCACCGGCTGATTGGGAAGACACCGCAAAGACAAAATAGCTTTTTACACTTTTTACATTTTACATGTGTAATGACTTTGGTAGAACCTTCTTGATCTATTCATCCCTCCATTGTCCTTAACTTAACTAAGGCTAAGGCTAAGCAAGAAAGCCCATAAGCCCTTCTCCACAGCCATGTCCACCAGATACCTCTGGTAGATCTTAAGGTAGATTAAGTTAGATTTTCAGGGAAACATTAAGGAGCCATCTTGACCAAATCTCCAAACATCCAAAGCTCATTTCAGTGCAATGCAGCAGTGGTTTTAACACTTGATGGAACCAAGTCATTAATAATTTGTGATTGTTCACCAAGATTCAAGAAGGTGTGTTTTTACGTGATAGTAAGCTGAAACCTCTTGGGCGAGAAAATGAAGGCAACGTGGAAGTGCCAAAACCTGCAATTCTTCAAATGGCCACTTGAGGCTGGCTCTAACAGACCAAGATGGCGACGGTTCGGAGCCACCCACTTTGAGCTTCACTTTGGCTCTTCAGAGACCTATATCTCCTATATACCTATATCTAGGAGACTAGAGTTTAGTTGATCGCCTTTTAAGAGAGCAAAACAGATTCAGTGTTCCATGACCAAGAAATCCATTGCTCATCCAAGGATTGACAGTTGCCAGAAACTTCCTCTCAGGCAACCTTTAGGTGTACATTTGACTGAGCAATGTGGCACTCCGATAGTTGCAGGACAATGTCTGGTCCATTTTATTGAACAAGGGTACCATGAACCCCGTTTACCAGTCCCAAGGCATCGTCTTCTATATGACATTGAAATGGCGTGACAACAATGGCAACGTAGCAATACTCTTCAGCATCTGTGAGAGAATCTCATTCCTCTTTGACGCCTGAACACTGCAGGATTTTTTGAGTCCCTAAATGACATTCAACAAAGAGATGAGCAAGGCTACCCAAAGTATTGAATTTGAAATTGCTCACCTGTTCCCTGTTGTCTGGAACCTCTACAGGCTCGGATGACTGCCTGGTGGCCCTCTTTTTTCTGGTTTGGAGAATTAATCAAAAACAAAGAAGTTAATAATTTAGTCTGTCATGTAAAACAGATGTTTAAGTGTTGAATGTTCAATCAAGTACTCACCGTATCAGTAGGAAGACAGAGAACCCGATGATAGCCAGGAAAAAAGCAGAGGTTGATCCAAAGACGGCTGATTTCCATGTTTCTTGGTAAACGGTGTTAAAATAAAAAAGTGAGATGTTTAAAGTGATTTAACAAAAATATTTTCGTGGCTTAATATTAAAGTTGTTAATTTTAACAACTTGTATGTGCTAGTTGTTCTGCTTGCGCTAAATAGTCTTCTTCTGTTGACCAAACTCCTTACTTAATAAAGACACAGGCCTTTTAAAGGAAATATACAGTTTATTAAAACCTGAGTGTCATTTATGTAGTTCTGGCCTCTGTTTCTATGGCTTGTGATGACATTACACTGATCATGTTACCAATGTGTCCAATGTATTGGTATATATATATACCAATTTATATTAGAGCTAAAACTTGATAAAACCCAAATAATTATTTAATTGTGCAGGAAAACTGTGTGAGTGCGGTGGGTCAAAGTGAAACCAGGAAGTCAGCCTGTGAGCTGTGACGGATGTTAAAAAAGTAAAGTATGAGTAATTACTGAAGTAGCAGCTTCTGCTTTTTCCTATGAATAAATTTGGCAAATCTGGGGGTTTGTGTAAATTGTGTCTGAATGTTTGACTGCTATGATATCGTGCCCAGCTGACATCTTTTGAATGATGTCTCCCTGTTCTGAGATTTCAGCAATTAAAGACTGCAATGTTTTTGTTTATTAAAAAGAGTTTTGCCTTTACAGATTTAGATCTATTGTCAGTATGTACCACGGTAATGTTTAATTGGTACCACTATTACCTCCACCCTCGGCACATCATTTGGTGGATTAAGACGTCTGATGTGTAAGAAAATTCAAAAACTCACCTGCCACAACAGTCAGGTGTAAGGTGGAGTTACTACGTCCTCTGTTGTTCTGGGCTTCACAGTAATAACTCCCACTGTGTTCAGCTCTGAAGTCAGTGATGTTGAAGATCTGTCCTGATGCTTTTGGTGAGTCTTCATCCTCCTTGTACCAGATGTAGTTAGCTGCTGGGTTAGCATCACTGCTACAGGTCAGAGTCACTGAACTGCCCTCCACTATCTCAGCAGAGGAACTCACTGACACAGAGGGAAGCTTTGGAGGATCTGGGGATGTAGAGAGACTCAGGTCATTCACATTGGATGGTGATGTATGTATTAAATCACAACGTGGCTTTGTCACATGTTATATTTTGGATTAAGGGCATGACATTTGTGAACAAAAACCTTTTAGAGCTATCGTCTGTCAACCTACACAACTTTAACTTCACATCACTTCTCTGGAGAGTTTCAATAAGAGTTCTGTTCCAAAGAAGTAACATGTGAACCAGGTGTGGCTACATGGAACATGTCCCTCACTGCTGGGTCACCAGGACACCAGATGTGCTGATGTTTTGTACTCACACTGAACATCTAATATGAGAGATGAAGAGTTGATCTCTCCATGTTTATTCACAGACTTGCAGTAGTAGATCCCTCCGTCCTCAGAGCTGATGGAGGTGAAACGATAGATACCTCCTTCTCCATGAGGACGTGTTTGGTTCTCCTTGTACCAGGTGTAGTTAGCTGTTGGGTTAGCATCACTGCTACAGGTCAGAGTCACTGAACTGCCCTCCACTATCTCAGGACTCACTGACACAGAGGGAAGCTTTGGAGCATCTGGATATAAATACAAATTATTATAAGTTGATCAACAGCATCTTTATTTAGACACCACAAGCCTCATAAAAGCCAACTAAATCCCAATTTAAATCCCACAGCACAGCTGGCAGGTTTCTTGTTGAACATTAGACTCTACTTCATGTGTAGTGATCCTTTAATAAAGAGCAAACTATTTGACAGATTGAATGTGTCTGTTTCTTATTACCTGTATTTTACTCACATTTCACATTAACATTGATGTATTTAGACGTCCTCCCCAGCTGGTTCTCAGCTGTACAGTAATACTGTCCAGAGTCAGAGGACTGGATGGAGCTGAAGACAAGATGAGGTTCTTCACTGAGAGGATGTGTTTGGTTCTCCTTGTACCAGGTGTAGTTAGCTGCTGGGTTAGCATCACTGCTACAGGTCAGATTCACTGAACTGCCCTCCACTATCTCAGCAGAGGAACTCACTGACACAGAGGGAAGCTTTGGAGCATCTGGAGGAGATATAATCATACATTAACTTTAAGATGAGAATGTTATGATAAAACAGTCAGTTTAATCTGTTCATAGTTTGTGTGCTAAAGAGAGAGTTTATTCAGGAAGACAAAGAATTTTAATAATTGACTATTGCTGCGGTCCACTGTGCTAATTCAGAAGCTTAAATTTAAAGGCAAAGTTCAACCCCAAATTAAAAATACATATTTCCTTCTACCTATAGTTCTATTCATTCATCTAGATTGTTTTGGTGAGAGTTGCATCGTGTTGGAGATATCGTATGTGGAGATGTCTGTCTTCTCTTCAATATAATGGAACTAAATGCCACTCGGCTTGTTATGCTCAAGTGACAACAAATACATATGAAAAATGATGTCTCTTTCCAGAAATCATGACCCGGTTACTCAAGTTAATCCACAGACCTTGTTGTGAGCAGTTTCATGAAGGAACCATTTAGTTCCTGGTTGATTTGGGGTTGAACTGACCCTTCAACTGTGGTCAAAAGGATTTTTAAGACTCTGCATTTTCTGCACTTCTAGCAGTAGAGTAACATCATTTCCTATTTTTCCTTCTTTATTTTCCATTGGGAAAAATCATCCCACATTCATATTTGTGTGGAGGTAATCAAACAAGGCTTTGAAGGATTGAAAATGAATGTTAAAGAGGAACTAAAGATGTAAAAAATGTTTGGATGAAACTCACACACTAAAGGAGAGGGGAACGTCTCGTGTCCTTTTATGGCACAAGAATAGTTGTCCTCAGGATTTAGTGGGTGTGGATGAAAATAAACTTGTTCTTCCTTCTTTTTCTCTCCATTCTGGTACCAGATGTAAGACACATATTTAGGCAGCTGACACGTAGTCTGACATGTCAGCTCTGTCCAGGTAGAATTCAGGTGGAGCGTTGATCTCCTCACATTTATCTGGAGCCGTGGATCTGTGATTAACCAACAGAGCTGTTAATTTAGAATCCGCTACACAAAGAAAGAGGAAAGAAAAACACAAGCTGATGGTAATGCTTCTTATCAAACATTTGAAAAGCAAATGTTACCTGTGACGGACAAAGTGACTCCAAGTGAACCAGAATATTTCCCATTTTGGTTTGTTGTGAACCTGAACTTGTACTCAGTTGAGTCGCTCTTTTTCAGGTTTGAGATTGTTAGAGTGCACCACTTCTCATAACAATAGTAGAACACACGACTTGAATACTCAGAGTCTGTTTTCAGATCCACAGGTTTACCACCTTTCTCTTTAGTAAACCAGAATGTGTTCTGAACTGCTGGGTAAGTCGTGGATGGGTACGTGTAGCTGCAGCGCATGTGAACTGTTGATCCTTCAAAGGCACAGACCTCAGTAGGAGAGTAAGTCACTCCCCAGTCACTCTGACTCTGTATCACTGTAACACAGAGCACATCAGGAACCACAGTCAGAACAACATCAGAGGACCAGTCCGTTCTCATTCCCAGGGCATCAAATACCAACGCTGTATGAAGCACACCAGGCGTTCAAGCAGCTACAAAGTAAACCGAGCCACATCAATAAGTAAGCCAGAGAAAGGGAGTGTGAAGAGAAAGAAAGTCCTCACAGGGCAGGTGGGTCAAATAAACACAGGACTTTCACCCAGGAGACTGCTGTTCATGTCCCATATGAAACTCAAAGTAAATGTTGATATTTAGTCACTTGAGTTTTTGTCATTGGTCACGTGACTCATTTGTCACTCATCCGTCACGTGAGTTGTTACTCATTGAAGTTAACATCAAAGCTCTTTTCCTAAACTTAAACTGCCGGTAAAGATGAAAGTTTATTTTGAAAAGGCACGGTAAATGCAGCGAGCGTAAATTGAGACACTGACGCGCACAAAACTAGACGAGTTGGGTGAAAATGTGTTGGAAACCAACAACGTGGTGTTTGTGTTCGCAATGTTAAGTTTCAAGTTTAAGTAGTATTTTTTTAACACAAACCACAACCAGTTGGTTAATTGCATAAACTAGTGTTTTGGTTTGAATTCAATTTAACCACGTGTTGATATGTGAGAATGGAGGAGCATCATCGTTCAGCAAAATGTAACAAGCACACAAGCTTTTCAAATTAAAGTTCCATCTTCGCAGAAAACAACTTAATTAGGTTCAGGCAACAAAACTACTTAGTTAGGTTTAGAAAAATATTGCGGTTTGGCTTAAAATAACTATGAAAATGACGTCACTTAAGTACAGAAGTTAAGTGACAAATAAATCTACGTTGACTTCTCGTGTTACACGGCACACGATCAGAGGTCTCCTGGGCCAAAGACTGGTTTTTAATTTGGTCTCCTCCCTTAAGTTATGTCTTAAAAGTTGTTGCTCTATTTTATGAGGAAGTCCCATTATGACAACAAATCTCATTAACAAGCGAGTCATGGTAGCCATACACATAAACAACATGACACGTTCACAATAGACCAGCTGTTAAACACAGTGGCCACCACATTCTTTATGATGCCTTTGAATATTCATGAACAAATATAAATGTTCCCAATTTAAAAAATGTTATATTATTCCATGCTGAAGTTGAGTAGTAGGAAAATCCTACTAAAAAGCAAAAGCTACAACTTGGAGAAGCTACCAGAGCTAAGACGAAGGTAAGCTGGTAACGCTTTACAAATAGTATTATACAAATAATGTTGTTTGAGAGTCAATAATGTCCTACCCACCTATAATAATAATAATAATAATAATAATAATAATAATAATAATTATTATATAGCACCATTAAAAACAGAATTCACAAAGTGCTTTGAATGTCAAAGCAGCAAAAACAAGGCAATAGTAACAACAGAGAAGCTCAGTGAGACCATTGGAAACGTTTAAAAATAAACTAAGAATCATGAAGAATGAAATGCAGAGTAAATGTCAGTGGAACACTGTCAGTAAACTCACACACTGGAGGAGAGGGGAAGTCCTCATATCCTCTAACAGCACAGGAAAAGATGTCTGCAGGATTAAAGTTGCCTGAATACGAAATTGAAGTTTGTGTCTGGATGTTCTGTCTATTCTTGTACCAGATGTAATGATGATGACCAGGTGGACGACAGCTGCTCTGACACTTCATCTCTGCCCAGTTATATGACCCGTAGACATGTAATCTGCTCACCTGGATCTGGAGATCTGAATATGTGAATAAGGAACAGATGTTTTCATCTATACACACACATATAAACACACACAGATGCAAGTAACTTTCACAAGAAGTTGAAAACTAAATTACTAAATGTTCAGATGAAAATGTTACCTGTAACAGACAGAGAGACTCCAGGTGAACCAGTATATTTCCCATCTGGTTGGTTTGTTGTGAACCTGAACTTGTATTCAGCTGAGTCGCTCTTTTTCAGGTTTGTGATCGTCAGAATGCAGACTTTGTTTTCACAGTGAGACGTCACACGACCTGAATACTCTGGGTCTGTTCTCAGATCCACATAAACATCATTACTTGTTTTAGTGAACCAAAATCTTTCCACAACTTTTGCATTACGGAATTCGTTTGTGGATGGGTGTGAGTAGCTGCAGCGTATTTCCACTGTTGATCCTTTTAAGGCACAGATCTGAGTAGAAGTGTAAGCCACTCCCCAGCCATATTGACCCTGAATCACTGAAACACAGAAGATTCATGACATCAGAGATCAGACCTTCTTTCACTCATCTGTCTTTCTAGAACTGAACAAAACAGATTTTCAAATCTACATCCAGAGTCAAACCGTTTGTCACTGAGAACCGACAGTCTGCAGGTTTTCATTTCATTTGAATGACTCGGGTGAATTAATAACCTGTAGACGGTTGGCTCTATCAATGGATCTGATTCACTGCAACAAAGTCACAACAACATACGCGTCTCTAACTACAACTGAACCTGAATCAAATACTTTTACTGCACTTTTTGCCGACAAAAACTCTTGATTTTTCTTATTTCCACATTCTTTTATTACATGCATGTCTCTCTTGTGCTTACTTGTGTTTAAAGCTGACTTAACGTCTTATCTGCACACGTCTCTTAATACCCTGAATAAGATTGATTTAGCCTCTGACCGTAAATGTACTATGTTTGATGCACTCTTACCACCAACGACAGTTTGGGCAATTCCACTTTGACAAAAGAGGAACAAGACAAATATATCACAGCCTCAATTCATTAACACTCAGAGCGTGGTTCACACCATCAAAGGTTAGTTTGAAAAGATCAAACACAAGTAAAGATGTCCTTCCTTTACTTTACTTAAAAGCAGTAAAATATAACGTACAACGTGTAAAAACTGGACAGAATTTGAGTTGAAAACGCTCTAAAAAGTGAAGTAACATCATCATCACAATGTGAAGAGGCTGCACTGCATCACTTCACAGGATCACAGCATGGTGACCGGAGAACGACTGAATGAAATGTTCACTCTGTGTAAATATCCTCCAACATGAATGTAGAAATACAGAACCTGGTACGGTGAGGAGGAGGACGAGGAATCCACTCGCTGCTGCTGTTAAACTCATAGCTGCTCCTCTGGATTCTCTGAGAGACGTCAGAGTCAGTAGAACACGTCTGCAGGTAAAGAACCTACGCATGTAGTGAAGGAGTCACATCAGAAAACACTTCATGCTGAAGGGTGCCGTCTTGATAAGAAAACTGTCGTCTGAAAGCAGAAGACTGAAGTCAAGCTTGTTAAAAATACACCGAACTTCCTTCCTCTTTAGGTTATTAACATGCATGAGCCAGTAGATTAAACTTCTCAGTGTGAGAAACTAGTTCACAACACCACACCAACGCATGAAAAGACCATTCTGAGAGATCTGTTCTTCAGTGTGGTTCACCGTTTAGGGTCTGACAAACAATCGTTAGTATCTATCTGAATGTTTGAAGTATTAAAATACTGGTGAAAGGCAGATAAAAGGTGGTTTTGAAAAGAATCAAATGGTACGAAAACAGGTTCAAGATAAGACTCGATTGATCCTCGGAGAGAAATTCACATGAAACAGCAGCACAAGAGACGGACGACTGAGAGGAAAGAACAACAGAGGAGGAACTTATTTGAATGAAATTAGTGCAAAAACTGACACATCAGCTCTTTTTAGTATGACTATTATCAGTGTTTTATTTAAGTAAGACAGAACCATTCATGTAAAATATCAATACATATAAATACAAATAGAGAAATATATAAAATAAGCATGTAGATGAGTGCAATGAGCAGGTGAGGAAGTACAAAAGATTTACTAAATGAGTACATTAATACTGATATCTGACTCCCAATAAAACCAGTTGGGATAAAACATGGAAGAAGAAGAACGTTGAGGAGATATATTGTAAATACATGAATGTACATTCTCTGTTATTAGTGAAATATAGCTCTTTACTACTATCTAGTGGCAACAGTTGGAAACTACAACTAGATCAGCAAACACATGTTCCCCTCCAATAGCATCTGTAGCCTGTAGCCTGTGACCTGTAGCATCACTGCTACAGGTCAGAGTCACTGAACTGCCCTCCACTATCTCACCAGAGGAACTCATTGACACAGAGGGAAGCCTTGGAGGATCTGGAGGGGAAAAGAGAGACTTAAGACATTCACATTAGATGTTGATGTATGTAATAAATCATAACATGGCTTTGTCACATGCATTTTGAATTAGGTTCATGTATTTTGTGAACAAAAACCTTTTAGAGCTATGGTCTTATCAACCTTCACAAAAAGATTACAGTCAACATTAACTTCACATCACTTCTGGGAGTTTTAATAAGAGTTCTGTTCCAAAGAAGTAACATGTGAACCAGGTGTGGCTACATGGAACATGGAACAACAACACTGGAACAACAACACTGCTGGGTCACCAGGACACCAGATGTGCTGATGTTTTGTACTCACACTGAACATCTAATACGAGAGACGTAGAGTGGATCCATCCATGTTTATTCTCAGACTTGCAGTAGTAGATCCCTCTGTCCTCAGAGCTGATGGAGGTGAAACGATAAACACCTTCTGGACCTTGAAGCTTTATTTGGTTCTCCTTGTACCAGATGTAGTTAGCTGCTGGGTTAGCATCACTGCTACAGGTCAGAATCACTGAACTGCCCTCCACTATCTCAGCAGAGGAACTCACTGACACAGAGGGAAGCTTTGGAGCATCTGGAGGAGATATGAATAAACATTAACTTATTTAGCTGGGGTTCATTAAAAAGCTGCAACTTGGAGAAGCATAGCTGATAACTACCAGAGTAAAAGTTATATGTAAGTAAGGTACGTAACGCTTCACAAATAAATATATATTAAATGAGACTTTACCAATGATGTTGTCTGAGAGTCAATAATGTCCAACCCACCAAATCATGAAGAATGAAATGCAGAGTAAATGTCAGTGGAACACTGTCAGTAAACTCACACACTGGAGGAGAGGGGAAGGCCTCATATCCTCTAACAGCACAGGAAACATTGTCTGCAGGATTAAAGTAGCCTGAATACGAAATAGACGTTTGTGTCTGGATGTTCTGTCTATTCTTGTACCAGATGTAGTGATGATGACCAGGTGGACGACAGCTGCTCTGACACTTCAACACATGGTTATATGACCCGTAGACATGTAATCTGCTCACCTGGATCTGGAGATCTGAATATGTGAATAAGGAACAGACATCTTCATCTATACACACACATATAAACACACAAGACGTTCAAAAGACGTTGAAAACTAAATTACTAAATGTTCAGATGAAAATGTTACCTGTGACAGACAGAGTGACTCCAGGTGAACCAAAATATTTCCCATCTGGTTGGTTTGTTGTGAACCTGAACTTGTACTCAGCTGAGTCTCTGTCTCTCGGGTCTCTGATCTTCAGAATGCAGACTTTGTTTTCACAGTGAGACGTCACACGACCTGAATACTCTGGGTCTGTTCTCAGATCCACATAAACATCATTACTTGTTTTAGTGAACCAAAATTTTTCCTCAACTTGGGTTTTAAGGCCATTTATTGTGGATGGGTGTGAGTAGTTGCAGCGTATTTCCACTGTTGATCTTTTTACGGCACAAATCTGAGTAGAAGTGTAAGCCACTCCCCAGACATCCTGAGCCTGAATCACTGAAACACAACAGAGCACATCAGGAAGCGTATTCAAAGGTTTGTTATCAGTGATTTGGTGAAAGGTGACCTGGACAAGCTTCAACATCATTATCAGATCAACTGTTTGTAGTCATTGTCATTGTCATTGTCATTGTCTTAATCATGCAACTGAACTGCAATAAAGTGTCTGGATGGTTTGGATTTGGTCCATTCATTCAAAAAAAGGTTACAAAAAAAAGCCTGAAAATGCATCTTATATGCAAACAAAAAAAATTAGATATTGTACACATTTTTCCATGGCAAGAGAAGTATTTTTTATAAAATACTTGCGAGCGAGAGAGAGAGAGAAAGAGAAAGAGACAGAGACAGAGAAAGAGACAGAGAGAGAGAGAGCGAGAGAGAGACAGAGAGAGAGATTTGATTTTTGATTTTTAAATTCCTTTTATTGATCCAGAACAGATCACTGTCACGTCATCAATTCAAATAAATAAAAAATAAAACAACTCCTTCAACCACAGAAACATACATATCAAACATGAAACTCAGCTTTTTACTTCAGTCATCAGTCAAAGTTGAACTTTCAACCTGAACTAAATATCAAAAAGTACAACAGACTCAAGAAAAGTCTTAGATTTCATCGTCCAATAGTTTCCAATCCGTTAGACCGGATCGTCCCCTGAAGGCACCGCGGTTCATCGGTTCCCATCAGCAGAATTCTTCTTCTTTAACGTCGTCCAGCAAGACCAGGTCTGCATCCGATCCGCAGTCCGGTTCCCTTTCTTGTGGACGACCCCCAGAAGCTGAGCTGGATGGAGCGAAGCAGCTTCCAGAGCTTCTTCTGGCTACAGCCTGCAGCTGTTTAAAGCAACGCTCACACCTCCATGAGGAGACGCTGCCCAGAGCATCTCAGTGGCTTTGACTTCAGTGGAGACTTCAGGTACTGAGGCCCGGTTCTGTCCATCTCTCCACCGGTGATGTTCAACGGTGTGATGTTGAGGCTCTGCTTTGAGGGTCAGAGCAGAGAGACAGAGAGCAGGACAGAGATGCAAACACTGTGGAGACCATGATCATCAGGGTTTAGTCTGTTGAACAGTTCTACCTCTCTGTGCTTTGTGAAGGAGAGTGATCTGCTTTTTAAGGCGGAAACGCTTCTTCTCCTCCAGAAGGTGCCTCCATGTGTGGACTGATCGAAGGAATTTGGTGACGTCACTGAAGTGATCACTTATTCTGACAGATTTCTTATTATACGTTTGATCCAGATAAGAGTTGATTTCTTCCAGTGTATACAGGTCTATGTTTATGCTGGAGGTTCCACTAGAAGACATTTTTAACTCAGAGTCATCCTCCATGTCCTCTTCACAGGACACCTGGCTGTTGGACCCACTGGGTTCATCACGTGTGGAGGCTGCCTCCTCCACGCTGTCCTCTGGCTCCGGTCGCTCAGTCCGAGAGCTGCTGTCCTCTGCACCGTCAGCCTGCTCTGGACCAGCAGCCTGACCTTGGTCAGCTTCAGCTGTCGGCCCTTTACTGCTGCCTGCTCCACTTTCCCTGATTCCTTCGTCTGCTCCTGCTGTCAGTGCTTCCTCTGCTACTTTCCTTCCCTCTGTTGTGAGACTCAGAACAGCTGAGTTCTCATCTATACTTTTTTCTCCGCATGAATCAGCTCTCTGTTCCCCGACCTGATTGTTCGTCTGCCCGCTGTGTTCCTCCTCGGTCGGCGGATCATCGCCCCCCCCCCCGGAGCAGCGGCTTCCGCCGGCTCGTCATTCAGCGGAGCCCCGGTGTGATCGAGCTCCTCCGCCGGTACGGCCCCCGGCTCGGGGCGCCCTTCGGCCGGCCTGCGAGGACAAGCGGTCCGCTTGTGCCCCACATCCCCACACTCAAAGCACCTGATGCTACCTGTGCTAGCGTACAGCATGTAGTGTCCCTCCCCGTGTTTCACCCTAAAGGAGACCTCCAGTGTCTGAGAAGGACCGGTAAGGAACATGAACACCTGTCTCCTGAAGGACAGGACATGTTTCAGTTTGTCGTTTTTACAGCCCAGACCCACAGTTCTGAAGCTGCTCGCCAGCTTCCCGAAGCGCTGCAGCTCCCACTCCAACACCTGGTTGGAGATGAACGGGGGAACACTGGAGACGGTGACCCGGGTGGAGGGCACTGCGAGCGGGGAAACCTGCAGATACACGCCGTTCATTGTGACGCAGCTCGATTTTAATTCCGCCACAAAACGCTCCTCTTTTAGAAACACCACCACACCTCTGTTCATCCTGGAGGCATAGCTCAGGTTAACGTGTCCCACACGGTCCCCCACAGCCAGGAGAACCGCCTCTACCGGGACACACGGGTCGGGCTGAACCCGAACTCCATGTCTCAAAGACAGGGACGGCATCTCAGAGGACGCCATCCCCGACAAGAAACACGGATCTCTGTCCGCCAAAATACCACTGATCTCACAAAATATCACCACAAGTCAGTCACACAATGAACTATGGATGAAAAAAGATGAAAAGTTTGAGAAATAAATCACCAAACATTTAGCAACGCTCACCACGCTCTCTACCACCACGCTCTCCACCAGAGAGAGAGAGAGAGAGAGAGAGAGAGAGAATATATATATATATATATATATATATATATATATATATATATATATATACATACACACACACACACACACACACACACACACACACACAAACACACACATTTGGCACTTTCTAACTCCTATTAAAATGTATTATTTTATTTTGTATTACTTTGTGTGAGAGGAAGACTAAATTAGTCGGGGTAATATTAATTAGTCGGTGCTTTTCTTGGTTCGTTTCCTCTCTGTTCACGCTGTGGTCAGGTTTCTGCTCAATCTAAAAGTAAATGCAGAGGTGAAGGAAACCGTTCACAGCAGCTGTGATATAAAGACGAGATAAAAGCTGCTTCCATCACAGAGCGTGGAAATACCTCACTGAGGTCAGAGAACGGAAGGAACGAGCAGGGTGGAGTGCAGATGTACGACGAGAGAAGACAAGTTCAGTCAGAATGTGTTTCACTGTGAGTCCAGCAACCCTCCAAAAAAACAAACTATTGAAATCTGATAAAAGTAGATGGAAACTAATCGTCAGCCACATGAGGCTGTTTATCACAGATTAAACAGGGCGAGAGGTTGTCACAGGGTGAGGAGGGACCAGGTCATGAATAAAAGCCACAATATTCTCAGTTTACAGCATGTCAAAGACGCTGGCAACACGAAACAAGACATCACTGATCATCCATTACCAATGGAAACAAAGAAAAACTGTTTAAAGAAATGCTCAATGTCTCTACACAAAATTCACATTTTCAGCGTTTCTGGGAAGGTTTGCCTTCACGACTCTGATCCACTTGCTTGTGATCTTCAGCGTGTTTTTACAAGACCCACATTTTCCCAGATTCCCCTCTTTTAGTGCGATAAATGTAGTTGTTCAGTACCTGACACAGAGAGCAGGAAGACGCTCGCCGCCGCAGATAAACTCATAGCTGCTCCTCTCATCTCTCTGTATGCGAGAAGATAAAACATGTCAGCAGATTAAATAATGTACACAAGAGGTATACAAAAACAGGCACATTAATAAGCTGCTTCTACTTACAAAGAAGAAAGACGTCGTCTTTAAATATACACTTCCTCTGCTGTCAGTAAGCAGAAGACTGATATCAGGCAGATAAGCAGCTCGATTTCCTTCCTCCTTTGATCATTAGTATTCACAGTGAGCAAAACGCCGGTAACAACCCACAATGCGATTAAGTTGTGTTTTTCAAACTCTATAAACTTTAAAACGATGAATAAGACACCGAACCTGTTTTGCACCGACACCAGGAAAGAATATTGAGAAAGAGAAGAGAGAATGAGACAGATGTGCTCAGAGGCAGGGTGTCAAACAGAAGGTACATAATCAACCTCTGAACAGTTTAACTGAACAGGATGAAGAGCAGAGTGTCGATCATCAGAGAGATGAAGCCACACTAGAGGAAAATCAACACCGAAACATTCTACCATCAATCAATGATTGTTTAGACACATTTAAACTCACCTTGTGTTCCTTATTTCCACATTTCATCAGTAAAACGATTTGTATTCTAAGTCTTTTACTCGTTTTACGTTCGTTTGCCACAGAGTTTATTTTCTGGAATGATCCAAAATCCAATGAAAGTATCCCGTTGGCTTTTTGTCGAGAGAACCAGTACGATGCTAACTTCCTGTTGGCCTTCAAAAATTGTCCATGAGCCCGAGAGCGAGCGCTTGTTCTACGGGTCCATGAATGCGGAACATCCCCTGAAGATCCAGATACATTCTATCACTCTGCAGTCGAGCCTTTTTGGCTTCAAGGTCCACTGAGCAACTTTCAACAAAGGAAGCCCAACTCCAACGTCTTTATGGAATCGGAAGAGAAGCAGTAGAGAACACCACGCTGCTGGAGACCCAGGCTGTATTGCTGGGCCCGCTGGAGGGAAAGGGAGGCAACGGGAGAACCAGAACCAGGACTGAGAGGACGCAGACTGTCAGAACCTGCTGCGGTAAAATTAGAGGTTTTCTAAAGGGACTCGGAAACACTACCGCTTTAGTCCACAAGGCCCGCCAAAATAAACAAGGAGAAAGTTCCTTATAGCAGCTTTAATTCACCAAATATGAATATTGTAGATTACAGTTATACTGACTGATTTAATTAATGTAATAAGTTCAAGTGATTATGGAGGATGAAATCAGATAGATTCACATCTCATGATCAAATGCCAAAGGGAATACAGATGTGAATTATCTTAAAGATTATGCATATTCTGGTCTCATTAAATGGTGACTTTAAAAGAAAAAACTGTACATGGTGCCTTTCAAATAAAATAGAAAAAAAAGTAAGAACCACATTAGTTACTTGACTGACTGTTAAACTGTTTTAAAAGAGGGAAACAAATATATAATATATATCAAGAGTGAAATGTACTCGACAGGATTTCAGAGTTGAAATGTTGCTCCTTATCGGTATCTAGTGGCAGCCGTGTGGAATTACAACTAGATGTTATTTTTTAAATAGCAGATTCTAAGAATCGAAAGAAATACAAATCTTTTATTTCAGTAAAACTAGCAATACCACAGTGTAAGAAACAACTGTTACAGCAACTCTTACTCAAGTCAAAGTAAACAAGTATTCATTATGCAGAATGGCTCATTCCAGAATCATACATATTATATTATTGAATTATAATTAGTGATGCATTATTGTGTTCATTAGTGTAATGTTGCAGCTGGTTAAAATGGGACTCATTTTAATTACTTTACTGTATATACTGCTGTCTATATGTAGCTTAACATTTAGTGATATATGATAATTAATCGTTGATTTCATTTTTAAAAGCTTTAAAAGAAGTAAAGTACAACTATTTTAAAAAGGTACTTAACTACAGTACTCAAGTACATTTCACCACTGCGGATTGTACTTTGGTTTTTCACTTTTCACCTGTCCACTTACTGATACAGATTTTTTTTAAATATGCAAATGAGGCATTTGCTTATCAAATATGTGCAGATTTTCAGAAGATAAATCTAAACATGGATTCAACATTCTGGTTTAATTTTGATGATATATTAGAGTCAAAGGTTTTAACAGAGGACATTTTTGATTTCTCTTTTTAGCACTCTATAAATCAGAAAATACTGTCAACACCCGTAAAAAATACATGTTTGCCATGTTTTTAAGAATATAATACGCTTGGAGACACTACAGGTGAATAGGGTAAATTGATTAACTAATAGATATCACCATGAAACTTCACCGGTTGATTACTTAAAAAACATAAAGATAATTATTTTAAAATGTTAAAATCTACAGATCAATAAAGTAATAAAATAACCACTTAAATCTGTATTGTGCAAGTTTTCTTTCCACTAGTCTTAAAGACCAGCATCTCTTTCCCAGTGCATGGAAAACAAACTTGCTGAAACCAAGAAAGAATAAATCATTTGTTATGTTGGCTTACAGTAGAGAGCCTTAAATCCATTATACAGAAACAGTATATTTGGACCAAGATTAAATGTATGAAATAATACGCTTTATACAACCAGCATCCAGGGATATTCCCACAGCCAGATGCATTATATATTAAAAATAATTACGAAACTCTTTGCTAACAACTTCTCATTATTGTATGTCACACTGAGCGGGTGGAGACTGTTGATCTGCAGACCCCGGCTTCAGCTCCCGATGGTGATACCGCTGGCTTCGATTGTGCGTTCGCAGTCGCATTGCACTGAGGAGTTGAGGAACCCCAAAACGAGAGCTTAAAAAAAAGACCTGTGAAGATCGGAGTTACATTCGTAAGGTGACCACAGAAACATGTTTGACAAATCATATTCACTGTCCATTGCACTCTGTCATGACACTCTCGTTAAAGTCATGCTATGCTGGGTGAAAGAAAACAGAGTGAACACTGTTGCACGTTTAGTTCAAATTAGTAAATTTGCTTCTAAAAATGTTTCGTCTATACACGTCTCTCCTGAGAAACAACATTTCAATGTAAAAATTTAAGAAAATTAATAATTACCGTGTTTGAAGAGGAGATTAGAGATTCTGGTCTTGTTTTTCAGAGGTTGTGTTGACTGTGCTGTACAATACATCTGGATCATCTCCAGTTTCCTGACTGTTTCTGAGAAATGTGAGGGGACGAATACCATTTTGAAATGCCATGAAACAAGTAGTGAAACAGTAGCCATAAAACGCGACCCTAACGGTTTATCAAATATGCAATTGGATATCTAATGATCGGCTTGACAAATTGTGAATCTTAGGACAACACTCACATGCTCATATGTACGTTGATTTAAAGCTCACTGTGGTTGTTCTCTTTCTGTCCGGACTGTGAAATGATCTCTTCCTAGTCAGGAGCATTCTACGAGCATTGACTATTATCAATCTTTAATTTTCTTGCAGTGTATTGCAAGCCTGGCGGCCTGACGAGCAAAAGTTAACCCCCCTACGGACCTAAGTGTCAGGATCTTTAGTTAAAATCTATTTCTAAGATGTTCTTAAATTACAGTTACAGTGCGATGGTTCTGTTGGAAACAGATAAAATGTTTGGAAAAGCTCACAAGTGACCTTTGTTGGTTAAAACTTGAACACGCTACAGGAAAACATCAGGTCTGAGATCCGTGTACTTTACCCTCACACTTTCAACTTCACAAGCTAACGTTACATAGCAACTTTAGCTAGCTAGCCAAACTGTCAGTATCCGATTCGCCATATGGAATTTTGTGGAAGACTTCATATCTTGAAAGCTTACCAAATGTGACCAGAGAATCCATCAGTCAAGGAAGAATTGTAAAGGTTTAGATAGATACAAAAATGCAATCATCTGCATATGGGGAAATGTAATGAGTTTAATTGTTTATAACTGGTGGTTGAATGGTCAATTCAAAGGGTAGTGGTGATAGAGGCCACCGCTGGCAAGGAGGGGTTAAGATATATGTCACCATAAACACAAACTATACTTTGTGGGCACAACACAGCAGCTGAATCCAAAAGATAACGTCCTGGTCAATTCTAAATAAAAGGCCAGGACACTCAAACACCTTCTAGACCTTTAATCTGTAGTCTACTAATGAGGATAATGTTCCTGTGTGAAGAGCTGCTCACCCTGGGAGTGTATTGCCACTGTTGAATTTGACAGTAGCGTACTCAACACTGTCCACGTTCTCTTCCTTTTTGTGTCTTGGGGCCTGAGATGGTGTGATATTCGAGTAGAGAGGATCTGCTTGTTTCTTAGAGAAGTTGATGCAGGCATAGTGAAGGCCTTCCTTCTTCTCTGCTGGTTGTTTCTATAGATGTTAGACAAATAATATTATTTGTAAGTTTGTGTACAATTGTGTAGCTGACACTCAACTGTAATGAAAAGGTGGAATGCGTGGGATGCGATCTTGCAATCTGGCATCTGGACCCTATGTTTTTATTGAGGTTGATGAATTTGGGCTCCACGTGCTATAGATATTGAACTACTTTTATAACCTCTACTTACAACCTCTACAGTGTCCAGCAGGCTGCAGTTCAGTCAAGGTTTTGTCACATACTGTATTTGTCTCAGTCCAACCAATCATGCGAATAATTTTATGTTTTTACTGAATCTGGTTAGTGCAAATGGTTAATTTGGGGTGACATTTTAAATAAGACATGTAGAATACAGTGTTTTTGATGAAATATCCCCATTTCAAGCTTTGATTTAGTTGCTTTTCCTGAAGGAAGCGTTTACCGCACTTGACGTGTTCAAGGGCCATTGGTAAGTTGGAAATCCAAAGTTAACATCTGTTTCTATAGCTTCTGGCTGTGAAAAATTGTTTTTTAAAAAACAGGTTTTTCAAACCTGGCAGAAGGCTTTGTGGTTCAGATGGTTAAAGCACCAGCAGGAAGTATTATTTCAACAGAAGAAATGTTGAACTTTGGGAATATGAACTATTAATGAATATTTCAATCAATCAGTTTTCTGTCGGTTACTTAACAACAGGGTGAAAGTCTGAAAAATATTGAGGATGCATAACATGAGGAATGAATCAGAAACTGGTAACCTGGTCAAACAAAACAATAACTGATACTTTGTTCTTCTAGAAACATACTATCAGTACTTTTCCAGTGCTTTGAGAAATGAGCTCTTTTGTACCAAAACCGACCTTCCTCACCTGTGCTCTGTTGTCTGGTTTATTTGTAGGCTCAGGTGGTTCCTTAGAGGCCCTCTTTTTCCTGGTTGGGAAGATAAATGAAAAAACAAAAACAAATGGACAAATAAGTACGCTTGACTGTTTGAAATGAACATCCAATGTTTCAACAAACAAGGATTTACAACTCACCTAATCCACAGTGACACAGAGACGAGAATGACAAGAATTAAAATAGCAGAGACTGTTCCAGCTGCTATTAATATCCATCCTTCTGGAACATTGGAATCAAATGAAAACAGTTAATTGGGATGTTACAGCTAAATAAAAAAAATAAATAAATTAAAAAAATATATATATATATATATACAGTATATACTGTCCATATATCATATATCTTAATTAGTAAATAGAGAACTTCAAGATTGGATATTCTTACAACTGAAGTTAATTCATGTTAATCCCGACTATAGCCAACATTGAAAGAAAACTCCAACAATGTTACACATTAAAATCTGCTACAGGTCTTTGGAGTACTATTGCATACATAAACAAATTTAATTTGAGTCAGCATAATTTTGGGATATAAAACTACAAATTGAAAATGAACCTCCAGAGCATCAGATGCAGTGGAAAGACTTACCAGCCAAAACAGCCAGATGTACGGTGGATCTATGACGTCCTCTGTTGTTCTGGGCTTCACAGTAATAACTCCCACTGTGTTCAGCTCTGAAGTCAGTGATGTTGAAGGTCTGTCCTGATGTTTTTGGTGAGTCTTCACCCTCCTTGTACCAGGTGTAGTTAGCTGCTGGGTTAGCATCACTGCTACAGGTCAGAGTCACTGAACTGCCCTCCACTATCTCAGCAGAAGGACTCACTGACACAGAGGGAAGCTTTGGAGCATCTAGAAAAAACACAGAAGTGAAGTAAATTACACTTAGCTTAAAAACAACTCCTAACATGCCATATAAGCTTAGACCAAGAAAAGTCCAACCAAGCTTCCAAAGAGTAGATGGTTGGCTTTACAATGTAATACTCACACTGGACATCTATGAATTGTTCTGAAGACGTGATCCTTCCATATTGATTCTCAGACTTGCAGTAGTAGATCCCTCTGTCCTCAGAACTGATGGAGGTGAAACGATAAACACCTTCTGGACCCTGAAGCTTTATTTGGTTCTTCTTGTACCAGATGTAGCTAGCTGCTGGGTTAGCATCACTGCTGCAGGTCAGAATCACTGAACTGCCCTCCACTATCTCACCAGAGGGACTCACTGACACAGAGACATTTTTCGGAGCATCTGGAAGATAGACATGAAACTATAAAATTAACCTCAAAAGGCAGATGTGTTGATTTAGTGCCACATATATTTAGATCTCTTAAATAGTCCCTGATTGTATTTGGAGAAGTTGGTGTGTTTTGAGCCCCTTCTGATTGACAAATGAACTTTAAATATCAGTTATCTGCCATTATTTGTGTTTTTTTTTCTCATCTCAACTTCAGACCGCCAATGTTTTCAGTAATGCCATCATGTTCTTCTTTCTAATCAATTTGGGACCTCCTTGAAAATGAGATGGTGCATCTCAAGGGGTTTATCTGTGTATAATCAATTTCATTCACTTAAAAAGGTGGAGTGTGTAGTATTTAGATGTAATATAATATAAATAAATATGTTCTTTTAGTGCAAAATTCCCTGAAAATAAGAACCGTTGCGTTTTCATTGGCTTAGAATGAGCCGTTTATATCTACGGTATACGCAGCAGTTCGTCTTCACGGAGGCTCCCATGTTTCTACAGAAGCCCAGAGCGGACAAAACCAAACTGAACACGCTTCGAGATGGGAAAAATTTCAGTCGGTTGCAATCTGCAACCTTGCAGCTAGATGTCGCCAAATCTTACACACTAGACCTTAATACGCCACCAATAGAGCGACAGCAGTGATGGCAAGGCTGACATAAATTGCCCCTCAAACATCTATGACGGATAAAACCAAGCTTCTTTTTTACCCAATAAGATGCTTCACTCACATTTCACATCAATAGAGATGGATTCAGATCTCTTCATCCCCAGCTGGTTCACAGCTCTACAGTAATACTGTCCAGAGTCAGAGGACTGGATGGAGCTGAAGACAAGATGAGGTTCTTTACTGAGAGATTTATTTTCATCTTCCTTGTACCAGGTGTAATTAGCTACGATGTTAGCATCACCGCTACAGGTCAGATTCACTGAACTGTCCTCCATGACTTCAGCAGAGGGACTCACTGACACAGAGGGAGACTTTGGAGCATCTGGAGGAGAACAAAAAACAATACAACTTTACAAGATGAACACACAACAATTCATACATAAATGAACAGCCGTTTGCTCCGAGTTTGAATTCCCAAATTGATACCTTTGGGTAAAAAAATGTGACAGTATTCAAGATGAACTGCGCCTCGCCTGGAAAGTATCAGGCGGTCAAGGCGGACAGTTTCTAGCAGCCCTCAAAAGAATATACAGGAAGTCAAAGAAATAGTTACATCCTGTTAGATCCGACTTGTAGGCTAGTTGTATTTTGCAGAACACGTTCGGATAGTTTTTAAATCAGACATGTGCAAACATGTATCTGCATTGTATTCTATCCTTTGTTCTTCCACCTTGAAAAGCACTTTGTAATTGCTGCTCCTTTTGAGAAGCTATAAAAATACACCTTCATTATTATTATTATCAACCCCACAAGATATGGTTATCAATGGATTAAACCTTCATTCCAAATATGAAGCTACACATAAAATTAAGATTTTCTACAAAACGTGGTGTTGTGGCCATAGACTGTATATAAGATGTGGGCGTAGTCATCGTGACGTCGCCCATTGGTTTCTGGACTGCAGTTATGAAGCCTGGAGTTTGGCAATTTCACCGCCGCCATCTTGGATTATGTTGTTGTTTTGCAACTAATTAATGCAGGGTAACCATATTTGGAATGCGGAGGAGTATACGTCTCTTCTAGAGACCTTTCAATCACAGTAAGCCCCGCCCCTAAATCATCCCCTGCTTTCTGGTGTGTTTGACTCTAAATGTTCCATAATGTACTAAATGAACATCATGCTGTATTGAAGAAGACTGTAAACTAGAGATTGAGACCATAAACTCATGTTTACAATGTTTACTGAGGGAATAAATCAAGAGAGAAGAGTCATTTTAGACTAGACTTCTATACAACCAGAGGAGTCGCCCCCTGGTTCTGCGGCCGCCCTTTTTTATTTTTTGCAACGCCGTGACGCAAACTCACACAGCGGAGGTAAGCGGTGATCCTCGTGTCCTTTCAGAGCACAGGAGATGCCGTCTCCAGGTTTCAAATGGGCCGTGTAAAAAGCAGCTTCCTCTGGAACTTTCTGTCCGTTCTTGAACCAGACGTAGGAAGGACGACCGCATGTGCTGCTACAACTCAGCTCTGCCTCGGTGTGAGAGATGTTGATCGTCACTCTGGTCACATGCATCTGCAGAACTGGATACGTGAGGAAGGACATCTAGTCAGTGGTTACTGGAAACACACACGTCAACAATAGTAAAGACGTTGGAAGTCCAAACGGGTTCTGTCAACGTACACATGAGCTAATATACAAGTCCTCAACAACATTAATACACCTTTATGTTTATTTTAGGACAGGGATAAAAGCAAACTGAGGAGTATAACTTAGGGTTAGACTGAAGAGTAGAAGTAGTGTGGGCGACTGTGGCTCCAGCTCCACTAGTCGCATGCTGATGTGTCCTTGAGGAAGACACTAAACGCCGAAAATAGCTCCCGTATCTGTGCCTACGGTATGAATGTGAGAGAATCTGAATTATAAGTCGCTTTGGATAAAAGCGTCTGCTAAATGACTGTAATGTAATGTAGAAAAGTGAGAAACGAAGGTCCAGCTAAATGTTTGTGTGTGTCCACCTGATGTGATCTCTTTATTGGGAGAGTGAGGGGTGTTGAATGAGGCCAGGTGGTAATATAAGAATACACACTATGAATACAGTATATACGAATACAGTATATATGAATATAATATCTATCTGTGTATATATATATATATATATATATATATATATATATATATATACAGTATATATATATATATATATATATATATATATATATATATATATATATATATACAGTATATATATACACAGATAGATATACACATATATAAATACATGCAAAATTTTGTTTTGAAAAAATGTAAAGGTCCTAACATCTGTATGTATATATATATATATATATATATATATATATATATATATATATATATATATATATATATATATATATATATATATACAGTATATATATACACAGATAGATATACACATATATAAATACATGCAAAATTTTGTTTTGAAAAAATGTAAAGGTCCTAACATCTGTATGTATATATATATATATATATATATATATATATATACATATACACAGTATATAAACGCACACACACACACACACACACACACACACACACACATATGAAGAGAAGGGGGAAAAAAGAAGAACACACAGATATAATAAAGGAATGATAATTAAAGTAAAATAAATTAATAAATAATTAAATTAAATAAAAATAAAAATATTTAAATAGATTACCATTATTAATACATGTGTGTGTGTGTTGGAGGTACACTTTCATGTTACCTGTGACATCCAGTTTGACTCCAGGTTCACCAGTCCATTTCTCACCCGACTGTTTTCCAATGAACCTGAACTTGTACGTTGTTGCGTCGCTGTCCTTCAGGTCTACGATTCTCAGAGTGCAGTGTTTGGTGTCACAGATATACTCCACACGATCTGTGTAGTCTGAGTCGCCCATCAGATCAAAACTCTCCCCATTTACTTCTTTAGTATGCCAGAATTTTTCTCTTACGGTTACATGGGATGGGTGTGTGAAGGTGCAGCTCATGTTCACTGTTGATCCTCTGGTGGCACAGATGTCCTCAGAGGAGTAAATCACTCCCCAAGCCTGACCCTGCACCACTGTAACACAGAGCACATCAGAAACCACAATCAGATCCATAAGAGGAGAAAGACCACAAGTGCTTCATCATGGAATCCTGCTGGAGATCTGAACTTAATTTCACAGAATGACTCAAGCTTCTTTCCCGTCACTTTGCTCTGCAGCTCCGGCCAACGAGCATCAATGAGAAGAGACGTCAAGTCTGCAGCGCGTCCGTTAGTTCAACGCAGGCGGCAACCTACGGTTCTGAGAAGTGAACCCAATGCTGCATTCTCTCTACTGACCAGCAGGGGGTGACTCCTTCGGTCGCAAAGAGAAGTCAGACTGTATAGAAGACTTTACTTCTCACTTGATTTATTACCTCTTTCTGCATCATGTTCCTTTTTTATTTGCATGTGTTTGCTTCCTGTTGAAAACGTCAATAAAAGCTATAAAGCTGGTGTCGTAATTTTGCATTAAGCAAATTTCTCACCGGGTAGAAGTATTTGCTTAGCCAAAAATTTGTTTCGTAATTTACAGCACAGAAGGAAAACGGTGGAAAATGCGCACAGGCTTTAGGACAGTTAGTCTCGCCGAGGACGTCAAACAATCCGTTCATAGAGAGAAAGCTTTCCTGTAACTCCCTCAGAGTGCATGCATGTTTGTAGTCGTGGTTTAGGTTGTGGTCAGACTGTCGGTTGGAGGAAACCGCAGCGAAATGCAAAACAGCGAGCCGATAGCATGCAGATAACAGATAGGCAAATTACTGGTGACGCTGCAGAGCATGGACATATGTCACTGAGCTGGTTTGGCACGGACAACTAAAGAGGAGTTGAAAGGGAAGCAGTTTTAATAATAGTAACAATAATTTTGATGAACTCTTTAGGGATTACATTAGTTAGGAAGCCTCCTCCCACTGCTGACACGCAGCAACACATCTGTGCTGACACAGCTGTGTCAAGCCTTTAAAAGTCTGGACCACTGTCCGCAATAATTTGGACGTTTGAGTCCCTGAGTGTTAAATCTGTCTCTCTCTGTAGGAGAAAAAAATGAAATGTGGAAACAGAGAATAATGACTTGATGGTGGTTAAGACAAGTTAAGACAAGCAGAAGTGCAACAGTCAACTCGTTAGTCTCTTCTTCTGCAAAGGTTTAACCTTTTAGACTGTTGTTTGCATGTTCCCGTTTAAATGGATCTCAAAGAAAATCCATAATAGCGAGAGGATTCCTTCTTTTAGCAGCAGAAAGCAAAAAGCTTCACCAGTGATGTCATAACTTTGACATAGTTTTAATAATGTTAATTGTGTAGGAAAGATTTGTTGTGTATTTTTTGTATTATTTAACATAATTTTAACTATTTTAACTAAGGCACCGGCAGACCATTTCTAATGCGGATCTCAAAGCTTTAATGGCACCCAGCTGTTTAGCTCTATGAACTATACTGTTGTAGTACTGTGTTGTACTATTTGCATAGCTGTAGTGGATAGAAAAACTAATTGTCTACTAATTGTAAAATGTGTTCAACATTCGTTTGGAAACCTGGCTTGTGAAAAACGATTAAACTATTAAGAGTGTAAATCAACAATATAATCAATTAAGTTTTGCTTAATGTCCATATACTCGCAATCGCAGTGCATCTCAGAACTGATCAGCTTTCACAAATTTTATCATCTCAAACTGTACAAAAACGTAAATTGTTCTCAAGTCACAGAATACAAAAAAAGATGCACGAGTGAAAAAGGACTCGAGCTATTTTCGTGCAAACCATGTGACATCACAGAAAACTGGGGTTGAAGACACTCGAGATGTCCGGGAAGAAACAACGAGTCATGGGCGAGCGGTTTTAAAAAGGGTATGTAGTTGATCTTCTGTAAATGTGGATGTGCAGTACCTGGCACAAAGAGAAGGAAGACCACAAATCCACCGGCTGCTGCTGTTGGACCCATCGCTGATCGCAGAAAGTAAAACCAAACGTCAATAAAGGAGAGACGAAGAGAGACTCGTGAGGTCTCGATGGATCACCGTCCTCTGTGGTCAGTCAACCGAGGACAGAGGATCAGGCTGTAAACAGAAACAGTCCGCCTACCTTCCTTCCTCTTTAGAATATTAAAGCATGAGGTCATTAAATAACCAAATCAGACACCTTAAAAAAACAAACCAGTTCATTGTGTTGTCAACTCTACATGAACCAGTACTGGAGACAAAGACAGGTGTGACAAGTTCTTTAAAAAATTCTCTTAAATTCACCAAAACTTACCATTACATAACGCCTAATTTGCATATTTAAATATGACATTTCAGAAAACTTGTAATACAAAAAATACTCATGTTAATGTGAGTGATGAAGTGGTGAAGTTTGATGGTGATATCTACTAGTTCATGTTGTGACCCTCTGACATCCACCAAACTTCACACCTTCATTCCTCTCTGTGTGCTGAAGCTTTCTACAGAGGGCTTTGTCCACACACCACTCACACACTCATCTATACATTTATTAATAAAAACATGGAGGAAATGGT
Source organism: Cebidichthys violaceus (assembly GCF_023349555.1). NCBI lineage: Eukaryota > Metazoa > Chordata > Actinopteri > Perciformes > Stichaeidae > Cebidichthys > Cebidichthys violaceus. The sequence continues at coordinate 187,002 of NW_027176976.1, read as the reverse complement.
TGTTTTTTTATGGCTGTTGACAGTATTTTCTGATTTATGGATTAATATAAAGAGATAAACAATATTCCCGCGGCCCTATGGTTAAGAATCACTGCATTAGATAACACCTGAAGTTACTCAATGTCCTCCTGGATTCTCATTCTTCATATATGTTTACAATCCAACTATGCGTAGATATTACTGAGCGTCAATAGAGTTGTTCTCAGGACAGAGGGTGTCTGCTGTACAGATCACAGAACATTGTGATACGTGATTATGAGGGGGAACTTTAAGTCACGGAGCTTAACTGAACATCTGCACTTCCTTTTTTTTAAGTGTGTGTGTGTGTGTGGGGGGGGGGGTGTGACAGTGTGGTCCATGCTGCCTTTGTCAAGGTTGTCAGGAGTAATAAAGTTTGCCATCCTGATTCCGAACGTTCAGACGATGCAGAAGTGCCTTAAACCTGCATTCTCTCTGCTGACCAGCAGGGGGCGGCTCCTCTGGTTGTATCGAAGTCTCGGCGTGTTGGCCCGTCGCCATCTTGCTTTTTTTTGCAACTGGTGGGAAAGCTCAGAAAAATGACCGTATTCCCCCAAAAAATACTCAGTTGATAACCAGACGCACAAACGGGTTCAATCCATCAGGGGTCGGCAGCGACAGAGAGCGACGGTGTGACGGCGAGTTTGAAGTCAGCAGTAACGTCACAGCTGTGAACATCTGTGAACATCTGTGATTAAATGCTACAACTCCTCGAGACCCGCGACGAGACCCACACTACGTACCTCCGTCTAAGTCAGGCCGCTTCTGATTAACGTTAAAGAGGACAGCAACAGCAGCAGCACAGGCACACTTAAGGTGGGATGACTTTTAAGGTGGACCAGCTGTTCTTTATTCTCCTTTAAGTGACAAGCCGCTCCTAAAAAAATAATAAACCAACTTCAGACTGGAGATCACCGCTTTGACAGAAACACGTCACGTCCTTTGGTTTCTGTGGTAAAATGATGACCGCTGTGTCTTCATCTCCCCAACCTCGCGCTGGTTGAGTTTGTGGTCCAAACCCACAGTAGAAGAATGTCTGGTCTGTACATCCTCTCTATTCAACCACAGTAGAACACAACTGGGAAGTGAGGGGCTTTAAAAAAAAACACACACACATCAAAGCACCGTGAACAACTTGTACCAAAACAAGATTTAATAAGCGTTCACAACTCTGACTCTAACATTAGAAGGCAGAGAATGAAAGTGGAGCAGAATAAAAGCATGTGGGCCACATAATGTGAAATAAAGAAAACAGCAAATTAAGATAATTTGGTAATGTTACAGCAGAAGACATAATTCAAAAAATGTGTAAAAAGAAATAGAAAATGTAGAATGTGCTGAAATGTGTCTTTACTTACATCTAGTGGCAGCAGAAGGAAACTACAACTACACATTCCCCCCAAATCCTCCTGCTTCTTTAATTGTTTTTTTTTTGAAGTAGTAAGAAGTTCTACTTTGGTATTTAATTTACTAATTCTAACGATATATTTATAACAAAGACAGAAAAGTCCATTTGTGGGAGCAGATCGGCCGCGTGGACAAAGATGCTGTCAGGTTGAGCTGTGATAAGAAACAGATCATAATGTGGTCACTATTGCATATACTGTCAATGCCATGTATTCAGCATTCATTTGTACATTGAAAGGTGTTTTATGAATGGTCCAGCTGTATTCTTGGTCAAGCCTGTCCTGAGGATTGAAAACTAGAGATTTCTCTTTTTGTTGACTGTACTGTACAACGCAGCTGGATCCTCCGCAGCATCCAGATCTCTGGTTCTGAGAGGGGAAATAAATGAAATGAGGGGATTCTGAGAATAAAATGTAATTTAATATTTAATTTAGCTCGTTGTTCTTGTGTGAGGAGCGGCTCACCTGGAGGCCGCGACTTTAAACTTCACGGCGGCGTAGACGATCGTCTCAGCGTCTTCGTATCGTCCGGGCCGAGCCGGTCCGATGTTGGAGTAGACGGGATCGGCCTGCTTTTTGTGAAAGTGGACACTGGCATAGTGAAGTCCATCCTGCTCCTCCGCTGGGTGCATCTGTTGGACAAATAAGATTCTTTTTTTTACATGCGAGGACGGCCTGTCACTCACAGACACGGTGTCGCCCCTTTTCCACTGCAGGAACTTTCCCACGGGACTAGGAACCTTTAGGGGAACTCGCTGCATTTCGACAGCAGGGACCAGGGTCTAAAGTATGAAACAGCTCCCCTGGTCAGTAGGCAGTACCTATTGAAAGTAAAGGAACTTACGGTTCCTGGTTCCTGTTCCTTTTTGTACTTGCTGCTTCAACTGATGTTCACAAAATAAGGAGGTACTCTAGTATCAATGTAGGACCATTTTGGAGAGCATCTCTCTTTGTTTGATATCATTAAAAAAGTCAGGATCCAGACTCATTTTTAAAAAAAGACAAAGAGAGAGAGCGACAGCGCGGTGACTGTTTCACAGAGGTTAAAGCACAAATGAATAACCATCAAACACTAGACACGCTCCTCTTCCTCACCTGTTCCCAGTCGTCTGGTCTCTCTCCACGCTCAGACGGTTGCTTGGAGGACTTCCTCCTTCTGGTCAGAAGAATTCATTTCAAAAGTTAAACTACAATGAATACATTTTGACTTCAACTTCACGCAAAAAACAATTATGAAACAGAACTGCTTACATGGTCCAGAGGAAGACGGAGATGAGTATGATTGCGAGAAAAAACGCAGGAACTGTGGCAGCAGCTATTAATCTCCATGCTCCTAGAAAACAGTGAAAAAATGAAAGACAAAAAGAAAAGAGAGGAAGTTGTGAGAATCAAGAACAATGGCCGTCCTAAAAGACAAACGACATGTGACCCTGGCTCTGTAAAACCCATCAGCAAGCAGCATCTTCTCATCCCAAACACAATCACACCCATATGGTGTGTTATGACTTCCGGATGCAGTGTGGAGAAACTCACCTGCTACAACAGCCAGATGTAAGGTGGAGTTACTACGTCCTCTGTTGTTCTGGGCTTCACAGTAATAACTCCCACTGTGTTCAGCTCTGAAGTCAGTGATGATGAAGATCTGTCCTGATGCTTTTGGTGAGTCTTCATCCTTCTTGTACCAGGTGTAGTTAGCTGCTGGGTTAGCATCACTGCTACAGGTCAGAGTCACTGAACTGCCCTCCACTATCTCAGCAGAGGAACTCACTGACACAGAGGGAAGCTTTGGAGCATCTGGAAGAGATCAAATATGAACATAAATCAACTTTAAGATCAGAATACTACCTTTATATATTCTAAATATATATATATATGAATGATCAGATATGACCACTAGTCGGCGCTGTTTAGGGGGCTTGATGTGATGGGGATAGGGTGACGGGAGAAGAAGAGTAGTGAGAGAGTGTGACTTGTCTTGGTGCGGTTCTGTGGAAGCTTGACTAAAGTTATGAGGAAAACCCCGAACGTGTTGGACTGATTAATTCCCTATCATACACCCACAAAGCTTATACTGGTTATATACAGTTGTGGTCAAAAGTTTACATACACTTGTAAAGAACATAATGTCATGGCTCTCTTGAGTTTCCAGTTATTTCTACAACTCTGATTTTTCTCTGATAGAGTGATTGGAACAGATACTTCTTTGTCACAAAAAACATTCATGAAGTTTGGTTCTTTCATGACTTTATTATGTGTTAACAGAAAAAGTGACAAAATCTGCTGGGTCAAAAATATACATACAGCAACATGAATTAGCAATTTTGGTGACTTAGAAAGTTGTGTCAATGAAATGAGCTTCATAGCATGGCCTCTTAACTTCTTGTGAGTGATTATGAGTGACTACAGCTGGTGACTTCTCTGAGGCCATTTAAATAGGGCTCATTGGATACAAACGCCCACAAACGCTACAATGGGAAAGTCAAAGGAGCTCAGCATGGATCTGAAAAAGCGAATCATTGACTTGAACAAGTCAGGAAAGTCACTTGGAGCCATTTCAAAGCAGCTGCAGGTCCCAAGAGCAACAGTGCAAACAATTGTTTGTAAGTATAAAGTGCATGGCACTGTTTTGTCACTGCCACGATCAGGAAGAAAACGCAAGCTATCACCTGCTGCTGAGAGGAAATTGGTCAGGAGGGTGAAGAGTCAACCGAGAACCACCAAAAAGCAGATCTGCCAAGAATTAGAAGCTGCTGGAACACAGGTGTCAGTGTCCACAGTCAAGTGTGTTTTGCATCTCCATGGACTGAGAGGCTGCCGTGCAAGAAGGAAGCCCTTGCTCCAAAAGCGGCACCTTAAGGCTCGACTGAAGTTTGCTGCTGATCACATGGACAAAGATAAGACCTTCTGGAGGAAAGTTCTGTGGTCAGACGAAACAAAAATCGAGCTGTTTGGCCACAATGCCCAGCAATATGTTTGGAGGAGAAAAGGTGAGGCCTTTAACCCTAAGAACACCATGCCTACCGTCAAGCACGGTGGTGGTAGTATTATGCTGTGGGGCTGTTTTGCTGCCAATGGAACTGGTGCTTTGCAGAGAGTAAATGGGATCATGAAGAAGGAGGATTACCTTCAAATTCTTCAAGATAACCTAAAATCATCAGCCCGAAGGTTGGGTCTTGGGCGCAGTTGGGTGTTTCGACAGGACAATGACCCCAAACACACATCAAAAGTGGTAATGGAATGGCTAAATCAGGCTAGAATTAGGGTTTTAGAATGGCCTTCCCAAAGTCCTGACTTAAAATCCCATTGAGAACATGTGGACAATGCTGAAGAAACAAGTCCATGTCAGAAAGCCATCAAATTTAACTGAACTGCACCAATTCTGTCAAGAGGAGTGGTCAAAGATTCAACGAGAAGCTTGCCAGAAGCTTGTGGATGGCTACCAAAAGCGCCTAATTGAAGTGAAAATGGCCAAGGGACATGTGACCAAATATTAGCACTGCTGTATGTATATTTTTGACCCAGCAGATTTGATCACTTTTTCTGTTAACACATAATAAAGTCATGAAAGAACCAAACTTCATGAATGTTTTTTTTGTGACAAAGAAGTATCTGTTCCAATCACTCTATCAGAGAAAAATCAGAGTTGTAGAAATAACTGGGAAACTCAAAAGAGCCATGACATTATGTTCTTTACAAGTGTATGTAAACTTTTGACCACAACTGTGTGTATATATATATATATATATATATGTATGTATGTATGTATGTATGTATGTATGTATGTATGTATGTATGTATGTATGTATGTATGTATGTATATATATATATATATATATATATATATACATACATATATATGTATGTATGTATATATATATATATGTATATATATATGTGTATATATATGTGTGTGTATATATATATATATATGTGTATGTGTATATGTATATATGTGTGTGTGTGTGTGTGTGTGTGTATATATGTATATATATATATACATATGTATGTATATATATACACACACACATCATGATTTAATTGTTAATAGTTCATAACTTATAGATGATTACACTTTGTGAAAATATGTATAAATTGCGGCGTCTCTTCCTAGACTAAAGCTTTAAATCTCCTCATGTGGTTTTTTTATTGAAGTTGGTTTGTTTTTAGGTTGTTATGAGGCTGAAAACTGTCAATCTGACCTGACACCACTGACCTCAGTCACATCACAGTGTCTGCTCTGTGAACACAACGCTGTAAAAAGTGAACTACATTTGTGTTTTTACATGGAGCCGTTCTGTGACTGACGCAGCAGGTCTCGTGTTCCACTTTGTACAGCGGTCAGTTGGATTCCCTCTCCCTCTTGCTAGATTGTGTTTAGAGAAGTTGTAGAGTGGCTGTTTCAAAAAGGAGATGTGGGAAAGGTTTCACCACGGAATACTATTTTGGTGTTGTGAGAATAAATAAGACAGGCGTGTTTGACTATCTGAAGTTCTGAAGTTTGTAGAAGACGTGTTTACGGTGTCGATACTTGTAAGAGTCATGTTATAACAGTTCTTTTTGTATTTTATGTCTATTACAGTAATGTGAGTTATGCTGTTTAAAATCTTTACCATACAATAGAATTAAGGTAATTGGTCATGATGTGTGTTTTTGCCCTATTCAGATGAAAGCTGCTCTAGTCTGTCCTGCTATTGGATCATTTGCGGTCGACTCCTTTTAGTACGTTTTAGTGCAAGTTAAGCTTCGATGGAGCAGAATGTGGAGCAACAGGTCTTCTGACCGCAGATTGTACCGCAGACTTTATTTTAGCTGTTGTCAGCAGAAGGTCCGTTTTTTTGACAAGACACAACACAGTACATAATACCCTCTTCCATACGACGGAACGGGTCCGTAGCAGTGACACTGCAGGATCAGTAACGGTCTCTGTTACACCTTCAGGGTCTTTTAAGGTGCCGTTCACCGACCGACTAACAGGGAGAGACCTGTCCTCACACTCTACTTCCAACACATCTGGGTAGCTCTGAGTTAGATCAGACGTAGAGTCAGATATGGGGACATCCACAACTTCAGGGGCAGGGAACACTTTACCTCGCGCTATATATCGTTTCTCATGATGAAATCCACACCATCGACAGGAAAACATGAGCCGACGGGAAGAAAGCAGTAAATCACTTTGGTCTGCACATAAACACGGTGGAGAGGTGCGGGAACCAAACCCGTTTCGATACCTCTCACCACAGCACTCGCATCACAGGCAGACTTGGCGCTAAAGGGCAGAGCACTAGAGAGGATGAAGGACTGCGAGCCACCGTCACTGTGCGCCGGTCCTCTGCCTCTCCTGTGAGCGACACCAATCCTTTCAAGGTGGCACATTTGGAGCGGTGGCCTGGCCAACGGGAGACACCGTCTTCACTAACCCAAGTCCCTTTGGCCTGGAAGCGGCCCCCTGCTGCTTCCGTCTCCAGGCTGCACAGTCAGCGATCAAGTGACCGTGATCATGACAACAACAAAAAAATAAATCACAGTTTCTCAGTCTTAGCACCCGACCGAGAAACATTTCTAACATGAGTTCACACATCGAGGCTAGATCTTCAGCCTTACACCAACGATCAAAAAGAATCCTTTTATCCCGAGCAAAGTCAAAGAAAGTCTGGTTGTATCTTAAGGCTTGGGAAACGTCGTCAGTAAGCCTCTGGCACCAACTCATACGCTCGCAGAATGGCACCTTTAACCTTCTCATAAACAAGACTATCCTCCACAGAAAGAGAAGAGCCAGCTTCCTGAGCTTTACCGACCAACTTACACTGCAGCAGTAAGGCCCTCTTCTGGTCAATGCAATGCAGCAGCGATGCGCTCAAACGACTCTACCTCAGACTCACGAAACACAGGGACCAAAGAAATATTCTTACTGACATCAAATGCAGCAGTAGAACCTGACGTTACCTGTATACCTGCAGAGGGGCGAACAGAACCTGAATGCAGCTCTAACTCACACATCCTAAAAGCGGTCTCTGCTTACGAAACTCTAATTCCCTCCAGAGCTCAAACTCTCGCTCTTCCTTTTCTAACCGAAGACGAGCGAGGCGCACCTTTAACCGAGCATCAAACCTAGAACCAGGAGACTTACATTAACTCATTAATTATTAATAATATTAAATCAAAAGACCACAATAGTATACACCCTAATGGGTCAGGCTAACAAACAACAGCAAACAGATCTTGAACAGAGGCGATCCACATACACACAAAGCTGCTACTTGGCCCACGGGCGACCTGTCGGTCTGGATCTCCCAGCCTCTTATCCACCCTGTCACTCATCCACAGTTGAGAACAGCCGTGTTCACTCACACGCTGCAGGTGTGATCATAAAGAGAGACTCAAGTTTTCTAAAATGTAATGTTTAAATATGCAAATGAGGGACTATAATCCTAATTTTTCCATTTTAGATTAGGTGACACAAATACATACAGTTAAAAACAAACAGCTGATTGTGTATTTGGATGTTTTCTCTCTACTAGTCTAAGAAGACATTATTGCAACAGGTAAAGGAGAAATACCGTACGCATCCGAAGGTGTTCAGAGAACAACTCGCCGACTCCCACTGACTCTTACATTCACTCAGTTTAGTTTCAAGAAGGGAAAAAGCACCATGTTTATTTTTATTCAGTTACTCTGTGTGAGCAATACTTATAGTGAATCTGAATACAGGATACATACATGTCACCTTTCATTAGTTCTCCTCTGCGTTATGTGCCATGTGGTGTGTCAGATTCACCTTTTGTATACAAACAGAACCACTAAAGCCGGTTGTCTCTTGTATGAGTATTCATGTGCAACTTCAGAGCTGACTTGTGCCGAAATCTTTCATCACACACAGAGCAGCTGAAAGGTTTCTCTCCTGTGTGGATTCTCATGTGTGTCTGTAAGGTTGAACCCCGGCTAAAAGATTCCTTACAGACTGAGCAGCTGTAAGGTTTCTCTCCTGTGTGGATTCTCATGTGTCTCTGTAAAGTTGAACCCTGGTTAAAAGATTCCTTACAGACTGAGCAGCTGTAAGGTTTCTCTTCTGTGTGTATTCTCATGTGTGTCTGTAAATGTGAACCCTGGTTAAAAGATTCCTTACAGACTGAGCAGCTGTAAGGTTTCTCTCCTGTGTGGATTCTCATGTGTGTCTTCAGATCTCTGCTTCTTCTAAATATTTTCCCACACTCAGAGCATGTAAATAGTTTCTCACCAGCACTACATCTTGAATCACTGACATGGACTTCATCAGGTTTCAAAGAGTTTAAACCTGACTGAGGTTCTCTGGTCTCCTTCCAATCATCACTGTCATCAGTGTCAGAAGAGTCTGGATCTGAGTTCCTGTCTGGTTCTGGTCCTCCACAGTCCTCTCCATCAGCTTCTGTTTCCATCTGTTCAGTTTGTCTTTGATGAAGCTCTGAGGACTGAGCTTCCTCTTCATCATCTTCAATCTTCACAGGAGTGAATGAGAACTTGACATCAGCCTCCTCCAGACCTTGAAGCTGCTCTCCCTCCTGACTGGTCCAGAGTTCATCCTGTTCTTCTTTAATGTGTGGGGGTTCTGGGTCCTCTGGGAGACGTTACAAAGAAATATTAGCATTGAGCAAATAATCTCCTGTACATACATTTTTTCATTATCTGTTCATCAAGTCATCCCTCCTCTCCAGTTCTAATATCGGAGCAATAGGAGCTATGGTTATGGGGGATTTGAGGATTTATTTGACAGATTTGTATCAGTTTTATCTCAATGTAAAGCCTGCAGGCACACCGGTGTTTGATATGAGCTAATTAGTGAAGTTGATAAACACACAAAAACATGACTTGGAGATATTCAAGCTAAGATTGTTTGACCTCCTCTGTCTCTCTGTCTGTCAGTCTGTCTGTCAGTCATTCTCACACACACACACACATACACACACATACACACACACATACACACACACACACACACACACACACACACACACACACACACCCTCTCTACTTCAAATACTTCTATTACTATTACTATACTTCTTCTACTAATACTACTGTTATTTCAACTACTACGAACACTACTAGAGCTAATACTACGACACTGATATTAATACTTCTTCTAATGCTACTAATACTTCTACTAATAATGATCCTTCTACTACAACTACCACTTCTACTACTACTACTCCTACTACTACCAATACCACTACTGCTACTACTACTACTTTTTCTAATGCTACTAATATTTTTACTACTAATAATATTTATAGTACAACAACCACTTCTACAGCTAATACTACAAATAGTACTTTTAGATCAACTACTACAACTACGGCCACTACTACAGCTATTTCTACGACTACTACTACTACTACGACTGTTATTACTACAACTACTACCAATACAACTAATACTTCTACTAATACTACTGTTATTTCAACTGATACTATGATCACTACTACTGCTATTACTACTATTCTTACGAATAGTTCTACTACTATTACTACTACAACCACTACTAATACTACTGTTATTTCAACTACTACTATGATCACTACTACTGCTATTACTACTACTACTACTACTAATAGTTCGACTACTATTACTACTACAACCACTACTAATACTACTGTTATTTCAACTACTACTATGATCACTACTACTGCTATTACTACTACTCCTACTAATAGTTCTACGACTAATACTACTGTTATTTCAACTACTACTATGATCACTACTACAGCTATCACTACTACTCCTACTAATAGTTCTACTACTATTACTACTACAACCACTACTAATACAACTTTTATTTCAACTACTACTACAACCACTACTAATACTGTTATTTCAACTACTACTATGATCACTACTACTGCTATTACTACTACTCCTACTAATAGTTCTACTACTATTACTACTACAACCACTACTAATACTACGTGTACTACTATTACTGTGACAGTAACATTGTTTAGCTTCACGTTTTTCCTGCATTGTAACTCAGCTCTCAGCTTCTTTAGATGATACAGTTTAGCTTGCTGCCAGTTACACGTTTCCACTAGAAGGGTTTTCAACCGTTGTCAGGATGGGAGTGGTTCGGTGTTCCCGAGCCTCACTCCAAACTACATAGAAACGTAGTTTCAGCCGGAGCATGAACGGAAAAAGTACAGTGAACCAACCTGCTCTGTGTAACCGCAGCTGAGGGTTGAAAACAGCGTCCAGTAGTTTCCGTTGTCGCTCGTTCTCCTCTTTTAAAGCAGAACGTTCCTCCTCGTGCTCTGCTATCGTTCTTTCAAACAGACCAAATATCTCTTCAGCAGCCGCAGTTAGTCGCTGGTTGACTAAACATCTCAGCATTTGGACTTTAGACATTTTCACCACCGAACCTTCTCCTCCAGACAATCTAACCGTTAAAAACACCGTTTACTCTCCATTAGACTCTGACTAGTTAAGGTCGCCATGGTTTCTCGTCTCGAGCTCGTTGGTCCGCTACGTGTTGGAAGCGTCACTTGTCGCCATAGAAACAGCCCGTGGTCCAGTAGACGCGCTCGTCTCCGTTTATCGGTGCGCACCGTCCGGACCTGCGTGGACAGAACCACATATAGTCATCTGTCACACACACACACACACACACACACACACACACACACACACACACACACACACACACACACACACAGCCCCTCCCACCCACAGGTGCAGTCACGTGCCTTCATCATCTCAGGCGCAACGCTCACCTGTCCCTCCCTCTCACCTGCGCGCAGCTCCTCTCACCACAGAAGTAACGGTTGCAAGTACTGTAACGGATATCTGAACAGGTTTGACGTTGAGCTGCATTGATGCTTAAAAAGTCTCAATGAGTACTTCAGGGAGCCTGGGAGATTGGAGTGTTCCAACAAATAATCATACACAATTATACAAATATATGTTTTATTTCATTTTGTATTTCATACATTTTATAAATTCATCCCAATACTTTTAACTTCTGCAGTATTTTATAATTATTATATTCCTTTGTGTTGTGCATATGAGAATAAAAAACATAAATAGTGTGAAATAAACAGACTTTTGACAAAAGTAACACTAATATTGACTGTATTTTAAGTGTATTCTATCCTCTTAATACACATGAATGATGTACTGTAGCAAATTATAATAAAGGAAAAACCCTTTTTATTATTTAGCCTTCGTGTAATTCGGGTCAAGCAACCCAAACAGAAACTCTGACCACAGGAACAAGTATTTAATAAACTCCATGTTTATTTGTTTTTTATTAAATGAATGAAAACCCCGTTAATAAGTAACAGATCCATGTTGTGTTCATTTGTTGACTGTGCTGTACAGAGCAGATGAATCCTCCTCGTCTTCTTGACGTCTTGTTCTGTGAACGGAGAATTAAAACATTGAAAGTTTCTAAACGCAAAGTGTATTTAAATAAAACCATGTAGAGATTAAAATGTGCAGCTCACCGCGGGGAGCTACTGGCATTGTCCGTTTTGATATCAGTGTATTGGACCTCCTCCTCCTCCTCGTCCTCCTCGTCCTCCTCGTCCTCCTCTTCCTCGGTTTGTCTGTGGGGCTGAGCGGGCCTGATGTTAGAGTAGAGGGCCTCTTCCTGGTTCTGGGCGAAGCGGATGCTGGAGTAGTGGAGGTGTTCTTCTGGTTGTCTCGGTGCTGGAGCAGACGCGACGTCATACACTAGATCCATGTTTAGCTGACGGGACAAACAAAAGCTCACGGTGAAATACCCGATGGACTTGAGGAGGCCGTTCTTCACTTCTGTTCTAGACGTTTTCTTTTTGCACTCACACACTTGAACTCTTCTTTTCTCACCTGTGCTCTGTTGACGGGTCTCTCTCCACCATCACACTGCTGTGTGGAGGACTTCTTTCTCCTGGAACGGAGGACAAGCAACGGATGAACTGCTAGATTTAGGGAACGATATTTTAGATGCGCTAATGAACGCGATCACAGCGCCGCAGAATCGCTCACCTAACCCACAGGAAGACGGCGAGGAGCACGACAGCCAGGAGAACAGCAGTGGTTGTCCCCACGACTGCTGATTTCCATGCTGCTGGAAAATCAAAAGGAAATACTGACGTTGATGAGAGGAATAAAGGACAAGCATGTGTGAAGGTCTTCTGACAACACCAAGTAGAATCTGTTGTAAAGAGATTCATGCAGGTGAACAAACATTATTCACCTGCTACAACAGTCAGATGTAAGGTGGAGTTACTACGTCCTCTGTTGTTCTGGGCTTCACAGTAATAACTCCCACTGTGTTCAGCTCTGAAGTCAGTGATGTTGAAGATCTGTCCTGATGCTTTTGGTGAGTCTTCATCCTCCTTGTACCAGATGTAGTTAGCTGCTGGGTTAGCATCACTGCTACAGGTCAGAGTCACTGAACTGCCCTCCACTATCTCAGCAGAGGAACTCACTGACACAGAGGGACGCTTTGGAGCATCTGGAGGAGAAAACACGTAAATGGATATATAATGGCAACATGTACATCTGCATGATGGACGTTTTTAACGTCTTAAATCCTTTGTAGCAGATAAGAAGTTGACCACAATCTTCTGTGTGAAGCACGTTACTGCAGGTTTCTACCCTTAAAGGGTAACTTCAACATGTTTCTACTTGGCCCCTATTTTCTCCCATGTTTCAGTGTCTAAGTGACTGACACTTATAATAACAATCACAGCCTGTCAAGCCAAAAACAAGCACTTTAACTGGACGTTAATGACGCTGTCTACGGCGCTCTCGTTCCATGCTGGACCAATTTCACAACTTGTTGTAGTTATTAGTAACTTAGGCACAAAAACACGAGGAAATTCGAGTCCAGGTTGAAAGATAACCTGGACATCCACCATTTCTATTTTTAAATAGACTGAGTGTCAAAGGGGTTTCCTGATGTTTTGTACTCACACTGGACGTCTAAGACGAGAGACGTAGAGTTGATCCGTCTGTATTGATTCTCAGATTGGCAGTGGTAGTTTCCGCTGTCGTGAGAGCTGATGGAGGTGAAACGATAAACGCTTTCTGGTCCTTGAAGCTTCATTTGGTTCTCCTTGTACCAGGTGTAGTTAGCTGCTGGGTTAGCATCACTGCTACAGGTCAGAGTCACTGAACTGCCCTCCACTATCTCACCAGAGGAACTCACTGACATAGAGGGAAGCTCTGGAGCATCTGGAGGAGACGTGTCAACACAGATTTTTATGAATTAAGTTGTGTTGCAGCATCTGAAACTTCTGAGGAGCGACGGTGGTTTGAATGTGTGCAGTGAATATGAAACACAACAGTTGATACTAGCTCTTCAACATCTACTGGAGCAGTGAACGGCTGTGGATGTGTCCTTATGGATGCAACACATTTAACAGATTGAAGCTGTTTTAAATGAGCTGTTTTACTCACATTTCACATCAATGAAGACGTATTCAGACGTCATCCCCAGATCGTTCTCAGCTCTACAGTAATACTGTCCAGAGTCAGAGGACTGGATGGATTTAAGGACAAGCTGAGCTTCTTTACTGAGCACTGATTGGTTCTTCTTGTACCAGCTGTAGTTAGCTGCTGGGTTAGCATCACTGCTACAGGTCAGAGTCACTGAACTGTTCTTCATGATGTCACCAGAATGACTCATCAACACTACGGGAACCCTCGGAGCATCTGGAGGAGACAATGTGAACACATTAATACTCACCCACTTTCATCACAATAAAAACATGCTTGCATCAACATTTGCTTTATTTTATTTTTACACTCGTTTGAGTGTTACCTCGGCCGCGTAACGAGAAGCCAGCGTGAATGTTTGCATATTGTTTTGTTTCCATTTGCACAAGAACAAACTCGTAAAATAAATTATTCTGCAGCGCTACTGGTGGTCAAAAGCTCCACAGGGTACCTTTACCTTAGTGTAACATGCGGTTATCTACTGATGGAAAGTAACTAATTACATTTACTCACATATTGTACTTAATTAAAAACAAACCTATTTTTTAGGCCTCAGCTCGAAAATTGCATACCCATACTAAAAAGAGTATATCTCTGCAATGACAAGGTCTATTTGAATAATTTTGGTGTTATAATAAAGGGAACACTTGTGAGATGTGTTCAGATGTGTAAATATCAGTGTATATGGTACTGGTTAAGAGTAAAAAAAGATGGCACACAAATTTAAAAGTTTCAGGTTCGCGATAATAATAAAGTGATCATTTGTGTTGCTGGTGTTCGTTGGCTCATATCTCGGTGATGCTTTGTTGTAGCTTCATTAGATGTATATGTCCAGAATCAGTCGATTGTCTGCTTTCTTGTGAGGTGACGTGTGTGCATATTGCATAAAATACCACAGCGGTAGAGCCAGAAATGTGGTGAGTGGGTTGCCTAGGTGGCGCTATATTGAATTGGATATTTGGTAATTCTTTTAGTTGGTGTTTGAGTTGTGTTTGGAGCATGTGAAAATGGCTTACATATTCTTGTAGCCCAGGTTCTGCTGTTTAATATGATGGGCAACATCATTATATTCGTTTGTGATAAGTGCATTGTTAGACACGCTGTACGGTGGTCCTGATGGACATATCCGTCTCCTTAGCAGCTAAACTGTGTCACATCACATGTAAGAGGCTGTTTCTGTAAAAAACAACTATTGATTATAGCAGCTTTAATGTTTCCACCTGAGGACATTATGTTAGTGAGAGAGTGGTGTAAACTCACACACTGGAGTGGAGCGGTAGCTCTGGTAAGAACAGGAATAACTGTGGACGGGATCAACGTGTCCTCCGTAAGAAGGAGATGTTTCATCCTGAATCTTTTTCCTTTCATTCTGGTACCAAGCGAAGGACGAACGGCCAGAAAGAAGACAGCTGCTGTGACAAATCAGCTTTGGACCAGTAGTAGACCAGATCACCTGCACCTGTACATCTGGATCTGTGAACAAGGAACAGCAAATCTGATATGAAATGACACCATGCACAATCTACCACTTTCTTATGTACATTTGAATCTTGAAAAATGAGAGACGCTGAAGGTAGAGGCGAGGGGGGGGGGGGGGGGGGGGTCAGACATAGATTAGTCTCAAACAGTCGACTCTATCTCAGAACTGGCCTTGAAAGATTCGGGCTGATTTAAAACAATAGAAGGTGTTTGGAGCCATTTTGAAATGCAGATTTCTTAATACATTTCATAAGAAATGTCAATATCAACCAGCGTTGATGTGCTTCATGACAGAACAGTCATATTATTTAGTTTAAAGCTTAAACATTTATGTGTGCAGTTATTTTCACTTTAACTTGGGGAATTACGTTACAGGACGGCCATGTTGTCAGAGCGTTTTATTCATCGATCGCTGTCGGGATGTAGTGATTGTTTCAGCAAATATAACGATCAAATGTTTTTGAAGAAGATCACCAACCCTACCTTTAATCAGAAAGCACACAATCATCGTGATGAACACTGACAATCCTGCTACATTAACTGCACATATCAGTTTGTGTTCATCTGTACCTGTGACGGTCAGAGTTGTAGCAGGTAAACTGCTCCTCCATTCAAAGCTTGGTGTTTTGAATTTGAAGTGGTACTCGGCTGAATCGCTCTCTTTCAGGTCACTGATTCTCAGAGTGGAGCGTCCTCTCTCTGTTTCAGAGACCTGAACACGACCGTAATACTGGTAGTCTTTACGAAGGTCCTCAGGTTGACTCTGATATCTCGAACGCTGGCTACGCTTCTGGTTGAACCAGAATTTAGATGTGATATATTGATGACCGTTATATGTGCAAGAAATGTTCACTGACGAGCCTTTGAAGGCACAGATGCTTCTGTCAGCGTACGTCACTTTGTTGCAGGTCTGACCCACGACACCTGAAAAAATTAAACATTTTTGATTATTATTTTAAAAAAAATTAAAAAAACTCTTTACTGCAGTGTTTACATCGCTGTCCACGATGTCGCCCATGTAAACACACATGAAAGCTTGTAGCTACACAGCGTCATGTGAGTGGAAGTTCATGGAGGAAACTCACATAATGACGGAGACGGGAACGCCTCATATCCTCTCGCAGCGCAGGAATAGCTGTCTTTAGGATAAAAGTAATGATTAAAAGATTTCTTTTCTCTGCGTATTTTCTCTCCGTTCTCGTACCAGTTGTAGGAAGTTGGATAAGTTAGACGACAACTGCTGTGACACGTCAAATCAGCCCATGGACACTTTTCTGTACGACATGATTGTAATCTGCTGATCTGCACCTGGAAACCTGGATTTGTAAAGAAACAAAAAAACATGAACTATTTCCCCGTCATCGGAGACACCAGCAGTGTTTCCTAAATGTTGAGCATTTGGAGCTGACTTACACAAACAAAGAGTGTTACCTGTGACGGACAGAGAGACTCCAGGTTCACCGGTGTATCTCCAGTCCGGTTGGTTTGTTATGAACCTGAACTTGTACACGGCCGAGTCGCTCTCTCTCAGGTCTCTGATCCTCAGAGTGCAGTCGTTGTTATGACAACTGTACTGCACTCGACCTGCGTACTCCGGGTCTGTTCTCAGATCCACCGGTTCTCCATCCTGCGTCTTAGTAAACCAGAATGCTCTCTCGACTCTTGTGTCACCGTCAGTTATTTTTGATGGGTGTGTGTAGCTGCAAGGGATGTTCACTGTTGATCCTTTAAAGGCACAGATCTGAGTAGAAGTGTAAGTCACTCTCCAGACATTCTGACCCTGAATCACTGTAAGAGAAACCACAATCACACTCATGACATCAGAGGACAGAGCTGAATGGGTGGAGGTTCAGAGTCACACCGACTGTCACCTCATGATACACCTTCAAAAGTTTGAGATCAGTTTGACTTTACACCGGGACAATAGATTGCTGCAGTGACAATTTTTGTTGCCCAACCAGGCGGCAACTTCTGAGAGTGAAGCCAAAGCTGAAGTGTCTTAAAGCTGCATTTTCTCTAGTGTCCAGCAGGGGGCGACTCCTCTGGTTGTATAGAAGTCTTGTCTAAATCTAGTCTAATCTCAATCTGTAGTTTCAAGTCTTCTTCAATACATGATGTTAATTTAGTACATTATGGTTCATTTAGAGTCAAACAGACCATAAAGCAGGGGATGCTTTAGGGGCGGGGCTACACGCTGATTGACAGGTTGCTACCCTGGTGTTGTCTGGTCTGGTCTAACCCTTTCACAGTGTTTTCACTTCATGAAACATTTTGGACGCCTAAATTGTCTTATTCAGCGTGCGGCTGAACTAAGCTCCACCCTCTCTTGTTGCTTCTGGTTGCAAAAAAAAAAGAAGATGGCGACGGCCAAAACGCTAACTCAAGGCCTCAATACGGCCACAAACCATGATGTTGAGTAATCACTAGTAGTGGTTAGTAGTAGTGGTTAGCCACTGAGCATTTTATTATTTTATTTTATTTTTAGACACCCAAAAGCTGAAGGAAATACAATCTCCATTATGGTTGTTTTTTTTTTGTTTGTTTTTTTGGTAAAACAACAAATCATGAACTATAAAAACTATAAACAAACAAAAGAACTATTCAATCAAATTAATATTTTTTTTCTTTGGTATTTTTGATGGGTTAAATGTATGTTGATATTGTCATATTGTCCAATGATAAGTCTGTATTTGAAAATGTAATATATGTGATACATATATATGTATACATATATATATATTCATGAGAGCAATAGAGAGAAGACACATCACAGGGAAGTAAAGAGTTAAACATCAAACATGTTAGAAGGCGCAGTGATGAAAACAGGAATAGATCAAAACTTAAATGCACTTCTTCTTAAAGGAGAAGAGAATACTGAATATTAATTATTAGCAGAGTGAAAAAAAAAAGATCTGCTTGCTTGGTTGGCTTCCTGTTTGTGGTCAAGTCAGGCATGTGACAGCACAGAAAAAATGAAGAAGACGGAAGTGAAACTCTTTACCAGCAGTATGTTGGTAATACAAAGTCTTATTAGTATTAGTATTACATTATTGCGTCCATCAACACATGGTGCTCTCTCTCTCTCTGCGTTAGCATGGCGGACCGTCTACACTCATCACTTGGCTCTGTTGGTCTTTTTGTAGTAATCTTAAGTTTTTAGTACTAATCTTAGTAATCTTTCTGTTCAGCAATACAAATCTAAATGTAGTAAATATGAATGTAGTAAATATGAATGCAGACAGTACCTGATGCAGACAGAAGGAAGATGACAAACCCGCTCACGGCTGCCGTTAGTCTCATAGCTGCTCCGCTCGTCTCTCTTTGTTAAAACATGTCCTGATTATGATCAGTTATTCAAAGGAGGGATGTGGTCTTAAAAGAAAGCTTGACTCTTTTTAGGGACACTGTATTTGTATGAGCTGATAAAAAAAGAAGAAAAAAAAAAGGTCTTGCTTCCGCTTTAGATGATTATCATGCATGAGCAGCTGACAGTCTGTGAATCCCCGAGTTGAAAGGAAGAAATGTTTTTGCTCAGAGAATCCAACTCCACTTTCACTAAACTACGTAATTGTGATGCGATGGCCGATGTCACTGACGTAGGTCTGCCATGGTGAAACTACAACCAAGAAGGACATCTAAAACATTGTCCCATGATATCTTGATCTCAAGGGGGGGATTCACAAACTACTCAGCAGTTTATAAAGTAATTCAAATGAACCCTACTTTTAGTTTTGGGGTTTTCTCATGGTGTCTGATAACAGCTCTGCTGTCACTTAACATCGGGACATTCACAGTAGATGGTTTAACACTTTTTTGAGATGCCAAACTTAAACTTTTGTTATGTTCAGGAGAGCTAAGGTCTCTTATGAGGGAGCTGGTTCCTCCGTAGTTAAACTTTTACCACCTTGCATAAACATGTTGACAGCTGGAACAATTTACTAACTGAATATCTTTATTTAATCAAATATCAAGTTATTTAAACAATAAAAATCGGTGCTATCACGTACATTTAACAAACTTTAGCCACAGGATAAAAGTACAACACCACACTAATTCTGTATTAGAAGGCTATTTATAAATTACAAGCTGACCACCCATTGGCTCACTAATACTAGTTCTCTTCTGGAAGTCATAACGATGGTTAATACAGTATGTCAAAGCTCATATTCATCCATGTGTGTTTAATCTGCTTAAACACTGTAAAGTAACAGACCACAGATCTGTGTTGTGTTCATACTCTTGGTTGTTTTCTGACTGTGCTGTACAGCGCAGATAAATCATCCACAGCTTCTTGACGTCTTGATCTGTGAATGAGAAACAATAAGCTCACAATATTAACTAACAACAGGTTTAAAACAGCAATGAAAGCAATGACCGTTCCAAACTTTGTGTAGCAAAGACAGATTGAACAGACTCACTCGTTGGCAGCACTGGCACTCTTAAAGTGGACACTTGTGTACTCCACATCCTCCTCTTCCTCCTTACGTCTGTGGGGCCGAGTTGGCCTGATGTTGGAGTAGAGAAGATCTTCCTGGTTTCTAGAGAAGCTCACGCTGGCATAGCGAAGCTCCTCCTGCTGCTCCGCTGGTGCGCTCTGCACCAATAAACAAGAGTATTAAGCACCTATTGGATACATTGTTGGCCTGTAATACAAATGACCAAATAGTAAAACATCTGCAGGGTTAAAGGTGTGTGTGTGTGTGTGTGTGTGTGTGTGTGTGTGTGTGTGTGTGTGTGTGTGTGTGATAGATGACTATATGTGGACAACGAATTCATTGCAAATTAAGCAAACACACTTCCCCTTGACTTCAGTGAAAAAGTACTGACTTTCCATAATTTTCGCCACTAGCTTTCTATCTTCCATTTTTTCAGTTCTGTCATGTTTACCTGATAAACTGAAGGAAATGTTTTCATAGTAATAAATGTAGAGCAGCTGTTCAAAATGGCAGCGACATCTAGAGTTTAAACTAAGAGGGACAATGTACACACAGTGTAATTTATTAGAAATATGCTCAAACCAAAGTCTAGTTTATTTCTAAAAAATCTGTGCGTTTCATTTGAAACATGGGCAGCATGGGTTAAAGGAAAACCAGGGTGTGACATGCACATACAGGTTCATCATTTTGGAAATGAACACGATGAGTGTATCTAAATAGGGACATGAAGACTTGAAGAAGACATGATGACTATTTAAATATGTTTTAAAGTGAAGTCTTTGAGACACCTGAGCTCTTCTTCCTCACCTGAGCGTCGTTGTCTGGTCTCTCTCCAGACTGGCTGGTTTGTGTCGAGGACCTCTTTCTTCTGAACAGAACAATAAATGAACAAACAAATTAATTATCAAAGTTTCTCAACAACTGAGCGATTGTAAGATGAATTACTGAATATAATCACAGTAAAGCTGAACTGCTCACCTAATCAAGAGGAAGGCAGCGAGGATTATGATAGCCAGGAAAATAGCAGTGGTTGAACCAACAGCTACTGTTGTCATTGAAACTGGAAGCACTGATCAAACAGAACAATTAGAAACTGATAAAAAATAATAAAATGATATTCAGATAGAAGCATTCTAAATAATGCTTGCACCTTTTGCCCCATAATGTGAAAATGATCTGACCAAAAAAGAACAAAAACAAGACGTTTAACGAAGTGTAACAGAATCTCTAGAACCTCAGGATCTGCTCTATGCAGATGATAAACTTCTTTATCCATTTGTGACTTCCAGGGCAAGTGTGAAGCAGTTGGGTTGAACGTCACATCATAGAAATAAAACACGAGTAGAACGGACATTCACATTCAAAACAACGTAGCTGGATGGTCAGAGCAGCGGACATTTTTATGTGCACCGTTGCCTTTGCAACTATTGTAGCGAGCTAACATTTATACAAACTAAACAGACTCACAGGACTCACTGAGGTTTTAGAGCAACAACCTAACCCCCCAAAAAATACGATAACACTTAATGCTTCACACTCTTGCTACAGCGTAAGAAAGCACATTGCTATCAACAGATGAGTTACAACTTTGCTTTGGTCATTTTCTGAAACCAGTGTAGCATTAAAGCATGGTGGAATTAGCAAACAAGCTAGCTAACTAGCATACAGCTGACTGGTGAGCAAGCTTGCTAATTCCACCATGCTTTAATGCTACACTGGTTACAGAAAATGAGCTAAAGACGGCGTTTGCTGTGACTTGCAAGTTTAACTGGATTGTTAAGTAAGTGAATACCCTTCATAGTATGATTTACCTGCTACAACAGTCAGGTGTGAGGTGGAGTTACTACGTCCTCTGTTGTTCTGGGCTTCACAGTAATAACTCCCACTGTGTTCAGCTCTGAAGTCAGTGATGATGAAGATCTGTCCTGATGCTTTTGGTGAGTCTTCACCCTCCTTGTACCAGGTGTAGTTAGCTGCTGGGTTAGCATCACTGCTACAGGTCAGAGTCACTGAACTGCCCTCCACTATCTCAGCAGAGGAACTCACTGACACAGAGGGAAGCTTTGGAGCATCTGGAGATTTGTTGCCAGAGATTAAGATTGTGTTACTACAAAAACACAAGTGGTATTTGAAGCAGTGTAAAGTAAAAATGATGTGTAAATGGCTGTGAGTAGCAGCTTGTCAGACTTTGAAGGTGGTCTGCATGGACCAAGAAGAATGTTTGCAACGACTAAAAACCTTTTTTACGTACAAAAGACGTGTGACTATCAACTATAGAGTCGTGTGAATTGCTCCTTCAGGAGAGGTGTTGGGTCTTTTTTATGTCTGAGGTCAGGGGCCCCTTGTCTCATAATCAGCCTATGAGTGGTAAATGTTAATATTCTGATGTTTTATACTCACACTGGACATCTACAACTAGAGATGAAGAGTCAATCCATCCATGTTTATTCTCAGACTTGCAGTAGTAGATCCCTCTGTCCTCAGAGCTGATGGAGGTGAATCGATAGATATCTCCTTCTCCATGAGGACGTGTTTGGTTCTTCTTGTACCAGGTGTAGCTAGCTGCTGGTTTAGCATCACTGCTACAGGTCAGAGTCACTGAACTGCCCTCCACTATCTCAGCAGAGGAACTCACTGACACAGAGGGAAGCTTTGGAGCATCTGGAGGAGACGTGTTAACAGAGATTATTCTAGGTTAAGATTGTGTTCAAACAGAGGAACAAGTGGTAGTTCAGTAATAAACTGTGAATGTTTGTGTGTATCAGTATTTTAGGATTTGAAGGTGGTCTGGCTAATTAATGTGTGATGGTTTGAATGTTGACCCCAAATTGGAAAAATCAACAACTAAAATGTCCTGAAGCTGCTCAGTGAATTACAGCAGACTGAATGTGAAGCAAGTAGAGCTGAAGAAAGTAGTTATGATCAGTGAAATCTTCTCCTGCAAAGACTGGACAGATTGAAGATGTTTGTTATCTTTTAATAAACTGTTTTACTCACATTTCACATCAATAGAGATGGATTCAGATCTCTTCGTCCCCATCAGGTTCTCAGCTCTACAGTAATACTGTCCAGAGTCAGAGGACTGGATGGAGCTGAAGACGAGATGAGGTTCTTCACTGAAAGGAGGGTCTGGATTTCCATCCTTCTTGTACCAGATGTAGTTAGCTGCTGGGTTAGCATCACTGCTACAGGTCAAAGTCACTGAACTGTCCTCCACTATCTCAGCAGAGGAACTCACTGACACAGAGGGAAGCTTTGGAGCATCTGGAGGAGAAAAGAATAAACATACTTAAAGATTATAATATGTTATCATAGAATATTTACCATTTTAATTAATATTTCAGTTTGTTTGTTTCAGACTATCCCTATTATCTATCACAGCAGCTGTCCAGAGTGCTGATCCTGGAGCTGTCAGGTGAGACTCCTGCTGGTGTAAACTGACAATAAGAAGCCTTTAATCATTAGTAATGTTCAACAACTCCAACATTCTTCTCTTTAGATGCTGCTTGTGTCGTGAGCTGAGTCTGTCCTCTCACTTCTAGCTGTTGTAGAGCGTTATTGATTGTTTCTCCACCCAGCTGGCAGATCACTTCTAGTTATGTTCTGTAAATAATTCAGCTGAGTCAGCTAAACAGACTGTATGAAAATCACATTATTTCATCCAGCCTCTGTTATTGTAGCAGAGCTCATGTTGTCAGATTTATTACCACAAACATGATGAATGACTAACGGTTTACTTTCT
This sequence comes from Cebidichthys violaceus, assembly GCF_023349555.1. NCBI lineage: Eukaryota > Metazoa > Chordata > Actinopteri > Perciformes > Stichaeidae > Cebidichthys > Cebidichthys violaceus. The sequence continues at coordinate 163,471 of NW_027176976.1, read as the reverse complement.
GTCTCACTTAAAAATGTTGAATTAACTCCAATAAAACACAAACAAAAGAATTTCAAACAACAGACAGTTTATCTGATTATCATGTTTCTCATGATGTTTCTTCTACTAGTTCTAGTTGTTCTTTTTGTTTCTTTTAATAACACCATGAATTCATAAATAAACAGCTGTGTCTACTTTAAGATGTAGAAGACTTCAGTGTGTTTACAGCTGTGATCATAATTGTATTGTTGTGTGTGTGTGTGTGTGTGTGTGTGTGTGTGTGTGTGTGTGTGTGTGTGTGTGTGTGTGTGTGTGTGTGACACTTCTACATGTAGACTGAGGGGATTGAACCACCGACCCTCTGGTTAGTGGACCACAGCTCTACCTCCTGAGGAATGTTGTGCTTCATGTTGTTGGTTCCTCTAAAGTCACATACAGTGACAGTCTGGTGCCGCATATGAAATGTTGTTGAACCTCCACAGGCTGACAGAGTGGAGTAAACTTACACACTGAAGGAGAACGCTGATCCTCATATCCTCTTACAGAACAGGAATAGCTGTCTGAAGAACCAAAGATGACGAAAAGAGAAGATCCTGTGTTGATCTTCTGTCCGTTCTTGTACCAGTAGTATGAAGGATAATAAGGCAGAACACAACTGCTGAGACACTTCATTAACGACCAGGTAGAATCTGATCTGCTCACCTCCACCTGGAGACCTGGAAGTGAGAAGAAGGAACAGAAATGTTATTTTATTAAACGGTCAACATTCACACAAGACATTTATATTCTAGTTTTCTAGATGTTGAACATTTGGAGATGATTAACATGTGAATTAAAATGTTACCTGTGACGGACAAAGTGACTCCAGGTGAACCAGTATATTTATCACCTGGTTGGTTTGTCATGAATCTGAACTTGTACTCAGCTGAGTCGTTCTCTCTCAGGTCTGTGATCATCAGAGTGCACCACTTCTCAGAACAATAGTAGAACACACGACCTGAATACTCAGAGTCTGTTTTCAGATCCACAGGTTCACCATCTTTCTCTTTAGTAAACCAGAATGTGTTCCTGATATCATGGTGCTGTATTCTAGATGGGTATGTGTAGCTGCAGCGTATTTCTACTGTTGATCCTTTTACAGCACAGACCTCAGTAGGAGAGTAAGTCACTCCCCATCCATCCTGACTCTGTATCACTGTAACACAGAGCACATCAGGAACCACAGTCACACTCAGAACAACATCAGAGGACACACTCTCATCTGTAGTGAAGTAAAGAAAGAGTCAACGATGTACACGTGATCTCTGCAGTTGAAGGAACAGCAACGTATTGAACCTGTCGACTGAAACACAGTGAACAAGATACAAAAGCTGAAGTTTAAATATTAGAAGGCTTCATGAGAATAAGAGAGTTCTTTGCTCTGTGGTTTTCTGTCTGTGGTCAGCTGCTGCAGAGTGAATGGAAACTGTAGAACAAAGCAGAACACTGAGGTGTGAGAGAATAGTGTGAAATGTAGATAACAGATCACTGACAGTCAAAAGTCGACAAACACAAACTTCAGATGTGAATTAAATTTACAAAAATGTAATTAGTTTTTCTTAAACCCCAAAATCTGACTTTTCATCATCTGTCAGTGAATCAATTATCTGTAACACAGATCAAAGCTACGATCATGGGAGCATCACTGAAGGGGCCCAAAGTGTCAGGGGCCCCTCTGGCCCTAACTTACAACATGTCAGTGAAAGAGACACCAACCAGGAAGAGAATCAAAATGAGCACAAATACAATCAAAACTACAAAAAGGTGAAGAAACATCCACAAAGAGACTCAAAATGAATAACAGACTCTAAATGTGGTCGAATGCGTCGAAACGCTGAAGGATTAGAGGAAGTTCCACAGAGAGATCATGTTAATGTACGTACAGTCGTTACTCTCATCCACATCAACACAACTTCACTGTCTTTAATGGTGCACAGTTCTTCAGTTCATAAAGTTTACGATGTTACGGTACAAGTGTACAGAGATGCTGCTGCTGTTAAAAACAGCTCTGTGTTGGTCGTCCTGTAAAGACTTCAATCTAAAGAAAGAAAAGTGAACGTTGCTCCACATTTTATAACATCAGATCTGTTCATTCATAAAAACACAGCTTCCTCTGTGTTCCTGAGGCGCACTAACGGCCTCACCATATCAATGTAGATGTACAGTACCTTGTACAGAGAGAAGGAAGACAACAAGTCCACTGGCTGCTGCTGTTGAACTCATAGCTGCTCCTCTCTGTTAAATCAGCAGGTAGATCAGGAACACTTGATGTCAGGAAGTCACCACAAACATGTCTACTTTAACAAGGAGGCTGTTGTCTTAGAAGTCAGCTTGTGTTTTCTGTAGTTGGTTCAACACTGCTATTTAAAACCGGCCTGGCTTCCTTCCTCTTTACATTATTAGTATGCATGAACAGACCAATGACTGCAAATCCTCAAGTTGGAATGAAGAAATCATTATTGCAGTTGTTTTGCATGAACTTCTTGAAATTATGTTGTGCAAAAAGGACAGTAAGAGAGCCATTGTGTTTCTCTGACACAATTTTAGGAAGAATTACTCCTTTTTGTTCCACTTATTTCAAGTCAGGTCAAATGTATAAACAGCCCCAGTCTAACTGTGATAACGTGGCCATGAATAGAGACACGGGTAAAGCACTATGGTATGTGATGCTCAAGGAAAGTGCACAGAAGTTTTAGTCAGTGTGGAGAGCTGATGTTATGGTGAGGTCTGCGTCCAGCACGTCACAGCTTCCTGTTTCAGCTTTGAGAGGTGGTCTGATTCAAGAGAACATCTGAGGTGAAACTAATAATAGAACAATCCAGCAACATAAAACAAGCTGTGAGATGCTGCACTAAGGCACAGTGGTGCTCTAAGCTAAATGCTAATGTCAGCATGCTAACATGCTAACAATGACAATATTAGCATTTGTATCCGTGTTAACAGGCCAACGTTTGGTAATTGGCAGAAAACACAAAGTAAAGCAGAGGATGAGTGTTGCATTTCATCATAAATCAAAGTGTTTGACAGATTAAATTAAAAGTCAGGGGATCAACAAAGTCTGTAGGATTCATCCTCGAGGGACCACGAATGTCCGTAAAACTTTTAATGGCAATCCAATCAAACAGTTGTTGAGATATTTCAGGGCGGATCGACTGACCGACTGTCGACGTAGCCGTCCCTAAAGTCCCTACAGAACAACAGCGACGTAACACTAGAAGTATTGTTCCAAAGGCGAGGCAGCAGTACAGCAAAGGTTCAACCACCTCTTGGTTTTAACAGTTTTAAATCAACTAAAAGGCCTAAACCTGACCTCCATCAGAGTCTGTGTAACCCAAAGCTTAGACAACAGAGTGCTGCAGGAATGAGTCCTAAAACTCAGAAATGAGTCTAAAGGTTCAGCACTTCCTGTTTCCTCGTCTCAAAGTCTTAGAGAAGGGTCAATTCAGTTTAATGAAACAAGAATTCCACCTTAAAATCGTAATTTTTTTTCTGAGAATACCTCATTAAATATCTGCCCAGCAATGAAAAGAAGCCATAACAACCACAGTGTACATTAAAAAAATAGTCTAGAGCCATGCTAACATTAGCTAAAATCCTCAAAATGACAATGCTAACATACTGTTCACCATGAATACAACCTTAGTTTAGCGTGTTAGCATGCCAACCGTTGCTAATTAGCAGTAAACACAAAGTACAGCTGAGGCTGATGGGAATGTCAGTGTGTTGGACAAAATTAAACATTTTGATCTGACGATGGTACCAGAAGATTAGTTTGTCCTCGATGTTGAGCTACTTCAACAAAGATCAAAAATGTCAACCTCATGGTGGCGCGACAGGAAACATCTGAAACATCGTAAGTCAAGAGGATGCGTCGTTTGGAAACCACAAATGTCTGTTCAAAATGTCACGGCAATCCACCCTGCAGTCTGTGAGACGTTTCAGTCTGGACCACAGTGGTGGATCGACCGACCGATAAACAGACGTCACATTGCCGTCCCTATAGCCACAACGCTAGCAGGGCTGAACTGCAATAACCGGTTCTTGGCTGTGTCCATGTCTGTCCAAAATGTCGTCACGTCATCATTTTATGATATTACACATTTGTGTGAAGTTGTCATAAACAGTGACCTTAGATTGCTAAATTCAAACAATTCCTCCTTTTGAGTCCAAGTGGATGTTTGTTTCGGAGGCAGTAAAATTCCCTCCAGGCGTTCCTGAGAATATTACATTCACAAGAATGGGACAAACGTGGGTTCACATTGACCACCAAATCCGAGTCATTTCATCCGTGAGTCCAGGTGGACGTTCGTGCCAAATTTGAAGAAACTCCCTCCTGGGGTTCCTGAGAAACCGTTTTCACAAGAAGGAGACGGACGTTGTCCTGCGAACGCAAAGACAGAAGACAACACGTCTGTATAAAAACAGCAAACCATGAAATGTGAGACAGTCTGGATGAAATCAAGACACGTTGTTGAACTTTTCTTCTCACCTGTGAGATGCTGTTTGGTCTCAGTCTGATCTCAGGCCGTTGATTGGGAAACCTGTATCTTCTTGATAGGAGAGTAAAAGAAACAAATGATTAAATTCATCAATGTTTGTATTGAGCCGACGGCTGAATTATGAGTATGAGTTCATATGATTATAGTGACGCTCACCTAATCCACAGGTAAACAGAGATGAAGATGACAAACAGGAAAAGAGGGAGTGTTCTTCCGATGCTTGATCTCGATGCACCTGTAATCAAATAGAAGCACTGATGGTTCATTACCGGGTGTTTGAGTCCAAAAGATGTCTGTTCAGGTGGTTCAGGTCACGTTAAGTGCAGTAAAAGACTCATGAATACCGGCCAAAAAAAGCAGATGTAAGGTGGAGTTACTACGTCCTCTGTTGTTCTGGGCTTCACAGTAATAACTCCCACTGTGTTCAGCTCTGAAGTCAGTGATGATGAAGATCTGTCCTGATGCTTTTGGTGAGTCTTCATCCTCCTTGTACCAGATGTAGTTAGCTGCTGGGTTAGCATCACTGCTACAGGTCAGAGTCACTGAACTGCCCTCCACTATCTCAGCAGAGGACCTCACTGACACAGAGGGACGCTTTGGAGCATCTAGACATGCATAAATAAAAAGAAATTCAAAAAAGAATTAAACAACTGCAAATTGTATAATAGTAGTAAGTTGTCAAACATTTGTATTAGCAACTGTATGTTCCTTTTTAAATGAGCGGCTTAACTCACATTTCACATCAATAGAGATGGATTCAGATCTCTTCATCCCCAGCTGGTTCTCAGCTCTACAGTAATACTGTCCAGAGTCAGAGGACTGGATGGAGCTGAAGACAAGCTCTCGTCTTTTACCGAGGGGTTTGAGGTTAACATCCTCCTTGTACCAGGTGTAGTTAGCTGCTGGGTTAGCATCACTGCTACAGGTCAGAGTCACTGAACTGCCCTCCACTATCTCAGCAGAGGAACTCACTGACACAGAGGGAAGCTCTGGAGCATCTAGACATGCAGAAATAAATAGAAATTAAAATAATTAATCTCCAAGCTGCACAAATGCTACTTACATGTGTGTGGCATATATGAAACAGAGGAGAAAAACCTTTTTCTGGCAACTGAACGCTATGTTCCTTTATAAATTGGAGAGTTTACTCACATTTCACATGAACATAGATGTATTTATAAGTCCTCCCCAGCTGGTTCTCAGCTCTACAGTAATACTGTCCAGAGTCAGAAGACTGGATGGAGCTGAAGACAAGATGAGGTTCTTCACTGAGAGGACGTGTTTGGTTCTCCTTGTACCAGGTGTAGTTAGCTGCTGGGTTAGCATCACTGCTACAGGTCAGAGTCACTGAACTGCCCTCCACTATCTCAGCAGAGGAACTCACTGACACAGAGGGAAGCTTTGGAGCATCTGGAGGAGACGATATGAACAGAAATCAACATTAAGATGAGAATACTATTTCAAAATATATATTGTGTTTTAATTGTTAAGTTAAGCAGCAACATTTCATTTAGTTTTCTCTCTTTTGGGTCAGAATCAGTGAGGTTGGTTGATGAACTCCAAAAAGTTGATCAGTGGACAAACATGTAAAAGGTGATCTAGGTGGGTGTTTGTGTCTGTTGCCTTGGATTGACCAGATAGCATCATATTAATCACACAGTAAACTCACACAGTGAATCAGAGCGGGACTCCTCGTGTCCTCTGAAAGCACAGGACACGTTGTCTCCGGGATAAAAGTCATCTGTGAAGGTAGAAGATTCCTGGCTCGTGTTTTTCTCTCCGTTCTTGAACCAGACGTAGGAAAGACGAGCCGCTGCACCGCAGCTGCTCCGACACGTCAGCTCCGCCTCGGTGTGAGACGGGTGGACTGTTACTCTGGTCACCTGCACCTGGAGGGCTGGACGGTATGAACGGTCACTAACTAACCACAGACGTTCAGACAGTCAGTGTGGATCACTGGTGATCAGCTCATCTGTACCTGTGACGCTCACAGTCGTAGCAGGTAAACTGCTCCTCCATTCAAAGCTGGCTGTGTTGAATGTGAAGTGGTACTCGGATGAATCTCTCTCTCTCAGGTCACTGATTCTCAGAGTGGAGCGTCCTCCCTCTGTTTCAAAGACCTGAACACGATCCGCATACCGGGAGTCTTCACTCAGGTCCTCAGGCCTCTGACGGTGATCAGAACTGAACCAGAATCTAGATTCAACGTCATCTTCATGACTGTTGTAAGTGCAAGAGATGTCCACCGATGAGCCTTTGGAGGCGCAGATGCTTCTGTCAGCGTACGTCACTCTGTTGCAGGTCTGACCCACGACACCTGAAATATACAATATCATATTTAATCAGCAGTTACAACTGCATCTTATATTGTGTTAACACAGAGCAGGTACCTGACACCGCTGACCTCAGTCACATCACAGTGTCTGCTCTGTGAACACAACGCTGTAAAAAGTGAACTACATTTGTGTTTTTACATGGAGCCGTTCTGTGACTGATGCAGCAGGTCTCGTGTTCCACTTTGTACAGCGGTCGGTTGGATTCCCTCTCCCTCTTGCTAGATTGTGTTTAGAGAAGTTTTAGAGTTTCAAAAAGGAGATGTGGGATAGGTTTCACCGCGGAATACTATTTTGGTGTTGCGAGAATAAATAAGACAGCGTCCACTAGATGGTGCTCTATTAGAGGAAGACCGTAACTCACACACTGAAGCAGAAGGGAAGTCCTCGTATCCTCTGACAGCACACGAATAGCTGTCTGCAGGATCAAAGTAGTCCGAATATGAAGCAGATGTTTCCTCCAGGACTCTCTGTCCGTTCTTGTACCAGATGTAGGAGAGACGATCGGGTAGATGACAAGTGCAGCGACAAAAGAGCTCAGCCCAGGTGGAGTATGAGCTCCTCACCTGCACCTGGAGATCTGGATCTGTGAAGAAGAGCAAACATTCAAACACAGAACAACAAACACAGATGGTGAACATTCGTAGAAAGTGTTACCTGTGACGGATAAAGTGACTCCACGGGGGACTCGTTTGTTTCTGACCTTGAACTTGTACTCAGCTGAGTCGCTCTCTCTCAGGTCTGTGATTCTCAAAGTGCAGGTGGTCTTATCGCAGTAATACTTCACGCGACCCGCGTACTTCGAGTCCTCTCTCAGATCCACGGGTCCTTCTTCCTGCATTTCGGTAAACCACGATACCTTCTCCACCGGGACGGAACGTCTCTTGGCTGCGGGTGTCAGTCTGCAGCGTACGTCCACTGTGGATCCTCTCACGGCGCAGATCTGAGCAGAGGCGCAAGTCGGCCCGTTCCCGCATCGCGCCGCTGTAACGCAGAGCATCACCGGCACGTTAGAAACCACAGAGTCACGATGGGTCACATCAGATGACTGACGTTCATCATGCAGTGAAGGAAAATGTGATTTATGGAAAAGATGAAGAAAACACGGAGAAAGAAGTGCTCAGTTCAACAGACTCCCTGTGCACTGAGGCGCGACATCAGAGAGGCTGAAGGTGGAGTGAAAGATCAGAATGAATCATGAAGGCCATAATGTGAATTCTTAGAAAGGTGTGGTCTGTTGTGCTCGGTTCGTTTCCTCTCTGTGGACATGTGTGACAACAAAACACAGATTATTGTAGAGGGACACTAAGGCATGGTTAATAATCACAGCTGGAGATAATAAGATCGATAACACACACAAAAAAGAACTCAACAAAAGAAATACATTAGTAGACACAATTTTATCTTCTTCTTCTTGTTCTTCTCCAAAACCACTTCCTGTTTAGCTAGAGAGCAGAATGGGGATTTACTTTCATCATTAAAGTAGATTTTTACACTTCAACATTACGGGTATCAGTGACTTTTATTTGAATTCAACTAAAACAAGAAACAGTTTGGTGTCTTTTCTACAATAAATAAGAAATAATGTGTTAAATGAAGTTTAAAGGAAGACAAGTTACTGTCTGCAGGCTTTTAAAGGTCTTCAACTAACTGCATCTCATCACACATCAAATCTGGAAAAGTGGACAGAAACTGAGAACTAAACCAACCTCCTTCTGCAGTTCCTCAAGGTCACTGAACACGTGTGATAAAAGCACTGAAGTGTAAATGTACAGTACCTGACACAGAGAGAAAGAGGACGACGAGTCCAGTCGTCGCTGCTGTTAAATCCATAATTGCTCTTCTTCATCAAATACTGTGCACCTACGTCAACTCAAAGAGGATGTGGTCTAGACAAAAAGAACCTGGTGTGATGATTGTGGTTGGCACAGTTTCACAAAACAGAGGCAAGATTCTTCAAACCTGGCACGGCTTTCATGTGCTTGGAAAACGAAACTTAAGAATACTTTTGTGTGTAAGTACCTGCACTGCTCATATGTACATATACATACACTGTATATATATATATATATACGTATATATATATATATATATACGTATATACGTATATATATATATATATGTACATATACATATATATGTATATATGTATACATACGTATATACATATACGTATGTACATATACGTATATACATATACGTATATACGTATATACATACGTATATACGTATATATATATATATATATATATACGTATATATATATATATATGTACGTATATACGTACATATATATATATATGTACGTATATATATATATATATATATATGTATACGTATATACGTATATATATATATGTACATATATATATATACATATATATACGTATATATGTATATACGTATATATATATATATATATATATATACAGTTTGTTTAATCCGTCCTCCTGTGTCTGTTGTGACCAGAGTTTGGTTAATTACTTTTAAAATGTCACAATCAACAGATCTAGTAGCTGAACAAAACCTGTAAGCTCTTGACTTTAAAGGACCAGTGTGTCGGGTTTAGTGACATCTAGTGGTGAGGTTGCAGATTGCATCAAACCGAATACCCGTCCGCTCGCTCCTCCCTTTACGTGTCGGAGAACTACGGTCACCTTCAGGTTACATAAAAAGCTGGTTGTGACAAAAAGTGAAAGTGACTGAGAGAGAAGCAGCTTTGCCTTTTTTTTAGAAATCTGTGTTAATGAATCTCAGCAGGTTTGTGAAGACTTTTCAAGAAACTTTTGGTCACGTCCCCGATGTGTAAAGGCCTTTAATTGTGACGGTGCTTAAGGCTGAGACGTCTTCATACGCAGGACAAGAGTCTAACTGTTGAGGAGAGATGACGAAATAAAACTCACCTCATCCACTCATTGGATCAAAAATGTACACGAGAATGTTTAAGTGGAGACACTACAGGTGAATAGGGTAAAAAACTAATAGATCTCACCATGAAACTTCACCTGTTGATTACTGACATTAAGATGATTATTGTTTGAATGTCAAATGTTATGTTTAAATATACAAATGTCATTATCTAATGGTAACTTTTAGTGTATTTAGGTATGTTTTTGCTTCAATAGCTGAGTTGAACAGACTTTAATGGATTTCTCTGCTCAGACAGACGTGATGTGATGACAATCAGTATTTCTTCTTAAAAGCCATTTATTACATTAAAGTTAAATCATGTACATATGTGATGTACCTGCACAGGTACAAATAAAGCATGCATTATGAATATTCTGCTACATGTCGCTGTTACCGAAAACTGACATGTCAAAGCAAGTTTATCTCTAAAGCACATTTCAGCAACAAGGTAATTTAAAACACTTTACATAAAATTTAACAAAGTTAAAAAAAACACAATAAAAGAGCATTTAAAGACAATTTAAAGAGCGATTCAAGAGCTAAGAGAATAAAATAAAAACTATAGTTGTAACTTTGTAAAGACCTCAGATAATAACTTTTTATGTTGAAGGTAAATATGTCCACTTCAGTGTACTTCTTTCTGTCTCCATCCAGGTGAGTCTCCCTCTGGTTGAACTGCATCTGAAGAAAACCACATGAAGTGGTCCGTCTGACCTTCACACCTGGTCTTCCTGCTCCTCTGAGTCTTCTCTCTGTGCTGCAGAGTTTGAGTTGTTCTCATAGTCAGGATAAGAGTGTAACTGATGGAGAGAGATGACAAGATGAGAGTCAAAGGCCTCATAGATGCACTTCAGATGCTTCTGTAACCTTAGTTATTTTAACCCAAACAAAGATCTGTTCCTAACCCTAACTAAGTTATCTTCTGTGAAGACGGAAGTTTGTTTTGAATAGACTGTGTGCATGTAACGAGATGAAAGTAACACCTGTGGCTGGTTTTCATAGAAAAACGCAGGAAAAATGAAGAATCCTATAAACCGTTGTTTGAGGATACGTTGATCAAATACATATTGTTGTCTTTTCCATCTACTTCTCTCTGATATTTTACAACAATTATTCTACAAATCTGCAATTATTTAATCTGGAATATCTCTTACTGATATTGTAATTAATTAATATATATATTATATGTAAAGTATTATTGACATGCTGACATGCAAAAACTAACCAAGGGGGAGGGGCCTAGCGGAGGGTCAGTTAGAGGCTGTTTCCTTTAAATTGCTCTTTGGTACAAAGAACATTTACAGTAAATGTGGTTGTAAAATGTTTGAGGGTAAATACACATAGGTGGTTCATAAAAAGAAAGATGACTAATAAAGTTCAGTGTTAATTATCTTGATGACTGTTGTGAATTGTTTGATTGTATAATATAATGTTAAGCTGTAGATTGTGAAAAGCATAAAACAGGAAGTGCTTTTACTTTGAAGAGCCAGGAAGTAGCATGATATGTGCTTCTAACCTAGATGATGATGATGATGATGATGATGATGATACGTAGAAAGCCACATGTCGAGTGTTCATGTTTCTAATACTATGGTTTAGACAGTAAAATTATCTGTTCAAACCAAGCTCCACTTCACAACAATGACCTCATCATAAGAACAAACAATGACCCTTTGGTGAGTTGTGTCACTGAGGACAAACCTCTGTCTCACCTCCACAGTCTCTATGGGTTCATGTGGTTCAGTGGTGGAGCTCAGAGCTTTCTTCTTCCTGGATTGAATCCAACAACAAACAAAGACCACAAATGAATAAATGTAACATTTAATGACAACTCCAAAACTATTGAAGGAAGTATTCAAAGTGAAAGATCAGTGAGGATTAGTTCTTGTAGTTTTACCTCATCCACAGACAAACGAGAAGCAGAAGAATCGGAATCACAACCACCAGAGTCCACCTGGTGTAACGAATGATCATTGTTGTTTTATCTAGAACAGGAGACAGTTATTAGATAAACAACTCTTTACCTTATTAGAACAGATTGATTCATGAATAAACTTGTTAATCAGACGATCATGGAGAAGCTCACCTGCTACAACAGTCAGATGTAAGGTGGAGTTACTACGTCCTCTGTTGTTCTGGGCTTCACAGTAATAACTCCCACTGTGTTCAGCTCTGAAGTCAGTGATGTTGAAGATCTGTCCTGATGCTTTTGGTGAGTCTTCATTCTTCTTGTACCAGGTGTAGTTAGCTGGTGGGTTAGCATCACTGCTACAGGTCAGAGTCACTGAACTGCCCTCCACTATCTCAGCAGAGGAACTCACTGACACAGAGGGAAGCTTTGGAGCATCTGGAGGAGAAAACACGTAAATGGATATATAATGGCAACATGTACATCTGCATGATGGACGTTTTTAACGTCTTAAATCCTTTGTAGCAGATAAGAAGTTGACCACAATCTTCTGTGTGAAGCACGTTACTGCAGGTTTCTACCCTTAAAGGGTAACTTCAACATGTTTCTACCTGGCCCCTATTTTCTCCCATGTTTCAGTGTCTAAGTGACTGACACTTATAATAACAATCACAGCCTGTCAAGTCAAAAACAAGCACTTTAACTGGACGTTAATGACGCTGTCTACGGCGCTCTCGTTCCATGCTGGACCAATTTCACAACTTGTTGTAGTTATTAGTAACTTAGGCACAAAAACACGAGGAAATTCGAGTCCAGGTTGAAAGATAACCTGGACATCCACCATTTCTATTTTTAAATAGACTGAGTGTCAAAGGGGTTTCCTGATGTTTTGTACTCACACTGGACGTCTAAGACGAGAGACGTAGAGTTGATCCGTCTGTATTGATTCTCAGATTGGCAGTGGTAGTTTCCGCTGTCGTGAGAGCTGATGGAGGTGAAACGATAAACGCTTTCTGGTCCTTGAAGCTTCATTTGGTTCTCCTTGTACCAGGTGTAGTTAGCTGGTGGGTTAGCATCACTGCTACAGGTCAGAGTCACTGAACTGCCCTCCACTATCTCAGCAGAGGAACTCACAGACACAGAGGGAAGCTTTGGAGCATCTGGAGGAGACGTGTTAACAGAGATTATTCTAGGTTAAGATTGTGTTCAAACAGAAGAACAAGTGGTAGTTCAGTAATAAACTGTGAATGTTTGTGTGTATCAGCATTTTAGGATTTGAAGGTGGTCTGACTAATTAATGTGTGATGGTTTGAATGTTGACCCCAAAACGGAAAAAACAACAACTAAAATGTCCTGAAGCTGCTCAGTGAATTACAGCAGACTGAATGTGAAGCAAGTAGAGCTGAAGAAAGTAGTTATGATCAGTGAAATCTTCTCCTGCAAAGACTGGACAGATTGAAGATGTTTGTTATCTATCTAATCTGTTTTACTCACATTTCACATCAATAAAGATGGATTCAGATCTCTTCCTCCCCATCAGGTTCTCAGCTCTACAGTAATACTGTCCAGAGTCAGAGGACTGGATGGAGCTGAAGACAAGATGAGGTTCTTCACTGAGAGGACGTGTTTGGTTCTCCTTGTACCAGGTGTAGTTAGCTGCTGGGTTAGCATCACTGCTACAGGTCAGAGTCACTGAACTGTCCTCCACTATCTCAGCAGAGGAACTCACTGACACAGAGGGAAGCTTTGGAGCATCTGGAGGAGAAATTAATAAACATACTTAAAGATTATAATACGTTATCATATTCACCATTTTAATTAATACTTGTTTGTTTGTTTCAGACTATCCATATTAGTTATCACAGCAGCTGTCCAGAGTGCTGATCCTGGAGCTGTCACAGGTGAGACTCCATAATTGTATTGTCAGTGTGTGTGTGTGTGTGTGTGTGTGTGTGTGTGTGTGTGTGTGTGTGTGTGTGTGTGTGTGTGTGTGTGTGTGTGTGTGTGACACTTCTACATGTAGACTGAGGGGATTGAACCACCGACCCTCTGGTTAGTGGACCACAGCTCTACCTCCTGAGGAATGTTGTGCTTCATGTTGTTGGTTCCTCTAAAGTCACATACAGTGACAGTCTGGTGCCGCATATGAAATGTTGTTGAACCTCCACAGGCTGACAGAGTGGAGTAAACTTACACACTGAAGGAGAACGCTGATCCTCATATCCGCTTAAAGCACAGGAATAGTTGTCTAAAGAACCAAAGTTGACGGAACGAGAAGAAGATCCTGTGTTGATCTTCTGTCCGTTCTTGTACCAGAAGTATGAAGGACGATCAGGCAGAACACAACTGATGAGACACTTCATTAACGACCAGGTAGAATCTGATCTGCTCACCTCCACCTGGAGCCTTGGATCTGAGAAGAAGGATCAGAAATGTTATTTTATTAAACGGTCAACATTCACACAAGACATTTATATTCTAGTTTTCTAGATGTTGAACATTTGGAGATGATTAACATGTGAATTAAAATGTTACCTGTGACGGACAAAGTGACTCCAGGTGAACCAGTATATTTACCACCTGGTTGGTTTGTCATGAATCTGAACTTGTACTCAGCTGAGTCGTTCTCTCTCAGGTCTCTGATCATCAGACTGCACCACTTCTCAGAACATCTGTACTCCACACGACCTGAATACTCAGAGTCTGTTTTCAGATCCACAGGTTCACGATCTTTCTTTTTAGTAAACCAGAATCTGTTCCTGATATCACGGTGCTGTATTCTAGATGGGTATGTGTAGCTGCAGTTTATTTCTACTGTTGATCCTTTTAGAGCACAGACCTCAGTAGGAGAGTAAGTCACTCCCCATCCATCCTGACTCTGTATCACTGTAACACAGAGCACATCAGGAACCACAGTCACACTCAGAACAACATCAGAGGACACACTCTCATCTGTAGTGAAGTAAAGAAAGAGTCAACGATGTACACGTGATCTCTGCAGTTGAAGGAACAGCAACGTATTGAACCTGTCGACTGAAACACAGTGAACAAGATACAAAAGCTGAAGTTTAAATATTAGAAGGCTTCATGAGAATAAGAGAGTTCTTTGCTCTGTGGTTTTCTGTCTGTGGTCAGCTGCTGCAGAGTGAATGGAAACTGTAGAACAAAGCAGAACACTGAGGTGTGAGAGAATAGTGTGAAATGTAGATAACAGATCACTGACAGTCAAAAGTCGACAAACACAAACTTCAGATGTGAATTAAATTTAAAAAAATGTATTAGTTTTTCTAAAACCCCAAAATCTGACTTTTCAGCATCTCTGGCCCTAACTTACAACATGTCAGTGAAAGAGACACCAACCAGGAAGAGAATCAAAATGAGCACAAATACAATCAAAACTACAAAAAGGTGAAAAAACATCCACAAAGAGACTCAAAATGAATAACAGACTCTAAATGTGGTCGAATGCGTCGAAACGCTGAAGGATTAGAGGAAGTTCCACAGAGAGATCATGTTAATGTACGTACAGTCGTTACTCTCATCCACATCAACACAACTTCACTGTCTTTAATGGTGCACAGTTCTTCAGTTCATAAAGTTTACGATGTTACGGCCTCACCATATCAATGTAGATGTACAGTACCTTGTACAGAGAGAAGGAAGACAACAAGTCCACTGGCTGCTGCTGTTGAACTCATAGCTGCTCCTCTCTGTTAAATCAGCAGGTAGATCAGGAACACTTGATGTCAGGAAGTCACCACGAACATGTCTACTTTAACAAGGAGGCTGTTGTCTTAGAAGTCAGCTCGTGTCTTCTGTGGTTAGTACAGTTATGTTAAACAGTTAAGAGGAAGGAAGCTTTTGAAACGCGGGCCTGGCTTTCTTCATTTTCATGTTAAAATATGCACATTGATGCCTGTAAATACATAAGTGGCAATGAAGAAGTCAATCTTGCAGTTGTTTGTGCTGCAGTTGCGCAGCTGAAATGACGAGGAGTCATCTTGTTCTAGAGGAAAAGTCAGGTGATCGCCAAACTCAGTAGGAGTCATCTTGTAGAGACCACAAAGGTCTTGACATACAATCATGTACAGTATAGAGTACAGTGAGAGTTATCTCTGTTCATTCATCTGACCTCAGAACTACACTACTCTATTCTGGCCACAGGGTGAAGCCACAACATACTCATTCACATTAAAATGTTCACTAGCAGCTGTTTTATGTGAAGCTTTCATTTCTTATTATTATCATTGGTGATAAAGTTGGTGGGCTTTTTTTACAATTCAAATCATACAAACTAACGTAAAGCATGTATTTGTCCCCTTCCAATTCCATGTTTCGGACATAATCATAAGAATTCACTGTAACATCTTGCGTAACATTTACCTGTGTGACATCATTCGATCCAAATTTGTTGACATAGATGTTAAAGGCACCTTTAGTTGCGCCACACACACTTGTGAATTTGCTTTGTCATTGCTCCTTCACATATGTGCTTTGGAAAGATATAGAGATGTTTCTTCATAACCGGACTGGACATAATATCAATTAATGTAACACAAATAAACCTTTGAGCTACATTGTGTTATTGATGTATCACAATTTCTCTTCTACTCCACCATCACCCAGTCTGTTCTCTGTTCCTCCATCACTGTGTGGTTTGGATCGGCCACCAAACAGGACAGGAACAGACTACAACGGACTGTCAGGTCTGCAGAGAGGATCATTGGTTCCAGCCTGCCCTCCATCCTGGACTTGTACAAGAAGACGGGCTGGAAAGATCACTGCAGACCCATCACACCCTGGACACAAGCTGTTCCAACTGCTCCCCTCTGGAGGGCGCTACAGAGCACTCTGATGGACAATTAATCAGTCATGGGTACATCCCAAGTAACTGTTATCTGACTCGTAGTGAGACACCACAGGATCTCACTATTAGGAACTCAGTAACGAACCCCCACAGAACACAAGAGAGATTGGATTTTCTTCAGTTCACGCAGATTTATTTGCATCACAACGTATACAAGTAAACCGAGCTGTCCGGAGTCAACTAACTTCACAATAGCATTGCATATTTAAAAAAATCTTTAACAGGTGATCTTTCAAGGCACCATACTTGTCCTTCTCTAGAGGATTTTCGAGGATGCTCACCACTCTGTCTGCTGTTGAACTGCCGAGGGCCGCTACGACATAATAGTATTTCTGTCTCTGAGAAGCAGCTCATCAACAGGGGGAAAAACCACAACATTTGGCGAGGCAGCCAGGAGGAGGACTCCACGGGGATCGTGCCCGAGTGGGGCGACCTTTGCTCTCTCACAAACTGAACATGCGCTCAACATAAAGGTAAAGCAAATGTTCTACATTGGTGGTGTTGGTCTGTGAGGAGGAAGGGACGGGCCGCTCGGCTAGATGGAGGCTGAGTGCGATCACCGCACTCAGCCTCCATCTAGTCTCAGACGATCACCGCACTGGGCCAAATGGGAGAGGTTTTAGGGGCTGTTGGATCAGCTGTTGAATCGAGTGCGATCACCGCACTCAGCCTCCATCTAGCCTCAGGCGATCAACGCACTGGGCCAAATGGGAGAGGTTTTAGGGGCTGTTGGATCAGCTGTTGAATCCAGTGCAATCACCGCACTGGGCCAAATGGGAAAGGTTTTGGGGCTGTTGGATCAGCTGTTGAATCCAGTGCGATCACCGCACTGGGCCAAATGGGAGAGGTTTTAGGGGCTGTTGGATCAGCTGTTGAATCGAGTGCGATCACCGCACTCAGCCTCCATCTAGCCTCAGGCGATCAACACACTGGGCCAAATGGGAGAGGTTTTGGGGTTGTTGGATCAGCTGTTGAATCCAGTGCGATCACCGCACTGGGCCAAATGGGAGAGGTTTTAGGGGCTGTTGGATCAGCTGTTGAATCGAGTGCGATCACCGCACTCAGCCTCCATCTAGCCTCAGGCGATCAACACACTGGGCCAAATGGGAGAGGTTTTGGGGGCTGTTGGATCAGCTGTTGAATCCAGTGCGATCACCGCACTGGGCCAAATGGGAAAGGTTTTGGGGCTGTTGGATCAGCTGTTGAATCCAGTGCGATCACCGCACTGGGCCAAATGGGAGAGGTTTTGGGGTTGTTGGATCAGCTGTTGAATCCAGTGCGATCACCGCACTGGGCCAAATGGGAGAGGTTTTGGGGCTGTTGGATCAGCTGTTGAATCCAGTGCGATCACCGCACTCAGCCTCCATCTAGCCTCAGGCGATCAACGCACTGGGCCAAATGGGAGAGGTTTTGGGGTTGTTGGATCAGCTGTTGAATCCAGTGCGATCACCGCACTGGGCCAAATGGGAGAGGTTTTGGGGCTGTTGGATCAGCTGTTGAATCCAGTGCGATCACCGCACTCAGCCTCCATCTAGCCTCAGGCGATCAACGCACTGGGCCAAATGGGAGAGGTTTTGGGGTTGTTGGATCAGCTGTTGAATCCAGTGCGATCACCGCACTGGGCCAAATGGGAGAGGTTTTGGGGGCTGTTGGATCAGCTGTTGAATCCAGTGCGATCACCGCACTGGGCCAAATGGGAAAGGTTTTGGGGCTGTTGGATCAGCTGTTGAATCCAGTGCGATCACCGCACTGGGCCAAATAGGAGAGGTTTTGGGGCTGTTGGATCAGCTGTTGAATCCAGTGCGATCACCGCAGTGGGCCAAATAGGAGAGGTTTTGGGGCTGTTGGATCAGCTGTTGAATCCAGTGCGATCACCGCACTCAGCCTCCATCTAGCCTCAGGCGATCAACCGCACTGGGCCAAATGGGAGAGGTTTGGGGGCTCCATATCAGTCATGAGATTGTGGCTGCCTATTTAGGTTGTCCTAAATCATGAGGCTGCACGTCAATCACTTTGGGAATGACGCGTGACTTAGGTAGAGGTTGCACTTTGGAAACTCCCAAAATATTTTTCCTTATCCACGATTTTCCGCAGAGGGTTTGAGATTTTTCCTCCTTGGAGCTTTTGGGTTCCACCACCTCATTTACATGGTGTTCAGTCGTGATATCCCCCGTCACCCACGGACTCACGTCATTAAGGTTCTTGGGGCCCTTGGGTGGCTGGCTTGGTGGCGACAGGTGTCTTCCGAAAGGCCGCACGTTATCCACTTTTGGAATGATGTGTGGAGGTTGCACTTTGGAAACTCTCAAAATATTTTTCCTTATCCACGATTTTCCGGCGAGGATTCTAGATTTTTGCCCCTTGAATTTGGCATTTGAGCTTTTGAGTTCCACCACCTCCATATCAGTCGTGAGATCCTCCGTCACAAACGGACTCACTTCTACAAAGAAGGGGCCCTCGGATGGTTGCATATCAGTCGTGATATCCTCCGTCACAAACGGACTCACTTCTATAAAGAAGGGGCCCTCGGATGGTGGCATATCAGTCGTGATATCCTCCGTCACAAACGGACTCACTTCTACAAAGAAGGGGCCCTCGGATGGTTGCATATCAGTCGTGATATCCTCCGTCACAAACGGACTCACTTCTATAAAGAAGGGGCCCTCGGATGGTGGCATATCAGTCGTGATATCCTCCGTCACAAACGGACTCACTTCTACAAAGAAGGGGCCCTCGGATGGTTGCATATCAGTCGTGATATCCTCCGTCACAAACGGACTCACTTCTATAAAGTTAGGGCCCTTGGGAGGCTGGATATCAGTCGTGATATCCTCCGTCACAAACGGACTCACTTCTACAAAGAAGGGGCCCTCGGATGGTTGCATATCAGTCGTGATATCCTCCGTCACAAACGGACTCACTTCTATAAAGTTAGGGCCCTTGGGAGGCTGGATATCAGTCGTGATATCCTCCGTCACAAACGGACTCACTTCTATAAAGATGGGGCCCTTGGGTGGCTGGATATCAGTCGTGATATCCTCCGTCACAAACGGACTCACTTCTATAAAGATGGGGCCCTTGGATGGCTGCCTTGGTGTCGACAGGTGCCGTTCTAAACAAGGAGACCGCGCCTTAGCTTTTTTTTCCCACGATTTTCTTGTGAGGATGAGAGATTGTTGTGCGTTGAGTATGGCATTTGAGCTTTTGAGTTCCTCTATTTGTAACTTCTGATTGTTCATTATGTTGATGTAATCAGAGTGTCTCTCTTTGAGTTTCATCATCTCATCTACCGGGCTTTGTTTCAGGGCCTTCTTCTTACTCACCAGCTTGGTGAAAGCTGTTGACAGCTTGTTCCTTAATACTGATTCGCTATTTCTTATCTCTCGCTTTTCTTGATCCTTTGACTTGATGTCCTCGGGTACATCGTCGTCGTCCAGGTAGCGTCTTTTAAACGCTACGAATCTCTCTTTGAAGTCCCTGTCGCCAATTTCCTCAGAGCAGTCCTGTAGACCCTCCTTAAAGCGCAGCTTATAGGTCTGCAATCTTCTGCATTCCTCCATTACTGTTTTATTCTTGGTCTCAGAATTCATCAGTCTCTGCTTCAGATCTACGGCGGTCTTGTTCAGCTTGTGTTGCATTACCACAGCCTCTCTCTCCTTCATTTTTGACTCTTCTAATGAGCGACATGTGCTTTCTATTTTGCTTTTTAGAGCCATTTCCCGTGTGTGGTCCAAGTCTAGTTTGGTTTTTAAGACAGCATACATATTTCTCTCCGTCTCAACATTCCGATTGAGAATTCTGTTAGACTTCTTTACATCCCACAGCTCATTTCTCAGATTAGTGATAGTTATCTCCTTTGATGCGCCAAGCAGCAGTAGATTACTATACTTCAATTTGAGAGAATTCATCTCAACCAGCTGGTTTGATTTGTCAGATATGATTTCATACCTTTCTTTCATTTCATCGTAGTCTTCTACAAGCTGTTGGTTACGTAGAATAAGCCTGGCCTTCTCATTCTTGAAGTCGACTTCTGCAACCCTCATCTTCCTTTGTAGTTCAATGACTGCCTTATTTTTGTCCTCCTCTAGAGCTTGCAGGTCAACCAGACGTTTAATTTCATCTTCGTACCTGGAAACTACCTCTTCAATTTGCTTTTCGTGCCTCAGCTCAGTCTCCGCCGTCCTTGCATTGAAGCCAGCTGTGATCTGTGAAATGTCAGCTTCATTGCTGGCTGTTAGCTGAGCAATGCTTTCATTGTGAATTTCTTCACATTTGTGGAGCTGCTCTGTGACTGAGTCTCTCAACGAACTTATTGCGAATAGCTTTTTCTCGGTTTTTGAAAGACGATCCCATAAATAATCAAGCTGACTGAGCTTTGCACTGTCAGCTTGAGTGATTTCGGAATTCGTGAATGCTTTACATTCCGTCACCCTCAGCTGTTCCTTGAGGGAGACGATTTCATCCTCCAGAGTTTTTACTTTTTGCTTTAGACCAATGTCGTTGGCATTTCTAACTCTGACATCTGTTTCCAGTTTCTGTGAGAGCCAGTGTATTTTATGCTTGAGAATTGCATTCTCCTTCTCTATTAAATATGTGTCTGCCATTTGTCTCTGATTTATCTCTTCCATATTTGTTGAATTCATGTTGTTAATCTAATTTAAATAAATGTTATATCAAGTCAACCAGTGGAAAATCCAAGCCTTTGATCTCATTTGCCTTTGATGCCATCGTCGCAACGCGTCATCGGAGGCCTTCTGACTTAGGCTCCGCCCACAAGCTGATGCAGTATCACTTTTAAATGTAAGTATTGACTTTCAACCGACGCTAACGTTAAAGCTAAAATAAGCGACCTTATAACATCACGTCTGTGTTAAAATGATCGGTTAAGTTCCGTGACGTTCGTGGCTAACAAGCTAACCAGCGTCAGCGGCTAACGCTAGCCTCGTAAAGTGACGTTTAATAACTTCACTTTCGAACCTCAGAGGTTCACTAATATCTTACTGAGTGTGTGACGATTTTTACAGATGATTTATACTTCATATTAAGTCCATAAACGGACCAGCGTGAGCTCAGGTAGACCGGTTGTGAACCTGAAATAGCACTTTAAGTCCCGGTGTTATGGCGAGTATTGGAGGAAAACGGCGTTCCCCGGTGCGGGGGCATTTTGATCTGATAACTCCGAATGAGGTAAGCTGTGATTGATATCGATATTCAACTTTTAGTGTGCCAATGATAACGTTATGATTTTAGTATAACTTGACAACACATAGCTACATATATTTGTGTTGTTTGCTGTGTATGCAAGAGTTGTCCTACAACAGTAGAGCCTCATCCATGTTGAGGCGTCTTCGTGCAAAGCAGGACAATCATTTAGGAAGTCTGTGAGCGTCTCTGGATCCAACCAGAGATGGGCAAAAATACATCAAAATAGCCCACAGACAGACAGACAGACAGACAGACAGACAGATAGACAGATAGATAGATAGATAGATAGATAGATAGATAGAATTGAAGAAGCTTTACTGTAATAATGGAGGTAAGAGAGTGGGGAAAAAAAGCATATATTGCATATGTGTGTGTGTGTGTGTGTGTGTGTGTGTGTGTGTGTGTGTGCGCACATATATATATATATATATATATATATATATTATATATGTATATATACACGTATATGTATACGTATATATATACGTATATACGTATATATATACGTATATATATACGTATACATATACGTGTATATATATATATATAATATATATATATATATATATGCAATAATACAATAATAATTGTATTATTGCAATAATACAATGCTAATGCTAGCATAATACATGTCAGTGTAACTAAGCAAAGCTGTTAAAACTTGATTGATTATGTGTATATATATATATATATATATATATATATATATATATATATATATATACATATATACATATATATATATATATATATATACATAATATATATATGTATATGTATATATGTATATATATATATATATATATACATATATACATATTTTTTTATTAATGGGACTTAACAGCCCATAAACTTTGGCTTTGTATCAACAAGAAAATATTCATCACATATGAATAGCATCACACATTAGGCCTATGTATACTATAAAAGCAAAATATAGAATTAAAACCAATTGTACACAAAGAGCCTAAATACATGACTGTACTGAGACATGTTGTCCACTTGGCCAACTGTAGAATGTATGAAATAATACAACTAACAATACTTTCATAATATGCCTTTTAAATAAAATAAATTGGATATTTAATGTTTTTTTTTTTTTTTTTTAACAAATGGACATGTACTGTCAAAGCCTGGCTAACTGTGAACTATATTATCTGCCAGTACTTGATATGTCATTATGACATTCACATTGAGAAGATACAGCATCACTTGTAACACAGTGAGGTTAGATAGACAGACGTCAAGCTAGCTGACGTCTGTCACACTCAGATCAAACCTTGACAGACAATCCGTTGAACTTGAAGATCTGAAGACTGAACTCATGAACTGCTTTTTTATACATACAATACATTTTTATACATACAATAAAAATATTTTAAATACAAAATTACTCCACTCTAAAGTATTTTGTTACAAATTACGTTAGATTTTTTTATCGGCCCTATCAAATACAAATTACAAAATACTCAAAAGTATTTGAAATACGTATTTGAAAGTAATAGAAATACTGCCCATCTCTGTGATCCAACCTACAGCATCCCGGTGTAACGGGCCACATTAAACCCGGGTAAACTTTGTCCCAGGCCAGAGTTTTGACATGCTATGACTTTTGAATTTGACACTGAAACAAGATGCTTAGCTTCCAGTTCCTTTAATAACTGGAGATGTTCTTCTATTCTTATTGAACTGTTGCTCAAGGCGAGTTTATTGGTACAGCCCATTTCCACAACAAGGCAAGTTCAAAGTGCTTCACATAAAACCATTAAAAGCATCAAAACATAATGCAAAAGAAAAGGAGATTTAAAACCAACAGCAGGACTTCAAAGTCAGTTCTATTAAATAAGTAAAAAAGTAAAAAATCCACAATAATTTAAATAACTAAAATATTATACATACAGACAGAATAATTGTAGTATTGCAATATTATGTATACAGACAGAATAATTGTAGTATTGTGTATTTATGTTGCACAGATAATGTGACGTTAGCTTGGACCAGAGACGAATTTTAGCATATACGAGTGGTCATAATGAACTTAATATTTACATACATTATTAAGTTAATGTTTATCATCCTCGTTAGTCAAATATAACTTTAAGGAATGCCGATGCTTTAGCACAACGGGGTTTTTTTTAAGCCTAAATGTTAGCATAATGCTAACATCAATGCACAACTGTACATACATACATGTTCATATACATTATGTTAGATTATCATATTTATATTGTACATAGTAGTGAAATGTGTATGCTTAGTTTCTATGTTTCTACTTTGTTGTCTATGTTTTTCAATGTTTCTTGGTTATTTGTATACTCCATGTATGTACGCGGACAGCAATGTGTAAACCGGAGTCAAATTTAAGATGATTTCTAATTCTGATGTCCGTGTTTGTTTTCCTCTCGGAACAAAGCCGCTGAATTCAAACCGACCAATCACAGCGCGGGACACGTAAAAAAATCCGGACCCAACGTTCTACGCCGACGTCCCAGACAAACGGACCAATGGTTGACGAGGTGGGCGGGGCCTGGAGGGACAACAGCGGAGGATTCAAACGGAGAACATGGCCGCGGGTATAGATGCGGACGACAACGCGCACAGCAGAAGGTAAGAAGAACGAACGGAAGCTTTCGTTTCATACGCTTTGTCCCTGGTGTTATTTACACGGACGCGGTGGCAGCGTAGTGTTTCCGTGTGTACGTGGGGGGAATTATCCGCTCGCGTTAGCTAGCTAACGTTAGCACTGTTAGCTCCGCTGAGGGGGGGGGGGGGGGGGGGGTCGTGTGTTGGTGTGACGTCAACTGACGTTAATTTCACTAAATGTAAAGTGGAATTAACCCGCTGCTCCCGTGTTTCTTCACACTCGTTACAGCCGTGAACGTGATATCAATAGTCCCTGCATCGAACCCCTGCCTCTGTGTAGCTCATAATGTTCAAGCTCTGCTGGAGCTGTCAGAGGCGTTAGTGTCATTATTCTGTCCTTTCGTGGCTGTGGAAGCAGCTCTCTGAAGCCTGAGAGCCCACTGACACGTCACCGGGGTCGCATCAGCTTGTACACACATTTTAACTAACGTGGAATGTGATCAAAGATCCCTAATTATGAAGATCTTCTAGCTGTTGGCACCATTTAGGACTAAGCAGCCTGTGTTTTCTTCCCCCATTGCTGTGATTAGGTGTATGATGTAACCGTTAACAGTCTTTGTGTGTGTGTGTGTGTGTGTGTGTGTGTGTGTGTGTGTGTGTGTGTGTGTGTGTGTGTCCGTCCGTCCGTCAGAGGTACAGTGTGCAGTATGGTGATCAATCACGAGGAGTCACCGGGGGGCTCCCGCGCCAGCCGACCGCCGGTCATCTTCAACCCGGACTTCTTTGTGGAGAAACTCCGCCACGAGAGCCCCGAGGTTTTCCTGGAGCTGGTGCTCAGCAACATCACTCGCCTCATCGACCTCCCCGGCGCGGAGTTTGCGCAGCTCCTCGGCGAGGACGGCCCGAAGACCCCGACGGGTGGAAACGGGGGCTTCTTTCGCTCTTTCAACTTCCTCAAACGCAAAGGTCAGAGAAAGTAACAACGGCCACGGTGAACATCCCGCTCTGTGTTTTCTGTGTTTGTGATGAGACTGGCCTGTCTGCTGATGCCCTCACAGATAAAGGAGCTGTGTTTGGAACCCCGCTGACGGAGAGCTGCATCGCCCAGATCTACCAACTCATTGAGTACCTCAGCAAAAGTGAGTCATTAAACGCGAGATAATCGCCGCCGCTGTGACTTTCACGCGTGCGTTCACTGGCTGACTCCCAGCTGCTCTTACGCGCTCAGATCTGCACGTCGAGGGTCTGTTCCGGGTGCCGGGGAACAGCGTTCGTCAGCAGACCCTGAAGGACCTGCTCAACGGCGGGGCAGACGTGGACCTGACGTCCGGAGACTTCCACCCCAACGACGTGGCCACGCTGCTCAAGGCTTTCCTGGGAGAGCTGCCCGAGCCCCTGCTCACACACAGACACTTCCACGCACACCTGAAGATCGCCGGTATGAACGCCGCACCGCACAAAACACACTTGAGGCGTGAAACCGTGTCACGTTTTGAGTTAAATGCTTAGAGTAGCGGCGATGTTAGCTCGACATTTTTAGCAAAAAAACATGTTCTTCCTCACTTCCTCCACCCTTGTCCCGCCTCCAGATATGACTCTGTTCGACGAGCGCGGCAACAAGACCGCGGTGCCCAACAAGGAGCGCCAGATCGAGGCCCTGCAGCTCCTCTTCCTGCTGCTGCCTCAGGCCAACCGCTCGCTGCTCAAGCTGCTGCTGGACCTGCTCTACCACACGGCCCGGCAGCAGGACAAGAACAAGATGTCCGCCTTCAACCTGGCGCTCATGTTTGCGCCGCATGTCGTCTGGCCCAGACATGTGAGATTTTGTACTTTTCTTACGACACGATGAGGGTGCAAGGACCAGGTTCTCTTTAACGTATGAAAACATCACGGGCGACTTGTCATTCGGGCCTTTTTTGCTGGTTAAACGTCTGTGAATGCGGCTGTAAGTGACGACGCTGTGTCTCTGACTTCCCGTCCTCTCAGATGACAGCCGCTGACCTGAAAGACAATCTGAAGAAGCTGAACAGCAGCATGGCCTTCCTCATCAAGCACTCGCAGAAGCTCTTCAGGGTGAGTATCGACAATACACGAGATCATGAGTGCATGAATGCATGAGTTTGATTCCTGATGATGAAGTCTGTTTAACGGATGCGACGGTGGATGAGTGACTTGTGTCTGCTGCGTGTCCTTCAGGCTCCGGTCTACCTGAGGGATTATGCCAGAGCGCACTTCACCGGGACCAAGGCTCTGCAGACCAAGGTATAGTCTTCACTTCACCGCCTCTTTAAATGACATTTCCTTTTAAGAATTCCCCCTTTTGTCTCCAAACGTCAAATCAAATGCAGTTTCAAGAGAAAATAAAGTAAAGACATCGTCAATGTCAAATCTGAGGAATTGAGCAACAGTGGTAGACTTCAGTACATGCTAACAATATGGCGATCAATTTCATTTTGTCAGTTCACACGTGTGAAATATTTTCCATTTCAAGTACAAAGCCAAATGGTTTTGACGAGGTGCTATTGGGTCATCGCTTCACTGCTTTGGAGAAATTCTGCTTTGGCAAGAGATTAATTTCTCGGCTCAACTTACTGACAGAACATATATATATATATATATATATATATATATATATATATATATAGCTATTGTGCTCTCTGTTCTGAGCTCATTTGGTCTCATCTCTGGTTACAAGCTCCCAAATACCCACTTCACTCAATACCATTTAGAAAAACATGTTGAAACCAAGGTTAGAAATGGCCAAAAAAAACAAAACACCAATGTGACTTTTGCCGCCTCCTCTCTCAGGACGATCTGGAGCTGCTGACGCCGAGCGGCTCCCCGACTCGGCGGACCGCGTTGCCCCTGAAGAGGACGGCGGTTTCGGGCCCCGGCTCTCAGGAGCAGTACCAATCCCCGGCTCAGCAGTACACAGAAGAGGCTCTGAAGGACCTCTTCAGACACGTCCACCACAACATGCCGGACTCCGCCAAGAAGAAGAAACTCGTCCGACAGGTTCGCCCTTTTATTTATCCGAGGGAAAAAAAACAAAAACCCATAAATGCTGTTCAACTTCCACGAAGTCGGTACGTGAAATGTAAGCGTTGCTCTCTGCGTCCAATGTGCAGCTAGTCAAGCAGACGACCTCGGGGACGCCTACCAACCAGCACCAGCAGGAGCCTCCGGCGCCCAGCAAGAAGCACCCGCGCTCCCGCTCCTTTGGCGGCCTCATCAAGGTACTGAACACAAGTCACGAAGGCACAGTAACTTTAACAACACGGAAGTCAAAGTGTTAGTGTTGTCCCAGAGTCTTTGTTCAGCGTTTGGTTCTGTTGCCCGTTCATAACGTCCCCCCCCCCCCCCCCCCCCCGGTGCTCCGCTAACAGCGCAGAGCTCGCGCCGAGCAGCTGACGGGAGAGAGGCGGGTCCGACACGTCTCCCCCGACATCGTCGCCAAAACGGGAAGGAAGCCCGGGAAAGAGAACGTCACCCTGCAAGTACGTACACAACACCTAACGCTCTCCGGGTTTTTATCGGTGCTTTTTCTCTCCGACGCGACGTCACACACCTGTCAACACAAACGAATGTGCAGAAGAACCTGAACCAAAAAAAAGAGATGTGTGAAGTCTTGGGAGGTGAAGTATTGATTGATTGATTGATTGATTGATTGATTGTGTGTGTGTGTGTGTGTGTGTGTGTGTGTGTGTGTGTGTGTGTGTGTGTGTGTGTGTGTGTGTGTGTGTGTGTGTGTGTGTGCGCGCAGGTGAACAGACCATTAAATGCTCCTGTGTTGGGGAAGGCGGGGCTGGTGTTAAAGAACCCAGACTTTACTTTGAAGAAGGAGAAAGCTTCGAAGGTCTCTAAGGTATGACGCCAACGATCCCCAAATATGTTCATTCATCTACAGCAGTGTTTCTCAACGGGTCTGGCTGCGGGACCCACCATCACCCCTTAATGACGAGCCGTGACCCGAAGTGTATCTTTGAGAGAAGGGTGTTTTGTTTCCAAATGAGGGTTTTGTCCTCCAATGTAAGAAAATCCATCTCTCATGTAGTCGGTGTCGTACTTTGCGTTTCGCTCAATCAGCATGAAAACAAACTGTGTGGCTGTTCTTCTGTACTGTGAAATGAGTGTCTATTAGTATTACAAGGCATTAACGCCAAATACTGTTAAGGAGTGTGAATAACTCCGCTGCATAAAAAAAAAAAAATCCCCTTCAAAATAAAAGCACAGGATTTTTTTTCCATGCAAAGGCCCTTCAAAATAAAAGCACAGGATTTTAAAATAATTTTTTTTTAGGCAAAGGCCCACTGAAAACGGGTCCGCGACCCCCACCAGTTGAGAATCACTGCTCTAGAGGCACGCGAACGTAACCGCTTATCTTACGTCTTAGCTTTGTAAATTCACTCTTTCCAATTACTCTCTCTCTCTCTCTCTCTCTCTCTCTCTCTCTCTCTCTCTCTCTCTCTCTCTCTCTCTCTCTCTCTCTTCTCTCTCTCTCTCTCTGTCTCTCAGCAGGACTCCCCCTCTGTGACCCGGATGTGTTTCTCTCCTCCTCAGGAGATCTCACTGTAATGAAACCCTCCTCCTCCTCGTCTGGGACAGGACTTGTTGGGGCAGTATTGATATAATCGTTCATCGTAGTACGTCTAGTGTTTTTTTTTTTTTTTAACGGACTAACACGCAGCAGCTTTTACCTGCAGACCGGAGGCAGGAACTCACCGACACTTCTACAGACAGACCTCGAGGTCTAAAGTAACACTACGTGATGAGGATGAAAAGAAATCCACTCTCATTAATGCCCAACTCTTCTGACCTCCATACGATATCCGATAAGCTAAATCTGTCTTTCTACTTCCAGAAATGCCTCCAAAAAAATGTCAGTTTTACGGACAATATGAATATCTTTTAGCGTGATTCAGTTCAGTAATGATAACTGATGTGATGCATTTGGTTTGTGAGAACAAGAGTGGGACCAGAATGCAAATCTCTCCTTTTAAAATATCTTAATTTATTTATTTTTTTAACCACATGAATTCTGATGTTTCTTTCTGGGTTTTTAAGTCGATGAAAAGTTGTTTTAATATCCTCGATAATAACGAAACCATCCAGGAGAACAGGTCTCTGAAGGATCGAGTCTCTGAAGGATCGAGTCTCTGAAGGATCGAGTCTTCAGCGTTATGAAATGAAGTCTGATGAAGTCTGAGCCTTAATGTGAATCACTCCAAGCTAACGGTGAGCTTTGGTTTGTCTTCTCTGGCTCAGTCGACTGTATCACGATCTATGACCACTAGCAGTACTGACAGTCCAACATGTACTGTACAACATGTACTGTACAACATGTACTGTACACATGTTGTACAGTACACGTTTTATTTGGAAACTGTGATGTTGCCTTTTTTTTTTTTTTTTTTTCTCGGTCTGATGTGTTTTACCTCTTTGTCACTTGATGAGGAGCCGGTCACTTTATTCACATAAACAGGATTTCCTTGATTCATCATAAAACATTCATTATGAATCTGTCAAATATGAAATGTTGCCTTCACAGAATCACTCACAGGCCTTAAAATACCTTTTTAAAATACCTTTTCATGTTTTCTTCAGCTGGGTGGTGGACGGGTCGGGTGGAGATTTGTTGGTTTAAAGTGAAGTTGTGTTTTTGTTGGAGTGAGCAGAAGTCCGTTCCGGTCCTCTCTTCCTAACACCTGGTCTGGTATCTGAGGCGTGACCCGTGTTCAGAAGAGGCCGCTGAGTCTTGAGCGAAGCAGGAAGGGAACTTGTCACGTGTTTACGATGAAAACCCAATGCTGCTCCAGGTGTTCACAGGAAGCCACTTGTTTTTAACATGGAGTGTGAGTGAACGGGTCTCAAGCTCAAGGTCCGGTGAGGAGACCTTAAATCAAGTGACTCAATACTCCTGTAAACATTTGGGACCGTGAGACGTTCCTTCAGCTTTGCTCTTCACGGTTTGACTGAACTGACTTCTGCTCGCTGTGTTACCGGGCTGTGTTACCGGGCTGTGTTACCGGGCTGTGTTACCGGGCTGTGTTACCGGCCTGTGTTACCGGGCTGTGTTACCGGGCTGTGTTACCGGGCTGTGTTACCGGCCTGTGTTACCGGCCTGTGTTACCGGGCTGTGTTACCGGGCTGTGTTACCGGGCTGTGTTACCGGCCTGTGTTACCGGGCTGTGTTACCGGGCTGTGTTACCGGGCTGTGTTACCGGGCTGTGTTACCGGGGCGTCCGGCCCGCGGTGGACGTCGTATCGATGGGTTTGTTGGAAGTGATGACTGCCGCTGGAGCGCCGTACCTCCTCTCTGTTTTTACAGTATATCGTCGTGTTCTTTGTTCAGTGGTCTGCTCTACATGTGGACCGTTGGTGTTTGTTCCTAAATGATCCGGACTCAATTCATCTCAGCAGCCTTCTGACACTGAATCTCTGCTCGTCTCCTCACGTCGTCTCCTCGTCCTCTTCAGGACAGTTTGATCAGACGTGCTCTTAAAGGAGAGCTCGTTGTATTTATTGCTGTTTGGGAAACAACAACGTCTTCTTTTTTTCTTCTTTTTTGTGGATGGAGTTCATGAGCGAGACTTACGGTACACTGATTCTTTTTCATTTATTACGTAGTTTACTTTTGTTCCTCAGAAGAGAGCCGTTACACTCTGATGATGTTTGTCTTCATCTCATTTACATAAATGTGAAACGTCTAGTTACTGGTGTGTGTGTGTGTGTGTGTGTGTGTGTGTGTGTGTGTGTGTGTGTGTGTGTGTGTGTGTGTGTGTGTGTGTGTGTGTGTGTGTGTGTGTGTGTGTGTGTGTGTGTGTGTGTGTGTGTGTGTTCATGGATGAGACGTGGAGGAACGTCACTGAAGTTTTCTTTGGTTAAAGGTGATGGAGAAGAAAAAAAAGCACCGTTCTTCATCGTCATGACGATCTCACCTGTGACCGTCTGGTTTAATCTGTGGTACCCTTTTAATGTTGTTGTTGTTTTTGTATTTTAGTGTAAAATAAGTTCTCCTTGTACAGCACATTGATTCCTTAGCGACCCCCCCCCCCCCCTCCCCGCTTTGGATTAAACCTTTTTTTTTTTTTAATGTTTCCTGTTTCTTTTATTCATTCAACAGTATGATGAAATAACGTCCTGCAGTGCTGGTGTTTGCCCACTAGAGGGTGCTCTCAAACTACACAGAGCCAAACACGCTCTACTGTTCTACTGTCTCATCTTGACAGCTTCTTCCTTTATCATGAATATAATGATAGTAATATCCTATTGTAAACTCTTTCTCATACACAGTAAAAGAAGGTTTCACTGAAACGTTGTGATATTAAATACACGTCTAAGTATTTATGTTTTGTCATTTAGAGTTCTGCAGCTTTTTATTAGTCTTCATTTGAGATGACTTCATGTTTTTTGCCGCTTAAAATGCAACTAAAAACACTTGTTGATTATTGTCTTTATTAATGAATCATCTGGTCTATTAGATGTCATAAAATAAAACACGCTCATCTTCAAATTCTTTAAAGATATTCACTTTACTCTCATGACAGACGGACAAAAGCAGCAACTTCTCACATTGGACAATATGAAACAATGAAACATGACATTCACGTCATTAAGTGAAGTAAAGGACTCCTTGTTTCAGCTAAAGCAGTGTTTTCTTCTTCTGTGGTGACGCTGTTAACTTCTCTCATCTTCTCAATCAGCTGCTTATCTGAATATGGCTTCTTGTGCTGAACTTGCGTCTTAAAGATCTCACCTGAAGATCACGTCACACTTAAATCCTCTGACGCACTAATTGATCAAACCCATCTGTTTATGGGATTTGATCATAAGATGTTCTATGTGCCAGATGACGTCACACTGAGGGACTTCCTCTGAAGGTCTTGTGAGTCGACGCAGTTCAGACCAAAGCATCTGCTCTGTCGATCCCCAGATCAATTGAGACGCGTCTGGAGGAGAAGACCCCGCCCCCCCCAGAAGGCTATTATGGCCCCAGATATCAGGGGGGTCCACCGGGGGTCCACCCCACCCCCCCCCACACACACACACACACACACACACACACACACACACACACACACACACACACACACACACCCCCCCCTCTCATGGACATGTCAACATCTCGGCCCTCCTTTTGTTGCAGATAATCGCCCCGAACGACTCATTGAGTTTCAGCTGCGGGCCGAGGCTTCCTCCGCCCATGTGGCCACTTCTGAAGAGCGCCTGGTTAAATTAACCCGTCTCGTGGGGGAGTCCGCAGGGGGGGAGACACAGAAAAACAAGTGAGGCCACGGGCAATAATCACTCATGTATGGTGGTAAATTAAAAAAGAAAAAGAAAAAGGCGGGTAAACTGGTGCCCTCAAGCTGTGGATCGTCACACTGCAAGTGAACGCTCAATAGAGCCCGTTATTCTGGAGAATGTGATTACTCTCCTCGTGACCTCACTGATGATGTGATGAATATGACGACTCAAAGACACAATGTGTTCATTTTATCTGCTTACAGGAGAACTGAAACCATTCAGCTTCTCACATATAACCATTGATGTACATGTTGTAAATGGTTAAATTGAGGAGATTAATCAATGATTATTTATTTGTTGCACTGACAGGTTCAGTGTAACAGGCAGTATAACCTCATGTACTACACGCAGACGTATAACCTCATGTACTACACGTATATATGTATACCTCATGTACTACACGCAGACGTATAATCTCATACTACACGTATATATGTATAACCTCATGTACTACACGCAGACGTATAACCTCATATACTACACGTATATATGTATAACCTCATGTACTACACGCAGACGTATAAACCTCATAGTACTACAGGTATATATGTATAACCTCATGTACTACACGCAGACGTATAACCTCGTGTACTACACGCAGACGTATAACCTTGTGTACTACACGTATATATGTATAACCTCATGTACTACACGTATATATGTATAACCTCATGTACTACACGCAGACGTATAACCTCATGTACTACACGCAGACGTATAACCTCATGTACTACACGTATATTGAATATGTATAACTCATGTACTACACGTAGACGTATAACCTCATGTACTACACGTAGACGTATAACCTCATGTACTACACGTAGACGTATAACCTCATGTACTACACGTAGACGTATAACCTCATGTACTACACGTAGACGTATAACATGTACTACACTCAGACGTATAACCTCATATACTACACGTATATATGTATAACCTCATGTACTACACGTAGACGTATAACCTCATATACTACACGTAGACGTATAACCTCATGTACTACACGTATATATGTATAACCTCATATACTACACGTAGACGTATAACCTCATGTACTACACGTATATATGTATAGACCTCATGTACTACACGTAGACGTATAACCTCATATACTACACGTATAATATGTATGACCTCATATACTACACGTAGACGTATAACCTCATATACTACACGTATATATGTATAACCTCATGTACTACACGTAGACGTATAACCTCATGTACTACACGTATATATGTATAACCTCATGTACTACACTTAGACGTATAACTCATGTACTACACGTAGACGTATAACCTCATGTACTACACGTAGACGTATAACATGTACTACACTCAGACGTATAACCTCATATACTACACGTATATATGTATAACCTCATGTACTACACGTATATATGTATAACCTCATGTACTACACGTAGACGTATAACCTCATATACTACACGTATATATGTATAACCTCATATACTACACGTATATATGTATAACCTCATGTACTACACGTATATATGTATAACCTCATGTACTACACGTAGACGTATAACCTCATATACTACACGTATATATGTATAACCTCATGTACTACACGTAGACGTATAACCTCATGTACTACACGTATATATGTATAACCTCATGTACTACACGTAGACGTATAACCTCATGTACTACACGTAGACGTATAACCTCATGTACTACACGTAGACGTATAACATGTACTACACTCAGACGTATAACCTCATATACTACACGTATATATGTATAACCTCATGTACTACACGTAGACGTATAACCTCATGTACTACACGTATATATGTATAACCTCATATACTACACGTAGACGTATAACCTCATGTACTACACTCAGACGTATAACCTCATATACTACACGTATATATGTATAACCTCATATACTACACGTAGACGTATAACCTCATGTACTACACGTATATATGTATAACCTCATATACTACACGTAGACGTATAACCTCATGTACTACACGTATATATGTATAACCTCATATACTACACGTAGACGTATAACCTCATGTACTACACGTATATATGTATAACCTCATGTACTACACGTAGACGTATAACCTCATATACTACACGTATATATGTATGACCTCATGTACTACACGTAGACGTATAACCTCATATACTACACGTGTATATATGTATAACCTCATGTACTACACGTAGACGTATAACCTCATATACTACACGTAGACATATAACCTCATATACTACACGTATATATGTATAACCTCATGTACTACACGTAGACATATAACCTCATATACTACACGTATATATGTATAACCTCATGTACTACACGTATATATGTATAACCTCATGTACTACACGTAGACGTATAACCTCATATACTACACGTAGACATATAACCTCATATACTACACGTATATATGTATAACCTCATGTACTACACGTAGACGTATAACCTCATATACTACACGTAGACATATAACCTCATATACTACACGTATATATGTATAACCTCATGTACTACACGTATATATGTATAACCTCATGTACTACACGTAGACGTATAACCTCATATACTACACGTAGACATATAACCTCATATACTACACGTATATATGTATAACCTCATGTACTACACGTAGATGTAGCTTCATGACTCACATTTGTTTCTCTTAAAGACAGCGTTTCTGTGGAGATTAAAGCTCCATTTGAATTTGAATTTCAGAGCCGTGCCAGTGAATTCATAATAGACCTTCTGAGTATAAGCTCTGTGGCAGCTTATGGCATTCCGGTTATGCCAATCTTACAAGAACCCCCCCCTCCAACCCAGGTTCCTGCAGCCCGGTGTGCTGTCTTGGCACTGAGCCGAGGCACAAAATAAATAAGAACCTTATCACGTTTAACAGCAGAACCCCCCCCCCCCCCCACACACACACACACACACTCACATACACACATGTACAATCATTTATTTCTACAAACTGGTTCTCCTTTTTTCTGTCCTCACATTTTTCGCTGGAGCTTTTCGGTCGGATGTTTTAGTGTGATCACGATTTCCTCTCCTCTCCTCTCTCCCTTCCTTTCCTCCCTCTCTCCTCGGTGTGTCCTCACAGCCTTGGGCTCTTTTCTTGCCCGAGGGAGGAGAGCGCGTGTGGGGCGAGAGAGAGAGAGAGAGAGAGAGAGAGAGAGAGAGAGAGAGAGAGAGAGAGAGAGAGAGAAAAAAAAAGGCTGCCGTCACTGGAGGTGGTGGAGCCCGCTACTGCTGTCACTGAATAGATGTGAGTTCACTCCGGGTGCTGCTGTGTGTGTGTGTGTGTGTGTGTGTGTGTGTGTGTGTGTGTGTGTGTAGATGTGTGTGACTGTAGGCGGAGGGAGGGAGGAGGAGGAGGGTGGGGGGGCGTGGGAGGAGTCTCGGTGCTGTTATTTGTAAAAGCTTTTGATGGATGATTGCTCAGTGTGTGTGTGTGTGTGTGTGTGAGTGTGTGATAGAGGGAGTGAGGGAGTCCCCCCCTTTCTTTCTGTTTTTTTTCTTCTTCTAGTGGCTCACTGTTCAGTGCACAATGACTCAATGAAAAGTGGAGGGGAGAGGCAAACACACTGTACGGCTGCACGAGAGAGAGAGGGAGAGAGAGAGAGAGAGAGAGAGAGAGAGAGAGAGAGAGAGAGAGAGAGAGAGAACACACACAGGAGAGTAGAAGAAGAGAAGCCAATTGGAGGGAGCTCTAAAGCCAGGGACAACAGGAAGAAGAGGAAGAGGAGGGTATACTTGTCTTTTTCCCTTGACATCAAGTTGCAGCTGAACTTCACCTGGCTGTGCTGCCGTCTGTCTCAGCCTCTTTCACGCATTCCACTCGTTGGACTTTAAGCATTTTCCTCCACTTTTTGGAGGTGTGCTGGTGCTGCTGGTGCTGCTGGTGCTGCCGGTGGCGGTCAGTCTTCCCTGGGAGAAGGATGGTGAAGGAGGGGAGAGGATCTGTCGGCTGGTTTCTGCAGCGTGGCGGAGTGCCGCAGGAGAGCAGGATGCCTGCTGGGGGAAGCGGGGATGGAGCCGGGTCAGGAGGCTGGAGGAGGAGGACGGCGGCCCCAGGCAAGGCTCATCCGTCTGGGCTGCGGGCGATGCTGGCGTGGGGAGTCCTGGTGCTGGTGGCGGGACGGGGAGGCGTGGAGGCGTGCCCCACTCCCTGCAGCTGCCTGGGGAACACGGTGGACTGCCACGGCCTGGGGATCCACTCCGTACCCAGGAACATCCCCAGAGGGACCGAGAGGCTGTGAGTAGTCATGTACCAACCACGTGTGTGTGTGTGTGTGTGTGTGTGTGTGTGTGTGTGTGTGTGTGTGTGTGTGTGTGTGTGTGTGTGCTCATGTTATTCTATAGCTCTGAGGACCACACGATCACGGGTGGATAGATGAGGGGAATCCTTCAACGTAACGGCATGTTGCTGCTCCTCAGGAGCAAAATCTGGGTTTATGGTCAAGACCAGGTTTTAGTTTGTGACGGTCCTCACAAGTATCTTAGAACGCATTTGATTTACGTGAAACTTGTGTGTGTAAAACAGGAAGAGAAAGAAGCGGGGTTAATTATCCGACTCCTCCTGTGTGCACTTCATCTCACAGCATCCTTGTGTGTGTGTGTGTGTGTGTGTGTGTGTGTGTGTGTGTGTGTGTGTGTGTGTGTGTGTGTGTGCATGCTTTATGTGCCATTCCTGGTTTGTTGCAGTGCCTCTTCTCGTCATGCTCCTTCCAGCTCTCTTTACCGCTAGTCTGTTTAACTTCCTATCACACACACACACACACACACACACACACACACACACACACACACACACACACACACTTTGACTCTCCACTTGACTCGCAGGATTCAGAGTGCTGGTCTGCGGCATCATCTCTCTTTCCTGCAATTGTTCCCTGAATCGCCATCTTTTCACTATTCACAAATATCGGTCGGTGTATGAATTCCTCATCGCCTGTGAGAGACAAACTCCAAGCGTCTCGTCTTCTTCTCTCCTCTTTGCTCTGTTTCTCACTCTACTCACCTCTGCATCCTG
Organism: Cebidichthys violaceus; assembly: GCF_023349555.1. Taxonomy (NCBI): domain Eukaryota; kingdom Metazoa; phylum Chordata; class Actinopteri; order Perciformes; family Stichaeidae; genus Cebidichthys; species Cebidichthys violaceus. The sequence goes on along the minus strand of NW_027176976.1, from coordinate 125,775 downwards.
TTCAGCTTATACACTAGAACTTCACAACATCTCCTCACCTCTTGCTTCTGCTGCTGTAAGACAGACTCACTATACAACAAGCTGTAGAGTCTTAAAGCTGCATTCTCTCTAGTGTCCATCAGGGGGCGACTCCTCTGGTTGTATAGAAGTCTAGTCTAAAATGACTCTACTTCTCTCTTGATTTATTCCCTCAGTAAACATTGTAAACATGAGTTTATGGTCTCAATCTCTAGTTTACAGTCTTCTTCAATACAGCATGATGTTCATTTAGTACATTATGCTCCATTTAGAGTCAAACACACCATAAAGCAGGGGATGATTTAGGGGCGGGGCTACACAGTGATTGACAGGTCTCTACCAGAGCTGTTTACGGCGTCTCTACGTCACTCCTCCACAGTCCAAATATGGTCACTTCCTGTTCACTGGTTGCAGAAAACCAAGATGGCGACGGCCTCGATCCAAATCGCTGAACTCAAGGTTTTGAAGCGGCAGTCGACAAACCTGCCTGTAGCCGTCAGAGAAGCGGCGTGAACAAGCCAAGTTACGGTCATACTTATCCTCTCAAAAACTGTAACGTAGCTGCAATGCATTCTGGTCCGCTGCTGATGCTGTCGGGTGTCTTCAGTTGCCGTCTCTCTGCCCGTTCTGCAGTCATTGTCTCTTCTAGTGCTGAAGCTGAATGTCGGAGCGCATCGCCGTCTCTAGAACCTGCTGCGTAACCTCTACTGTAGCTGAGACGTTATATAGATATATATATATATATATATATATATATCTATATATCTATATATACATATATATATACATATATATATATATATATATATATGTATATATATATATATATATATATATACATATATATATACATATATATATATATATATATATATATATATATATATATATATATATATATATATATATATATATATATATATATATATATATACATATATATGTATGAAAGCACT
>NW_027176976.1:117301-122301 GCF_023349555.1 Cebidichthys violaceus | reverse complement strand
GATGACGCGACTTCCTGAAGCTGTCCAGGTCCCTCAGGACGATCCACAGACCTCACTGTCAACCGCTTGTCTTTGGAAACTTGGAAACTGTCCGTAGAGACGTCTTTGGTTTGACCTGGACATTGTCCCTGGGAAAAGACATGCTCGATCTTTAAACAGAGTTCTTTCCACTTCACTGTGAGCGGCACAGTGTTCTCCTCCTCGTGTTCAGATAGTTGCCGTATCGTAAAACGAGTTGTACAGTAGACGAATGATTCTCCTTTTTCTTTCATTTCAGTATCACTTCCCAATCTTTTCTCCCTGTCTCTCTCTCTCTCACACACACACACACACACACACACACACACACACACACACACACACACACACCTTGTTTCATTAGCAATGCCTGCCACCTCAGCTTCTCCCTCTCTCTCTCTCTGTCTGTCTCTTATAATCATCTCACCATTTCGCCCACAGCCTCTCAGTGGGATAAAAGATGCTGCTAATGAAGTGTCATTAGATCTGTGTGTGTGTGTGTGTGTGTGTGTGTGTGTGTGTGTGTGTGGTCGCTAACATTAGTCACATCCACCGTGCTGCATCTGGGGAGACAGATGTGATGAAGGGAGTGAACAGGAGGAGGGAGGAGAAGGCAAATACGGGAGGAGGAGGTAGATGGGGAGGTGACAGAGGAGGAGGTAGATGGGGAGGTGACAGAGGGAAGGATGATGATATGGAAGAGGTGTTATGGGGGGGGGGGGGGGTTGAAAACTAACATTGCTCTTACATCTGCAGTGCAGTCCTGTCTGGACTCGGTAATATGTCACACCGCAGATTTCAGCAGTTTTCTTTTTTCCTGGTCGGGAAATGACGGTTGAGAGCAGCAGAATGGCGTCTGGGAGGAACATCTGACACCAGCAAGCTGTTCGTAAAGGTCCTGAGAAAACCTCCAGCTCAGTGACGTCTTGGACTGGTTGCTCTGTTCTCATGTGACCAAAGAAACCAGCCCAGGGTCGCACAGAATGGCTCTGAATAGTCCGACAGTGTTTAAGTCTTTAAAGCTGCATTCTCTCTAGTGTCCACCAGGGGGCGACTCCTCTGGTTATATAGAAGTCTAGTCTAAAATGACTCTACTTCTCTCTTGATTTATTCCCTCAGTAAACATTGTAAACATGACTTTATGGTCTCAATCTCTAGTTTACAGTCTTCTTCACTGCAGCATGAAAACCTGTCCTCTTCTGAGACACGGTGGTTGATGCTCGACTCTATCGATGAATTAATGACGCTTAAAAGGGTTTTGAGATTCGATACTCGGCTCCACTTCTGGATGAGTGCCTCTACTCACTGTACGTCTTATATCTTTAGACCCCCCCCCCCCCGCTCTCCCTCCATGTCAGATCTAACAGTGCAGAGCAGAGCTGAGCGGATCAACATGCCTCGCTGCCCACTGAGGCTGTGATTGTGTGTGTGTGTGTGTGTGTGTGTGTGAGACGCGTTCTGCTTTAATGAGCTATTGTTTGGCCCGAGTCGCCACTCGAGAGGAGTCTGTCGCTCGGCTGACCCCTGACCCCGCCATGCTGCACAAAACTCCATTAAGCACGCCTCATCGGGGGCCGTGGAGTCGCGTTCGTCTCGTCCCTCGTGTCTCTCTGCTTCTGATGATTTCTTTTGCAATTTTCAGACTCGCCGTGTGTGTGTGTGTGTGTGTGTGTGTGTGTGTGTGTGTGTGTGTGTGTGTGTCCGTATAGAGGCGTGTGCGTCAACACGGCGGTGGCCTCGCCGTCCCTCCCTCTCTCCCTCCCTCCCTCTCTCCCTCTCCTCACGCTTGTTTTCTGCCCGTGCGGTCGAACTGTCAGGGTGATTTCACACACATCCAGGGAGTGATTCCGGACCCCCCGCCGCGACCCGCCTCCATCCATCCTTCCCTCCCTCCGTCCCAGCCAATCCCTTGCATCTGCCCCCCCCCCCCCCCCCCTCACAACTACCTCCTCCTCCACCCTCAGACTGTAAGACCTCCAAAAATCCTGTTTCTTTTCATTGTTGGAGCAGCAGCGAGAGCCACAGCTATAAAATAAACCACTGATCTCGATTACCTGCCTCCGTCGACAGGAAGCAGAAGGTGCGACGCCATCGCTGTCCCTGTACAGAGGAGAGGAGAACTTGTGCGTCTCTGACTTCCCGTTGTCACGCTACTCCGATCCCCCAAAATCCCGTTGCATGTTTTTAATACGGTTGTTGTTTTCATAGTCTTAGAAATAGAGAATTTAAAATGATCGACATCGACCGAAATCAAACATTTTGATGCGTCTCATTTTGCAGCTCCGCTAAAAAGAAGATCCCGACTTGATTTATCTAACTCAGTTCATCTTCAGCGGGAAACCAAAACGATGTACATGTTGAGTACGTGATCTCAGGATAAACGTGACGCCAGCCTTCAGCAGTACATCGTAGAAAACTCCTGAAAGAAGAGAACACTGTTTTTGTATGTTCCCGTAGTGAGTGCAGAGCTCATTTACTATCATCAACATGTATTATTGTTTCCCTTCTTTGCCAGGTGTAAAGTCTGGATCCCAGTCACAGACACCCAGACCACAACATCCTCTCTCTCTCTCTCTCTCTCTCTCTCTTTTAAACAGGACAGGACAAGGTCACACTCTGCTCCACCCTTTACAGTAGTACAGTAACATGACACCACACACACACACACACACACACACACACACACACAGGTATGCACACAGGGCTCAGTTTACCTCTCCTTCCACAAAGCCTCGTTGGACGAGTGACATCATCCCCTCTCTCTCTCTCTCTCTCTCTCTCTCTCTCTTTTTCTCCGCAGCTGTCAATCAAAGTAGACAATGAGGTCGGGGGGTTAAACCCCTCCCGGTGTGGGAGCAGCCAGCCTGCCTGATTACAATATCGCATAACACGCACCGACAACAGTTTTATACCTCAAGTGGTGTTTACAAAAAATGTCTGGAGACCCGTCTGCAGCCTCCACCTCGAGCGACTCGGACGCGTGATTGGAGAGCGCGACACAGTAGCCGCTCTCACGCTCTACGTCTGAACAAAGAGGAAACGTTCCCCCGGCGCCGCTGCTGCCGCTGCTGCTTTCAGCTGACGTCGGCTGATTTTTTACAGTGAAACGAAACAAAGAAATGCAGATTGTCCTCAACGTGAACTCGTCTCTGCAAACCGAGCGAAAATAACTTCAAAGAAGCAGAACCAATGTACAGTACGAGGAAACTTCTACGATAGAACGCTTCCTCTTCAGATTAAACTTTCACAACCAATAGATCACGTGGCTGCTGGAATAAAGATTTTAGATGTGGTAATTATGATAATATAGCATTAGTGTTGTCTTAGGCTGCGGTGCAGTAATGTTGTGTAATTTGCTCTTCTACTAATTGCCTTTTGCCCAATTAGGGGCCGTTCACGTTCACCCTCAAATCAATCGAGCATGTCATGTGACGAGGAACAACCAATCGGAGCTGGCAGATATCTTTTCCTTCTTTCCACAGACTGTATATAAAAAGTCGACGTAGTCGTCGTGACGTCTCTCGTTGGTTTGAGGACTGATGTTTTGAAGCCTCGAGTTTGGCGATTTCGCCATCGCCATCTTGGATTACGGCCGTCGCCATCTTGGTTTTTTCGCAACCAATGAACAGAAGTGACCATATTTGGAATTCGGAGGAGTGACGTAGAGACGGCGTATACGTCTCTGGTAGAGACCTGTCGATCACTGTGTAGCCCCGCCCCTAAAGCATCCCCTGCTTTATGGTGTGTTTGACTCTAAATGGAGCATAATGTACTAAATGAACATCATGCTGTATTGAAGAAGACTGTAAACTAGAGATTGAGACCATAAACTCATGTTTACAATGTTTACTGAGGGAATAAATTAAGAGAGAAGTAGAGTCATTTTAGACTAGACTTCTATACGACCAGAGGAGTCACCCCCTGGTGGACACTAGAGAGAATGCAGCGTTAAGACTCTTTGGTTTCGGTTTCACTCGGCAGAACCGGAGGTTGCTGCATGGACCAATCATTGGTCCTTGAATCTCGACCTAGGAAAAAAAAAAAAAAGTCATGTCGTCTTGCACGTCTCTCAGATGCCATTGAGTGTTTGAATGCACCGATTCTGACCTGTCCCCACTTCACTTCCTGCTCTCTAACCTGCTGTTGTTCTGCTTGTTTTTTTGTTTTTTTCAGCGACCTGAACGGAAACAACCTGACAGTCATCACCAAGGCGGACTTCTCTGGCCTCAAACACCTCAGAGTCCTGTAAGTCACGGCCACATTTACCCGTTCACCAGCCGGCAAAAATTCCTGTGCTAGTTCTGGGTCTGGTAGGAATGTGGGAAACATGGCTCTGGTGCCACGGAAAGGCCAGAGGGAACAGAGAGACACACGAGACACCCGCAGGTGCTTGTTCCGGGTGTCGGTGTCAGTCAGATTTATAACAGGGAGGGGTTCATCCTCCACCTTTTGACCCGGGTACGCTTCGCCCTCTGGGAGAGAGTCTGCGCCTGACGGTGGGTTTTCCAGTGTTTACCTGAGGACCGGGATGGACACGAGGTTGTTAAAAAAAAAAAAAGACCAGGAGCTAATGACTCCTCCGGAGGCCTGCTCAGAACAAATTAGCGGCCCGCCGGGGCTCGTTGCTGTCAGGAGGGGATTGAGTGTTACACCGGTGGTCTATTGTGTGGAAGTCTGTGCAGTGTATTTATCAAATGGAGAGATCCCAGCAGCAACTGTGGGAGCAATAATGTGTGTTCAGGCGTTTGAGTTTTCAGTTTTGTTTCAGTTAATTTCAATCTACTGAGATAGAGCAACAAACTTTACTTTTATTCTATTTGAAATACGAGATGAAACCCAATCATGTTCCAAACCAACCCAACACCTCACGTGTCCTGCTGTTGTAGTGTACCCTCTTGTTGTTGGGTTAATTGTCTGAACGAAGACGTTATTCTCTGTTTCCTGGGACTACAGATGTAAATTATAGCTTTTAGATAACTCTG